>NC_055694.1:20716764-21081764 GCF_017639745.1 Melanotaenia boesemani
AATCCGTTAGATTAAACAGATTAAGCAAAGGGTGTGTGTTTCAAATCATCCTTCACTCTACAGACGCAAGCCAAACACAGTGAATGGTCTTCATTCAGATCTTAATCATAGTCATTCTAATTGGAAACAAAGGCATGAATATTTCATGCTGGGCTGAAGGAAGTGGTGGGTGGTAACAAAGAGGTGCAACAAACTACGTAGATCAAAAAATTTCATAAGAATCTCTGAGCTTAACTACTGCAAGTTCCTTCTTGATGACTTTACTGCTTGTCTCAGCTCTGGTTCACCGATTCTGATGCACTCATCTAAAAAAAACTTGGTTTTATGGGTTGAAATTCTGACTTATTGCACCTGCAACCACTTTAAATTAAGGAGTTGTATATTTCAAATATACTCTATATCTCATAAACTGCCACGAATGTCTTTAGTCACAAAAACCTCTGACACAGATTCACTGGAGCAACAGCAATACGATTAAAAGGAATGTGAAACTCAAACACAAGATCAGTCAGCTGTGGCTTTAAAAACAGCAGCAAGCATGTTTGTCTGTGGTCCATAACGGTGCTCTAATTACTATTACATGTTTGTACTCAGCTGGTTCCGCTAAAAGAGAATTCCCTATGAAACCATGTCAGCACATCCACCTACCCAAATATATTCACCATAGAAAATATGTTACACCTACTTTGATCAAAATCACTATCAACCTGAAATTAGGAATATCTTTTGAAATATTTCCACTTTTAAAGGTTTTAAGCCACTACTTTTTGAAAGTGCAACTTAATATTTCCTTCTTAAATATAGTTTTCCTACAGATAACTCTAGCATTATTGTTGAGTGTTTCTTTAACATAATCAAACTGATCCTCCACATCTTTACAAAGAAAAATAAAAGAGGGGGTGTGGGTTGCTACAGATGTAGTAGGTGGGCTTCTGACTGCACTGACAGCTGTGAGGGATGGAGGTCTCTCAGAGCAGGAAATGACTTGACCTCCACTGCAAGACACTGGCCCACCCCAACAACAGCTCCCACAGCTCTGAGCATCCTGGGTCACCACATGTGTCCACAGAGGACTGCAGGGCACCCTCAGAGCTGCTGGTCCAAGTGGCAAACATTTTGAATGTTTGTGTTCATCCCTACACAAAGTACAACAAATGACTCTGAAGTGCATTAAAAGCACTGTACAGTCGTTGCTACGAGCTTTTCAATCTAGAAATCTTTACATTATACTGTGAGATTATTCTCTATTTTTGTGTGGTGCGTTGTGACAACGGGCAGCAGTATCAGCTCTGTCACAATCATGATTCATTGCACAACATATAGTTGATCAAACATCTTATTTACTAAATGAGCATTCCTGTGAGCAAACAAATGTCAATGACAGTTGATGATTGCAGCAATCCAAGCAGATTTCAACATGACAAGTGGTGTATTTATTTAGCTAGTTTATGATTTACAGTGACTGCACAGGTTTAAGTCACTCCTTAATCCGTATATGAACCTTTATGGGTTTATTGTGTGTTACTACAATGGAAGATCTGAATAAAAAGAGGTGTCTCTCGCTCTCTCACACTTTACAATTTTTAGTGCTTCTTTTGGTTTGAGGATGTATTTGTATTATTACAGCAGTTAAAAGTGATCATTTGAGAGTCGAGGAAAGACTGCAGACTCAGTGTGGTCTGAACTTCGTGGTAAAAACAAGAATGGCTAACACTCACTTCCTTGTTATTTTCTGGTAAATGACCCTCTGTATTGTGTTCTAGCCTCGCTTAGTGTGGGTGAAGACAAACAGCCAAGTATGACATGCAGGCTTCACAATAATTCCTCATCCAATATGACTGAGCTGCCAATCAACTAGTTCCTCTTTATCAGTGCTGTAGTCACTCCAATCCACCCACATACCCTCTGACTCCCACGCAGGTCAGAGCAAACTTGATTACTACACCATGAA
Source organism: Melanotaenia boesemani (assembly GCF_017639745.1). Lineage (NCBI taxonomy): Eukaryota > Metazoa > Chordata > Actinopteri > Atheriniformes > Melanotaeniidae > Melanotaenia > Melanotaenia boesemani. The sequence goes on from NC_055694.1 coordinate 20,718,716, forward strand.
ATACAAGTTCTTGTACACTCATTACACAACTAGGTAACTATTCTGATTCAGGAGGTCTCTGGGCACAAGGACACACATTTTGTGGTGAAAGCTGGAAACGCAGTGAATTATGTGACTTTAGGCTTAAGATATATTGACCAGCAAATACTACAAGCTGAGAATATATATATATATATATATATATATATATATATATATATATATATATAAATTCAAATATCTTCAAATATCTTCAATGTTTCATCAGAAACTGTCCTGGACATAATTAAACTAAAATATTCCCTACTGTAAAGTAAAAATGCTAATTAAAAGTAGCCCACTAATTATAATGTTTTTAAAAGAGCTGTTTTTATGTTTCAGATTTTTTAAAATAATTCAATCATGACCAATTTGTTATATTTTCTGGCCACACAGCCTGAAAAAAGGTAAAGCTGAATAATTATTATTTCTATTACAATAAATGGAAATACAAGTATTTCTAAGTACTAAAATATGGAAGACGAATATGAACAGATGGATGTGATTTGTGAGGTATTTGCTGCATTTTTCAGTAGTATGGTGTTTAATTTGGGGGAGTATTTTTCCCCTTTAAGGCGTTCTTGGGTGGAGTTACAGTACCGTGCTCAGGGTGTTGGATCCATTATAAGGAGTTATGGAAAACCACGTCACTCTGACAAAATCAGTTTCACCTCCCTGTGTTGTTGACAGAGGAAGGATGTTGCACATGGCTCAGATTTGATGGGAGACCGGTTCACAGTACAGTTTGACAACGTTTTCTATCACTGGACAGGAGACGATCGACCAGCCCGACTTTAGGTGATGGAGAAGTAGCCCGCATTTTCATGGTGAGACTTTTCAAATTTACTTTAAGTAACTTTTAACAAGTTATTTGAGTAAAAAAAAAGGTTTTAGTTTAACTTGAACAGGTGGACCGGGAGCTGTGTTTTGCTGTATGTGAATGAGGGACGTCTTCTTTCACGTGAGGTCTACGTTACAATTAATAATTGTTTTTCTCACGGGGACCTGAATAAAAAATAACCAGCAAAGACTTTGTCCTGCTTGTAAATATTTTAGTTGAACTGAGTTTAGACTGTTCCTGATCGTCACTGTGGGTTTTTTTTTCACGCTAATAAACCGTACAGATTAGGTTATTTGTCCGGCGGGGCTCAGAGCCGTCCTGCCCGCTGCAGGCTTCTCTGTTGTCGGCCACTGGAAGCGGCGTCGAGGCTGGAAGACAGTCCCACAGTCAGCCGTTGCGTGGCGCTGAAGAGCACCCCACTTGTTAAAATGCTTGCAAAAACATAAAAATAAAAAAAATAATAATGAAAATAAATAAATCAGTAAGTAAGTAAGTAAGTAAATAAATAAATAAATAGAAACAAAACTGCTTTAAATACAATTGAAAATATGGAAATAATGCTGCATATTCAGTTTTAGTCTACACTGTTGTCTAGTAAATGGGTTGCCTACTTGGGCTACTACTTTCTTTCTAAGAACTGGTTCTCTCACTCGGCCAAATGAGGCATTTCACATTCAGGACCTTTTGGGTGTCAGTCATACTCCTTGTAACATCCATAGTTATTAAAGCAAATTTGTTTATGTTTAAAAAGCTTATATAAAAACATAACTCAGAGAAAATCACAGTCTACAAAGTCTGAAATTCCCTCATGATTCTTGCCCACTATAAGCAAATAACATCTTAGCTATGTTTTCCTACCTTGCAAATTTACTGGGTTCAGTCAAAATAGATTGATCTTAATTATTTAAACAATGTTAAAATTTCAATTTGTAAACAGTATGCATAAGTGGTATTAAAGAAACTGCAGAATAGCTCCAGAAAATTGTCACAGAAACAAAGGGTTTATGCCACAAAATCAGGATTTAAGTTCAGATTAAAAGGCTATATAGTACATTCTTGTACTGTACTTCACGCAATGCCTGTGCAGATTAATTTAGAGCAGACTAGCATAGTGGCTGTGCTACCAATTTTATCTTTCTTTTTTTTTCTTAGAAGGTTTTTTATGCTTTAAAATGCTCTTCCCCTGCCGCATGCCACAAAATTGACTCACACCACCTATACTCTACTGCTGCATGCCATTGACGTGGTTATTGGGTTTAAATTTATGGTTTAATGAGCTGTATGGGACATGTCACATTTATAGTATGGCTTTGTACATCTGGCCCATTAAAAAATCATGTAGAGTGCATAGGGAATTAATGTTAATAGAAAAAAAATAATAATATATATATATGTTTTTTTAAGAAAAATATCTAAACTTGTCAATTTTGATTATTTTGCTACTCTCACTTCTATCTTATAAATGGAAACTATGTTCCATGTATGTAAGCACTCCAAACTTTAGGTAGAGCTGTTAAGGGTTGTTTGGTGCGAGTGTAAAGCATGCAAGGACCATATAGTAATTAGCTCATTTGTAATGGTCTGGTCAGTGAAAAGCCTGAAAAGAGTGAGGTTGGAACTGCCAAGGACAACACATCAAGGCTCCTGCCTGAGCTAAACAAACAGTTTTTCGCCAGCCTGTGGCTTGTCCTTCCAACTGTTCCAACACACTCAATCCTCCTGCAGGGGATGTGTGGCACAGGCTCATGCTTTTGCCTTGTTAGCTTGTCTCCATGGCGTATCTCTAGTCCTAACCTCATGGGAGAGTTCACTTGTATTTTCAGGCTTGCTTCACTCTGCACCAAAGTGGCACAAAGGCCTATTCACGGCTGAGAGTGGTTCCATTCATGGACACTGAGTAATTGCCGGTAGAATTCATAATTGTTCTGCATCTTCCATCCCCGAGGCTCACGGGTGCAAATGACGCCACAGACGGTTGGTTTAAGGATGACATTAATATTCAAATACACGCATGAGCCACTGTTTTGTTTGTAGTGGATTTGTCTTTGCATGCTCTGCATTGTTTGCTTCCCACTTCAACAATGAACTTAGCAGGACTTTGAAGAATGAGATGGCAGTGTGATAGTAAAATGGAGAACTTACACTGGCCTCCTGTCAAATGTGTGTTATTATGTTAATGCTCACATTTCCGTTAAAAGTGTGGAAAACAATAGTAAATGTAGATCTATAATTTATACATTTATAATGCATTTCTGGCATGTACAAAATTTTGACTGGAACTGCACATCAATCATAATTTTTTAAAATCATGTTAACAGTAAGGAATTCCCTTATAAACTAATACAATTTTTCATATGATGGGTTGATACACACACAAAAAAACTAGATTTTTCTTCAAATGCATGCATACGTGCAGTGCTTTGGTGCCACCTCAGTGGTGATGTTAGTCATCCAGCAACATAGGAATCCTGGACAATTAGCCCCTATTGTGAGGGCGGATACTGCCGTGTTTCATGGTCAAAGAGAGGAAGGAGGGTGAGGAGTGCTATCACCCTCCCACATCTGACCCAGGGGTTGTGCAATAGCCTGGAACTACAAAGAGATACATACTGTACAGCAGCTGCCAGAGCAGATTGAAGCCATTTACTGAGCTGTTTTTGTGAGTGTTGTTTCTTTGAGGCTCATCTAAAACAGTGTATAACTGTAGTTGTGGTAAAAAGAAAGTACACTTTAAAGAAAAAAAATCTAAGGCTTTAAATAAAATGATAATAATAATTTAATGATGAAAAAAATGGTTCTTTTCAGTCTTAAACTGAGGTAAATACAACCTTATGTGAATGAAAACACATGACATATTGAACCCTGTCATTATTAATTTAAGAAAAACAAATCAAAACTGCAGAAGCAGTATGTTGAAAACTAAATACACCCTTGTGAATTCTGCAGGAATTAAGAGGGTAATAAGTAGGAAGGTGCTGCTAATCAAATAAACTTTGTGTATTGATCATCAGCAAGTCTGAGGACCCCTCTAAAGAAATGTTGCTGATCTGAAACATTCAGGTGTGAGTTGACACCATGTCAAGGAGGAAAGACATTAGCAGTGATCTTAGAGAAGCAATTGTTGCTGCCAGATAGTTTAGGGAGGGTCACATTTCCATTTCCAAACTATTTACAGTCCATCATTCTACAGCGATAAATATTATTCTCAAGTGGAAAACATTTAAGACAGTTGCCAATCCTCCCAGAAGTGGACATCCCAGCAAGCTGACTTCAAGGTTAAACTCCCAAGAGCTAAATTTCCCACTGTGCAGATCTATATTAATGTTAAAGTTTATGTCAGGGAAATTAGAAAAAGACTGAACAGTTTTGACTTGTTGCAGGATTGCAGAAGGTTTGCAGAAGAAAACCTTTTCTTTATTTCTTTCTAAACAAACAAACAAACAAAAAAAAAAACACATGGCAGCATGCCTTAGGATTTCAATGCTGCATCTGAGCCAACCATGAGACTTCAGGAATAAAGAAAGAAAAGACTAAAGTGGAGGTGTTTTTCATAGTGTGAAGCAACGTGTTATTGAAAGCCAAACATCTCATACCAATTGTCAAGTACTGTGATGATCTTGGCTTTTTCTGTAGCAATGTAGAAAAGAGTGGACCAAAATTCGTCCACAATGATGTGAAAGACTGATAACAAATACAGAAAGTGACTACTTTGTGTTATTTTTGCTAGAAATGGTTATTGAATGATGGGGTGTACTTTACACACTGCTTCTGCATTTTGGCTTAGTTTTTTTTAAACTAAATGTATAATGTAATATGTTATATTTTGTAGTTTATCTGGAATTTTGTTTTTATCACATGTATGTGATTTATATATATTTTATATTGATTCCTGTTTTTCTTAAGGCATTTGTTTGAGCTGTTAGCTGACCCTTGACCTGCCTGGTGTTTAGCTGGGTGTGTTTTACTGGGCTCCAGATGTTTATATGCTGTGTTTGCCAGCTTGTCTCACTGACTAAAGTTTGACCTGCTTAAATAAAAGTGACTAAGTGCATATGCCAGTTGTGAAAGATGAAACATGGACTTTTTTCATGTTAATGCCTTCCACTTCAACTCTAACAAGTTTCTGTATATCTCCAACAGCTTACGACTGACTACAATGACGCTGTTACCGCTTCAATGGAGCTGACTTGCACTGGAGTTTTATATCAACATCTACGGGATAATAATAATTGATAATAATTTATAAAAGTAAAATTTCCGCCAAACATGGATGGAAATCAGAAGAACTACTGGGGACAGCCTAACCTGAACAGGTACACTATTTTGGCTCCTGCATCTATTCTGTTTGACAGTATTTGACATTAAAAAATTTAATTTTAATTCTTTGCTTTTTTAATCAATAAAAAGAATGATCACTTGTTCACTACAACTGATTCAGCACCTCAAAATAAAAAAAGGCAGAAACTCAGGAAAAATCCTTCTTGCAGAATGGGCAAAAATAGTTGAGCGCATATTTTTTATGAAACAAATGTAAATGATAATATTACATAATAATATTACAGTGTTAGATAAATTCAAAGCAAACATTATAACAGAATATGGCTTAGGAAAGACATTAACTTTGTTTTCCGGTAAAGTATACATATAGTGTTTCACATATATTCTGTGGAAGCATCTGTTAACGTGAATGACTGACGACAGGTTATGTGCAGGAATGATTTACACGCAGCTCTATATGGGTTTCTCAATCTGTCTTGCATTGCAGAGTGGGCTTTGGCCTGAGTGCTGACATAGAGCACAACCTGAGGGAGCTTCAACCACCGCGGATAGCCAAGGAATTTCACCGTGAGTCTCTTTTCGACATTACTGTTACATATATGTTGTTAAACTTTTTTTTTTTTAACCATAAAAGAACATACAGGCTGAAAACAGCTTCCAGTTTGCACATCTTTGGTTAACTGGAAAACATACAAATAGGATATTTGCATTAGAACCAACCTTTTTGAGCTTTTGTTTGACTTTTGTTGTTCTGTTAGTTGAATTATTATTATTATAAGTGTTATTAGAATGAATGATCTAACATGAAATTAGGTTCACTTTTAAACTTTCATCACCATAAGAGATTTTTATTCTTGAGTAAAAACGCATTAGTCTAATAAAACAGTTGACAGAGTGTAGGTGAGCTTGGCATCATAGAACAGAGTTGTGTATCAGCGTGAAGAGATGAAGGCGAGGGAGGAGGGGAAGCTATCACTCCCTGGTCACCAGCTGTTCCTGCAGTCTGGGGCATGTCGGATGTTTCCACAGAGAAGGTTATGGGAAGCTCAGTTAAGATTATGGCCTGCGCTGCAGATAATGAGGGTTTCTGTGTTAATCAGACTGTTGTGGCTGATGTTTGACGAAGAAGGGGATAGGTTAAGCGGATGTTTGCAACATGTTTTTACTTTTGTTTCCTGCTCGACATCTGCAGTAAGCAAGTTGTTTTCCATGTTTCTTCCTCAGACAGTTGTTTCTGCTCTGCCGGAAGCAACCGTGATCAGCAGACTTTATTCAACAAAGGGATTTCTGAGAGTTCATGTTGTTTTAATACTCTGTTCTTCTTTTCCTTCTCAGCCAACATCTCCTTCTCCCAGTCTCCCTTCTGCTCAGATTCTTACCGGCTACCATCAGATAACACACTGCTGCCAAATGAAGGAGACCAAGTGGTCCCTTCTCCTCAGAGACGAGCAATGTTTGGGGGCCATCAGAAAGAGGCAAAACCCCTCCCGCCGCTGCCTGACCCTGAGGAGTTCATGTCAGATGAAGCAGCTGATAGTGAGGTTGAGTTCTTTACCAGTGATCGCCAGCGCCTTTTACCTAAAAGCTGCCCTAAGGCCATCTGCAGGGGCAGCAGCAAAGACTATGGCAAAGTAAATCATGCCTATCAGGAGAACTCATTAAGGGATGGGGGCGCATGGACTGGCTCCTTCGCTTTGTCTTGGCCAAGCAGAGATGACAGGCCAGTGAGTAGTGGAAGCAGGTTTGGAGCTAAAAACTGGTCCTTTGCCCTCCAGAGAGAAGACAACCAGCATGCAGAGTCTGGCATCAGGGATGCTTTTGGAAGCAAACAGCCAGAACAGCACAACTCATCCAGAATCCGATTTTCGTGTTCAGGTCTTCCTTCTCAGTCACAAAACAGTTTCCCAACTCAGCCCACTGAAAAGCCCCAAATCCCTCCTCGTATCCCCATCCCACCTAAACCCTCAGTTTTTTCAAAAACAGTGAGCGCCAACGAGGAAGACAAGCCTCCCAAAATCCCTCCAAGAGTCCCTTTAGTCCCACCTTGCCCACCACGCACCCCTAGCCCCAAATGTCTCCCAATTTACATCAACGGAGTGATGCCTGTCACACAGAGTTTTGCTGCTAACCCAAATTATGTAAGTAAGGCATTACAAAGACAACAGAGTGAGAGGGCACCACCTACTGCACAGCTTTCTCCATGTATTGTTCCGATTTTGAAGGATGGCAAGCAGGCCAGCAATACACACTACATCCTCCTGCCGCCAGACCGACCGGCACACACACACAGACGAGAAAGACTCCTTAGCGAACCAAACAGGACCGCAAGTACCGGCATCTGGCTGAAACGGTAGAGATCCCCACTGTTTCTGAAACACTGAAGAGTAAATAAGTGACTTACATCATAAACCCTATTGTAGTGTGTAAGAAAAATGGGTACTCACGTTTCTAATATCACATTGTTACTCTTTTAAATGACTTACGCATTTGTTTTATGCAACTGTGAGGTTTTTGTCTGTTTGTGACTGAACATTTACCTATCAGTATTCTGGAGATGCTTCCTCTTGTTCAATCTACAACTCAGTATTAACACTAATACTGGAGAGACATTTATCTCCTGGAAGAGTTTCTATTTTGACTGAAGCTGACTTTGATATTGCAGCGTTAGTTTTTAAAGCCCAGCAGCCACATGCTCACGTCACTAAAATTAGCCTGAGCTAATACTGTATTTCTTATTGAGGGTAAATGATCAAAGGTACAAGCTGGGCTTGTTTCAGACTCTTCATTTAATGTGTTATTATTATTTTTTATGAGAAAAAACTAATTTATTCATAGATTTCATGTTTTGCCAAATAATTCTCAAATTTTATGTACGCTAGACATTGTAGAATATGGTCAATACTGATACAGAATCAGATCCTGCTTTGATCAATAAAGGCATTAGATACTTCACCTGACCTGGCCCATGCTTTGGGAGGTTTCAGTAGATTCTTAAAATCTTTGTATTTTCTTAAAATGCATTTGCATTTCTTTTACACAGATTTTAACTTTTAAAAAGTTTGATCTTTGGACTTTGGTTACATCCAGCAGCATTTTACCTGTTAAATACACTCTCCTGTTAAATCTAATGGGAAAGTGTGTCCAAACTTTTGACTGGTAGTGTATGTAAATTACGCCTTCGTGTAAAGGTTTGATTCATTGTAATTTGTGCAGATGTGTAAATTTAGTCCTACATCCAGAGATCAAAACACAAAATTAGAATTAAAATTCAAACTTGATTAAAACTTGAAGTTACTTAAACATAAAATCACTATTAAATCGCTATGAGAAATCAATTTAATGATTTTTCTCAAATGTCTATATAGTAAAACAGTAATGGATTTGATCTTTAGTTATGTTTTTTTTTTTTTTTTAATTTTGTGGATGGGACTGAAATCATGTCATGTTTACACTGCTGAAGATCAGGTCCATGTTTACAACCTTTGTTACACCAAACTGTTGGAAATTCTAATGAAGGTTACATAGTAAAGGCTGGAAGTTCATTATTTTGTGTAAATAATAAATTGCTTTTTAATCTATTTATAGAAATAAATAACTTATTCATTCTATAACTGGCTTGTTTGTTTTTGCTAAACCAAAGCTACAACAACCCAGCTACTGTTGTCAATTATGAGTTTACACATTTCCTACATATTTAATTTAAATGTGTTTTCAGAATTATTTTAAGGTTCTTTTTAGCAGCAATATGGAAGGTTTTGGAAAGAGGAGGAAACCACTCAGACTGGAATCCCAAGAGAAGTTTTAATTGATCAAAATTGCAAAATAAAGGCTACTGTCGGTCATTTTCCTTGGTCAAGCATGTGAGGGTGGTTACGGTGCCTTCAGTGGGACGGGTCTTCAGGACAAGCTGAGACAAATACACACATCCACATCAAACAAAGCTGGGCCAAGTTGTAGGGGTGTAAAAATACATCACTCTGAATTTATATATCAATTAATTGATCAATGCCCCAACAGCATCAATCCAAATTTAAATGATCAAACATTGATATAGTAATCATTCGATGATGAAACTGGCTTAAAAAATGATGTGGAATTGTTTACATTTTTTCTTATAACAAGCAAAATTCCATTTTTGAGGAAAATGCTGATTGGTGTGGTGTGTATCCATGATCAAGTTCTACAAATATTTTGTGTACACTACATCCTGCTTTAATGTCTACAAATTAAAATTTCTTTCAGCTTTCTTTTACATTATGTAAAGATTTTACAGCTCAATACACACAATATTAATTTTTATTTAAATGTCTAAGCTCAGGCGTAAAATGATGAATCGAGTCAAACATCATGGCAGTCTGTGATATCAGCAAACATTGAATCCTTATCCACTGAATCAATACAATATTGTATTGTGATCAAACTTGTAATTTACACCCCTACTGAAACATGAATAATCCGTCACAAAAAAAAAACAAAAAAAATGCTCCTACACCACAAGACCTCACTTGTAGCTTCTTTATTGCATCAAGTTTGTGTTCTGAGCAAAGCAGCTCTTTGTCAGATCTGCTTTTGCTCAAAATATCTCCACAGTAGAATAAAGGAGCCATAAGTAGATCCCTGCAGTGTGTAAACATTAAGCTTTTAGTTAAGAGTTTTCAGAACAGCTGGAAAAAAGTTTTCTTGTCCATGCTACATTATCACCTTACACTTTATGTTCACAGCTCGTGTGCCACCAACTTAATATGGCATTTGAGTTTCATGGCAGTTCAGCAGGCTAAAACACTAACCATTTAAGTATGGTACTGTACCAAGTCATGCTCACACACTGTTTGTGTTTTCCTGTATCTACTCTCTGACCTCTACATTGTTTATCGCTTTCCATTTGAACTGCTGGATAATGCAGAAATGTCTACCGTAGTCTTACATGTGAAAGTACTTGACTTTCACATGTAGAAACTCTATAATTGAATAAATTCACATTTCTTCCATTCTTTTGTAAGTAGTCATGTGTTAAACGTTTAATCAAAATGATGTAGCAAAAAAGAAAATTCATTCTATTTCATAATTTCTTTTTTACAAAATAAGTTAAAAAAAAACAAACATGTAAATCCTTAACTAACCCCTCCTTTCACCCCCTCCCCGCTATTCCTTGCAGTTCCTTCTGGGCCGTATTGAACTTTGGCCTGTGTTCTTCATCAGGCATGGCCTCAGCGTTCTCATTAACTCGGACTGAGGTCCTTCGTGCAGCCGCGGGGCTCTTAGGTGCGGGACTTTGACGATCGCTTTATCGCCAAGCCCGGTTGAGCAGTTTAACTTCTGCCAGGCGTTTGCTGATCATGGTGGCAAAGAAAAGGGCAAGGAGTACGCTACTGATCAGCATGTAGTCATAGTCGTCCTTGAGTACATCAAACTGCTTCGAGGGATACACTCGGGTCTGGTAGATGTCAAGACCATATGCCACTACCTACAAAGAAAAAAGATTTAACACAATCATTTATGGTTAATTCAGCTGAAATGCTCTCAGCTGCAGGACAGCCTTCCCTTATAATTGTCCTAGGCTGAAATGTGTTTGTCAGTACTCTAAAGCTGGACTCACCAGGCAGGTTGATTCCAGTCCAGAGGGGGCGGTGTAAATACCCCGAACTCTTGATACAGTCTGATTGTAGTTGATGAACCACTCTGTACGGATCATTAGCTCTGGTGCATACGGTATCAGGTTCTCTTCACTGGAGAACAAGTTAACCGGTTAGGATCAGGACTGACAGGGGAAAATTTAAGAATTCAATGTTAAACCAAGCCTAACTTACCGGCTTTGCTCCGATACCATTTCTGGCCTGCGAGGGTCAAGGAACATCTTTGGTAATGACAGAATCCCTCCAGATGGCAAGCCAACTTTGACAAAGGAAGTCCAAAGAAGCATGTTAAGGAGTAGAACTATGCTGAAGACAGTGTTTTAGAAAATTTGGCTCATGCTTAATTACATATAAAAAATAAAAAAGGAGGATATTATGGAGCAGACAGCTATTTATCCCAATGGAACTCACTGAGCAGATGGCGACTGGTGATGCCCTTCTCAGTCAGGGTAGCCTCCATGGTAGAGATGGATGAGGGGAAAATGTAAGACTGCTGAAGCACCTGAGGAACATGTGGCCGATCTAGCGAGCTGAATACTGTACTGTTGTAGAGCTCCATTCCTTCATATAGTTCAATAACAGAGAACTCGTTCCTACGAGACTTTGTGCTCCAGTATACATACTGTGGAAAATCAAGCAGATACAGGGAGGGGATGCAGTAAGTACAGACATAACCCTAAAAGCATCATCTGTCTTCTCCTTCAACCTTTTCTTAATTGTGGGATCAGTGTTGCCAAAAAGCTAATTCTTAAAAAACAAAAAAAAAACAAAAAAAAAAAAAACAATTGCAAAGAATTGCTATTTCTATTTTTATAACCAACTGTAAAAATCAAGTCAGGCTCACCACAACCCAGTTTTCAGAATGCACAACGTGCACTGGTCCTCTAGCTTTTCTCTGAATGGCCTCATGGATGATGCGACCAGTCACACCATCAATCAGCAGGATGCCAATGAAGCTGCGCTCCTGATGCAAGTCTGTGCTCTCAGTCACCACAGCGAGTAGATTGGGGTTCAAGTACTATGAAAATGAAATAAAAAACAAACTTGGAAATACTGACCTTTTTCTGTTTAAATGGTCAATGGAATTTTTCCAACATTTTTTTAATTTAATTAGCATCTAAATATGTATACCGTACTGCTGTTTTAAAAAGGACATCGCAATGTGAAAAAAAAGATTAAACAGATACAAAAAGGTCTAACATACAGTACCATCAGTTTATCTATGTGCCCAACAAATGATGCACATTATGATTTCACAGTATGATTCCATGTGATTTCTAATATTCATCATTCATTCATTATACTGCTTAGTCAAGTTCAGGGTTGCAGGAAAGCTGGAGTCTATTCCAGCAATCAGCAGGCGAGAGGCAGGGACAGTTTGGCGAAAGTCCATCGCAGGGCCAAGAGAGAGAAACAAAAAACAACCATTTACACTCACTCCTAAGAAGAATATAGAGTAACCAATTAACCTAACATGCAAGTCTTTGGACAGCCGGAGTACCGAAGACTCCACGCATTTAACAACATGCAAAAGCCACAGAGAAAGGCCACTGTTTGAACCTCCCCCCTGCTGAGGCTCAAACCAGCAAGGCTAATCACACCACCGTGCAGCCTGTGTGATTTCTAACATTTTCTGTTAATTCATCTCCTAGTCCAACGTCTGCACTGACAAGTGCAGGAACAGACTAATTTCTTGTAACAGACAGCTGTGCTCACATAACTCACTGAGAAAGTCTCCTTAGATGAGAAAATGTGGAATGACTAACTTTCTGACTAATATGGAAAAAAAGCACTATAACAGATAAAATCCACATAATTAAAAGCAAACAAATTAGAACTTTTTTAGTCTTTCCACAGTGAGATTTTAAAGGATGTTTGCATACCTTATAGAGCACACTACGGTCTCCCATTACTCTGCCCTGAGAGTGTACATGCTCATTAGGTCTTTTGCCTCTGACAGAGACAATTTTCTGTATCTCTGCTGGAATGACGACCTCCCAGATCTGCTCCGTTGACAAGTCCTAAGAGCACAAAATTACCCAGATTAAGTCTTTTGTCTGTTTTTTAAATGTTATTACATACGGTCTCTGGAAGAAGCTGGAAACAGTGAAGTAAAACATTTACTTGCCGTTCTTAGTCTGTAGCCAGAGAGTCTCCCCTGGTTAGAGTCAACAAGATAAAAGAAGATGGATGAAGCCGTCTCCTGAAGCTGCTGCAGAACATACTTCGTAGAAGGAAATGCAGTCACCTGGGATGAAAAAAAAAATTATGATTAAAGCAATGTTTATAGGTTATAAATGGGTGGAAATGACTTCGATAAAAATGCTTAATTCAATATGTATACTTTTTATATATATAATTTTACACAAGTGTGTAATATGTGAGAGACTGAAAAGAAGAATTAGTGAGAGAAGTTGTTGAGCTGCTTTACTGTTTGCAACAGACCTTGTACTGGTCATCAATGAGGAGCAAGACCTTGGCATAATCCTGGTCCATGAGTGGCAGCATTAGTGACTGAAGTATTGCCTGAGGTAGAGCAGGTGGTGTGACATGACTCTTCTTTCCAAAGATGGGGTTAAATACATGTAGTGTGGCCAAGCCTGTGTCCTGATGACCAAATTAAAAAAAGAAGAGAAAACAAAAAATGCATCACACATGGTATATGTAAAAACACAAAAGCATACAAAGGTTGGGGTTTATTTTAAAGACAGTAAAATTGACACCCGAGAAGAAACTTTTCAAAAAGAGGGCCCAGTGCTTTGTTAGATACCTTGTCTTTGATGAGCAGTGTGCACTGTGGCGGATGAGGGAAGTGTGCAGTCGTCCGTTGCACCATAAGTTTAAAAGCAGCATTAGACGGGATGTTGTCAAGGTAATGTTTCCATAAAATACCACCAGTCTTGCTGTCAATTCCAAAGAGCTTAACAGAAAAAAAACAAAAATGAGCTATGCAGGAAAGAGTGAGAGGTGACTGAAGTTTTTTGAGTGTCATTTCTTTTTAGGCCTGCCTGATCTTAGACTAAATAAATCAAATCTAGTTTGGCTACAACCAAAAATACAGTTTAACTCCCCTGAAATACTAACAAACAGTGACTCAGATGCTGAAATTTAGTCTTGTACCTTCCCAGACGCTGTAACCATAACCATCATTTTCTGCAAGTTGAACTCATCTCTGGAAAGGTTCTCGATGGTAATTTCATTTTTTACTTGACTTCGGGGCTTGCGTGCATCATAAAACAGCTTCCAGAGGTGAGTGACCCAGGCCTGCAGCAGGATGAGCTGAGAGGAGAGTCTCTTCAACACCATAGACATCAGCCCATCTAGAAAAAGTGGAGCAGCAGAAGCAGAAACTCTACTTAGTGAGTTTCAGTGGGCGTTAGTGTCAGGTTTCTGATATATTCAATAGAACAGCGCAAGACAGAAAAAGACAGGAACACATTTGTCTTCTTTGGAGGAGGATAATGTTGCTTTGCTGACTTGAAGAAAGGTTGAGAGGATATTAAAATGTATTTTCTATCAAACCTCAGGTGCTCTTAACTTCAGGATGCACAGTTACATTTTATTACACAGTCATATGTTACCTTGAATGGCTGAATCCATACGCAGCAATAAAAACAGGACAAAAGAGAGTGAAGCTAAGAGAAACCAGGTGAATCATAACCCAATCAAACACATGATTTGCTTGCTTGAATTAACCATTGGCTCCTACCAATTTAAAAAGCAGTTTTGATGATTAAAACCTACTAATGCTAAAAAGTGAAAATAATTATAAAGTATAAGACCTCATTAGATCAAAGAATAATTTTTTGACATTCACCGGCTTTTTTGCCAAACTCTCCCTCCAGCTCAGCCTGTGTTCCAGTAAGGGGCAGATCCACCATTTCCATTGTCACCACATCTGACAGGGCCTCCTCCCTGGTCCACATTACACGCCCTGGAAAGAAAAACTCATTATTACTCTGTAATCTTTCATTTCACCTTCCACATTCTGCGACAACTGATGTTTTCCATTAACACCACCATGCCAACATGTTCCCTTCTTGCTTGTGGAAAGGATAAGACTGTGTGATTGTTACGAAATCTGAGTCTGTTTGTGCTCCCCATACTGGTGTGAGGTTGCCAGTAGGAGGTGGAATATAACAAACATGTTTTCTTTAAAGAAGGCATTGCTCCAACTATGTCTTTGATGTTTGGAAAGATGTACTGGATCTCAGCAATAACACAGTGAGTATAAGACTTACAACTTAACGCAAGCATTTCACTTACTAATTTGTCAAGACCTTACCACAAGTGACCTCTGAAACATTTATTTTAGTTGAAAACAAAACATCTTGACATCAGTGAAGTGGTGCTGTGTGTCCAAACTAAATCAAGACTTTGGTGCCATCCAGTGTTTAAATGGAAAAAGACACCGTTACATATGGAAAGTTACATGAATGATTCGCCTGCACTCACGATGAACTGAACCTTGTCTGGTGAGTGGATGAGAACAGATGGAAGCAGCAGGGAGACAAAAACATTCAGTTGGGTCTCACAGTTTCCTGTCACTTTCAGTCTGTACACAACACCAAGGCTTATGTGATGCAGCATATGATCCTGGTTAAATAAAATATAAAAAAACATAGCTTATAAGCTCTAATTAAATACTGAAAGGTGATTTGAGATATCTGTTCAAGGTTTTACATGAACTTGTGTAAATCAGCCTTTTATAAATTTGCAGCTGTACATAAATCAGCTGAGCAGCCCCATTGCAGTCATTGCTTCTGTACAGATCTTATTTTAAGAATCCTTTTGTCCCACTTACCAGATGTTTATGCACTGCTACAGTAATTATCAAGGAAATAAACTACTTCACTGTTAACATGCTATTTACAACAAGTATGATTTACTGTAAGCAGTTTATGATCTGTAATGTTCATTTATTCAACCTCTGACTAACAAACCATGACAACAACCAATATTTATTCCTCTTACAGAAGAAAACCCTCAAAAAGTAAAACTAATTCAACAAAAATGTCAAGTTTTTATAAAGCATCCCATTATTAGCAGTCAGGATAAAGTTAAACAGACATAAACATGGGTGCACCGTGCAGCGTTTGTTACGATCATCTAGAACAAGCTAGATGGAAAAAGTGCCCTCTCCTAGCTTCCTCTGTTTTGCTTTTCATACCTGGCTGCTGTATAAAAGTGAGTGTGTGATCCTCTGTCTGCACCATGACTCTGTACCCAACAGCATCATCTTTCTTTAGGAACGCTTGCACAAAGAGCTGAAAGACATCATTAAAATGAATGAGACTGTTAAACATTAACACCAAACAACATGATATACTTATGTATCAAGCTCAACTCAAGGTCATTTTTAAACTTTGTGTGAACGTCATGGTTCCTGAACATGGCACAAAATTACTGATAAAACAAAACCAAACTCACCCTCTCTGGTTTCCCTCCATTTGGATCAACAGTGAAAATGAGGGTTGTGTCAAGAAGTCTGCGTCCAGTTCCAGCATTAAAAAGATTAATACTGCAAGCCTGCAGGGAAGTAACAAATAACCACCTTTTGTGTTTATCAAGTCTTTAAGTAAAATTCAAAATATTGCTTTCAATCAGTTGCATAAAAAGTCAGATTAAACTAGATTGTAACAAATTTGAATTGTTCACCAAACTAAATGTGCACATCACACATCATCATTTTATAAGCAACACGACATCCATGACTGTACAAAGTAGCTAAAACTCACAGGAATTTGCAGATGGACATCGATGGCAAACCAAATCTTAAAAGAAACTAAGGGAGGCAATATTTAAAAAACTCACTGTTTTATTCTTGGGTGACATGACAGAAGCAACCGTCTTCTCTCCAGTTGTTGCAAATGAAACAAGCAGGGCCTGTAAATTAAGACAATTATGTCACTGACAACAAACAAACAACAACAAAAAAAAAACAACATAAAATTTCTTAAACTGCACCTTTGGACTTATACATGGACTGGCTGTTTTGGACAAACTCATATCTATACTGAACCTGGGATTTAAGATCTCAGAAACTTCTTTTTCAAGGATCTAAATTTCCTTCACACCTCAGTTTTCTCTAATTCAACTTAAATCTAGTGTATGCTTTAGATGCGAGACAACATCTGTCCTCACTGTCGTATTGACAAGAGCACATAAAGCAGTGAAAGGACCATTGTGGTTTTTAGGGTTAAAATATCTCTCCTTTAATCTGTTTACTTCAGGCTCACTGTTATCAGAACAAAGAAGATCAAGGAAAGAACCTTCCAAAACTCTGCAGTTCCTGGAAACTTTCCCTGCTGTTGAAACAAACCTTTACAGTCAAATGACTTGAATACCTGAATAGAGTAACATTTCTGAATGTGAAACATCACAAAAACAGTGTGTTTGGGTGACAAAGTTGCAATCAATCATGAAAAATTGTAATAAGGAGAACTTTTTAACATACTGGTTTGAAATCCCTCAGCGTAACTATCTGACCATTATTCAGCTGGAGAAGCAAATAGTGATCAGGCCCAAGCTGAAGGAAGAATTCTGGCAGCGGCTGAAGGGCTGGATTAGGCTGGTGTGACACCAGGGACAGATGAAAGCCAGCGACTACTTCAAGTCCAAGTGACTGAAAGAAAACAATAATTTTTAAAAAAATTTTGTAAAAAATATTTGGAAAGCATTTGCACAATGAAACAGAAATTTGTAGAGACAAAACGAGAGAGATGAATGAGACCCAGTTAAACTACAGCAACAAACACTGAGAGGTTTTTGTTCCATGTTGCTTCATACCTGCAGGGGGATCTGGGTCATCTGTGATTGTACGTGTAAGTCCAGTGTGTATAGAGACATGGTTATAGAGTCTACACAAGTCAGGATCCCCTGGCCAACCACTGTACAGCTGGTCGGTATGTCGGACAGCCATGGAGCTTCCACTGAGACCTGGAAGAATTTCCAGCAAGGAAAATAATTAACGTTTTTAAATTAAACTGAATTTTTCCTCACAAGTTTCTAAAGTTTAAAGTTAATTCATGTTTTACACATTTTTGTTTTCTTTTAAGATGACAGGATTACCTGCTTGAGTATTTCTCCATCCTCCAAACTGTAGGCTACAATAGCAATGTGGGAATGTGGAACAACTCCTAATGCATAAACTTCCCCATTTCCACCAGAGTATACAGTCTGGTAATCAACAGTTTCACTGTGGAGGTAAAAAGAAAAGCACTTTTAAAGCTGAAATTACTAAATTATTCCATTTGACAATTTTAGTTTACCTTTTTGTTTTTTTTTTTATTTGAGGAACAAATTCTACTTGTTATAAAAGATAGTCATTATTTATGTATAATATATAAAAAAAATGCATGACAACTTACCTCTCTGGTAGGTTTTCTATCCATTTTTGATGACCATTAGACAGGTAATGGAGAGAGATGGCAGTTTTCTTCAAAACAGCCACATGTTTAACTGTGCCCTGTTGTCCAACTAAACATGCTGACTGGAAACTAAAATACATAACAAAAGCGTTTTTTTTAAAACAAAACAACAACAAATGCAATCCTAACCAGTGCAAGCAAGGGAGGTATTCACCTGCCAGAGTCAAGTACAATTTCCCAGTTCAAACCACCAATATTAACCTCCCAGGAACGCAGCAGTCGGCCGTTGCCGACAACCAGCACTGCATCTAAGAGATAAAAACAAGTTTTAGGAATTAGAAACTTACAGTGAAGCAAACTAAAAAATTTAATTGCAGGGGCAAAGGAAAAGCACCTTGTCCATGTTGCAGAAGAGCATCAATGTTTCCCTCTGACCCAATCTTGTCCATATGTCGCCAGACTGTAACAGACATTGAATTGACAGATGAATTAAGAAGCAGTTGAAATATAATAAAATATGTTAGCTTAGAGATGTCTCATCTTTCAGAATGACTCGATACTCACAGAGCTCTCCTGTCCTGGTATTAAGTGCAGCGAAAACATTACTCTCTGTTGCTAGAAGAACTTTTTTGGATGACTGCATGTGTGCATCAAAACGAGCAAAGCGAACTTTCCCTACATACTGCTGCCTCCTATGAAAAAAGAGAACAAAAAAGATTCAGTTTATCATTATAATTGCAAAACTACTGGCTGTTTCACTCAATGAAAACTATGCTGGTGTTATGACATAGGACCTAATGAAAAAGCAAACAATATTGGAGGAAGGTACAATGGTTATGATCAGCTTCTTTACATAGATTCCAAAATTAAAAAAGAAGAAGAAGAAGAAAAAAAAAATCAGCCTAGTTTACATTATTTGAATGAGTTTATGGGGTCACTGGCTTCTTAACAGATCATTAATAAGAAATAGACATAAAATAGTGTCAAAACTAAGCTATAAAAAAATAAATAAATGTATTTATTTGAATAACTTTGCAATGTCCTCTCCTAAAAAGTCCATTCAAAGACACCGACTCGCAGCTATATGCTGTGACAGGTGTTAGCATTAGCATGGCCACCTTATAAAATAGAAAGATATTACACATATTTCAGCAGTTCTCTACATTACTCTCACCAGTCGAATTTCCCTACTTGATCCTCAAACACGGCTTGGACAGTGCTGAATAAAATAAGACAATTCAGCCACGGCAAAATTAGCTTTGCCATTGCAGCTGTAGCTTGTTCTTCAACAGGAGGAGGAGGAAGGCGGAAGTTGACCGACTTCCTTTTTGTTCCGTGAAAACGAGGTTCTGCCACCTAAAGGGCAAAAGGGTACATAACGTCAATACAATACATGAACAGATAAGTCTGTTAACTGAGGAAAAAGAATGAAAGAAAAGAAAAGAAAAGAAAAGCTATGTAATATTGACGTTCATCACAATAAAGTGTCAAGCTCTTGGTTAAACCAGAGTGCTTTTTGATTCAAAAGTTAAATGACAACAAAAAGATGTATGAGTAAAATGGGACATAAAATGGGACATAAAATTAACAAAGGCAAAATGACTAAATGACCCTCAAAATATGTGAAATGTCCTAAATAAGACAGACAATGACCCCTATTGTTTTCTGACTTGTTGAAGTGAAACTTAGTTCAACAATATTTTCAGCACTGACATCAGCAGTAAAAGAAAAACGCTTCTGTTGGCAATCTTTCCATGTTTAATTGAATACTGTTATTGCTTTTCTCCCAGTTTATATGACACTGATATAATTTCTTTTTTTTTTATTCAGAAACTCTGTAGATATTGGAATAAGTGCCAGGTACATCAGTCCATTATCTTTAGGCCATGTCTGGCACTCACAAACCCTGCCTCAATACTTAATGGGACGAATTATTGACTTTGGCTGTAACCTGGTTCATGTAATGTCAGTCCCATAACTGAGCTACAGACGCTTAAAGGAGCCCAGGTGCATATGGTATGGGTCACCGTTATGCTATATCCTTCTTTCGTTTAGTGTTAAGGAAATAAATGTAGAAGATATATTATTTGCCCTGTTAAGTTTGGCTTCAGACTTCGAGCGCCCCCTGTGATTAACTTTCACATTTTCTTCCTCCAGTAGCTAGTTTTTTTTCTATGGGATTTCAAGATG
Organism: Melanotaenia boesemani; assembly: GCF_017639745.1. Lineage (NCBI taxonomy): Eukaryota > Metazoa > Chordata > Actinopteri > Atheriniformes > Melanotaeniidae > Melanotaenia > Melanotaenia boesemani. The sequence continues at coordinate 20,739,046 of NC_055694.1, forward strand.
GCGTCAAGCGGAGGAGATGGGGAGCACGAATGGACAGCGGCTGTTCGGCCGCTGTTATCAGCTTCGTACACAGCTTTTGAAACGAAGGAGCTACCTCAGCTTATTGGCTCTATAATTAACAGGTAACTAGTTACATGTCAGTAAATTGCAGGCCCTAAACTGCTCAAAACTGTTCGTGTCCACCCCGGACATAGCTGGCTGGCTGGCTAACTTGTTACCATAGCTTGATTAGTATAGTTCGATGGGAAACTATACACACTTAGCTAACGTTAGCAGCTAACAGTGTACTTGAGCTGAACTTGTATTGGTATCCAGTTAGTTTTTGACTGTAGCTAATATGCTAACGCCAGCCAACTTATTCAAAATTCTTTTAGCGTGCATTGTCTGGTAACGTAAAACCCATTGAAGCTAGACACGATCTATGGTTGGTGGAGCCTATTTTTGTAAAGGTTTTTGCTGGATAAACATTTAACGGTATCGTAGTTTTAAGTTTCGCAAAATTGCTTCATCATTAGCTAGCTAACACAAACATTAGCCCACCAGCTAACCAAGGGCCTGCAGCCCTACAATAACGTAGTGTTGAAATGGTCCGATCAGAATTATATTTGACTACGTCATCTGACTCAGCTGAGCTAACGTAGATTGGGTTTATGAATTAAACTCATCCGATACAATGTTATCTTAAAGTGTCAAGTGTCGATTTAAGCATAAACAGGTTTGGAAGGTTGCTAGCCAATTTAGCATAATCCGCTGTATGGCTATGTTTGGGCTGAAAGTAGGCGGGGACCATATTTCTCGACCAGGGTTTGGTCAGGTGATTTTTGGGGTTGCGCTATGTTTTATTTAATATATTAACTTAGCAATTTTGCATTGCAACCAGATAAGCAGAGATCCGTATTAATTTGCAAGTCATCATATGCTCTCAGCAGGTTGTCACTTGACACCCTAGCACTTTTTGATCTGTCTCGAATCCGTTGAACATTGACTTCAGAAGTTTTCTGATATGCTTATGGTTTCATTTTCCAAGAAATACGCTGCTAATAAACAAGAGCAATACTACGATTTGAACGAAGAGTTTCATTATCAAAACCAATTTTGCCTCTGTGCTCCTCATTGGGAGTGTTTTATTTCACTTTATAGGTCTGTTTAGTTCAGATGTTTGTCTTTCTTCAGTTGCGTAAAGCTAACCAACCAGTTTATCACAAGGCCCTAGGTGATAATGCAGAATACGTGCAAGTCAGTCCCCATTGACTTCAGATTCTGATTCTTTATCGTCACTGTGCTGATCTTTAAATATGAACTTGCATTAACTTATTTAATTCTAAGTTTGGCATTTCATTAGGACAGGGGACCATCGAATTATGTAGACAACAAAGAAACTTTAAATTACCAACATCATAGTTGGAAAAACTTAATACATTCGGTGTTCAAAGTATATTACAGTTTATGTGAAAATTATTGTGTTGTATTCTCCTCGATCAGAGATGTGATTTTGCAGAATCTCTGTATTACTCCAGCTTTTGTTATCGGTATCAACCTTGATTATTTTTAATGATCAAAATTATGGTCATAATTTTTCAATTGGTGAATATTTTTGTCAATTGTTGACAAATTGAACCTTTTTAGGACAATTATGTGTGATTTGGCTGTGTTATATTAAAAATGATACTGCTTTCTGCTATTGCCGTGAAAGGAAATAGACTGAATATATACCAACGCAGTGTTGCATGTCAGATTAGCAGTGCGTTTTGATAAATAGCCATTTTTGTAACTTGTGCCTACTATTGTTACTATTACTTAACTACATTTTGTCTGTGAAGTTGGACATAATAATTAAATCTGATGGAGATTGGAAAGGACAGTGATGAAATTTAATCAATATGCCAAGGAAAGAACAAGTTAAACACAACAGATACACTGGACTGGAATACTGACCCTGACATTCTGCTGCTACAGTTTCTCCACATTTTAATTATGACTTTAGACTGAATGGATTAAATTGTTTGCATTTAAAAGCAAAAATCCTTATGAGCTTCTCAACAGTTTTGCAATGGCTGGATGGAAGATCTGTTAACAAGCTGATGTAGAACTAAAATTTTAACTATTTAGCACTAGTTGTTTTTCAAGTAGAAACAGATAACTAATTTTATATGTGCTTTCTGCAGCATGTGTGAAAAAACAAAAGAAACAAACAAACAAACAAAAAAACACAACAAAGAAACAATACAAAGAGTAAGTGTAAATTTTAAAACATGCTTTGTATAAAGTCCAGCTGACCTTACAGGTTAACTCTGTTTCTCAATCCAGGTCCTTGGGACCCACAGCCCTGCATGTTTTAGATCAGGGCTACTCAGTTCGGTCCTACGAGGGCGCAATCCAGCAGGTTTTCCATGTATCCCTGCACCAATACACCTGAGTCAAATTAATGAGTCATTGTGTAGAACCTGATTGGCTGTTAGAGCCACCTAATTTCCTCTGACATTTCTTACCTATTGCTGGGGTTGCATTTATGCTACTATGTAGATGTGGAAGTTAAGAAAGTGAGGAACTGTGTCCAGTGTCATGTTTTGTAGTGTACCAAGTTTACTGTTATGTAAAATAAATGTCAAAAAGCTGTTAAAATGTTGAAATAAATTATGTATTTTAGCATTTGATGGCACACAGCTTGATGTTCTCTTTTTATTTGCAGTGAATCTGACATTCTTCACCACGACAAACAGTATGAGCCTTTCTACTCGTCGTTCGTGGCTCTGTCTGCACATTACATCACCACAGTTTGTGGACAAAGTATGTATCTTTAATTTTCTGCTTGTATAAGAGAATAAGTAATCACCAACATTCAATAAAATGTTTAAATACAAGGGGTCGTGTTTCTCCCTAATAGCTATTTATTTTATTCTGTTTCTCTAGTACCAAGAAATCAGTTGCTGTCGGTTGGGGCAGCGTGCAAAGTATTGATTGAATTCTCATTGCTGCGCCTGGAGAACCCAGATGAGGCATGTGCAGTGTCACAGGTGAGATACATAAACAAATAGGGAAACTTTTATATTGTGGGGCTATAGTCAATGTAATATTGTTTCTTTACTTTTAGTGGAATTAAATCCACATCAACTTGCTTTTTTGTGTATGTTTTAAGTCTATTTTTTCTTTAAATTCTCACTAAAATAAATAATACTGTTATTTATTACTGCAGAAACACCTGATTCTTCTAATAAAAGGACTTTGCACTGGCTGCAGCAGACTGGATCGCACGGAGATCATTACTTTCACTGCTATGATGAAGTCTGCCAAGTTGCCTCAAACCATCAAGACCCTGTCAGATGGTGAGTGTCCCTAAATTGACAGACTAAAATTAGAGCTGAAGTGATAGTGTTATAAGACCCCTGGTTGTCAAAAAAGAAAGCCTTGGAAATCCACTGGCTAGAGTTTTGATAGGTTCACTGGTTTACCTCCTTGGCTGCTGTGATTAAATGCTGATGCTTTTTCTCCATACTTTTTTGTTTGTATTTTGCAAAGTAAGATATTTTCCTAGCTTGATGTTACTAAGAAGATTATTGGGGCTGCAAGATATTAGGAAAATATTTAATTTTGTTGTTAAATATTGCAGTTTTGTAATAGGACTTTCAGTATACAAATATTTTATACAAATATTTTAGTATATGGTTTTAAGCTCAAGTATATTAATAATGGCCACATTTTTACTCCTGTACCGGTGCATGCTGGGTGGTTGTAGAACAGACACAAAAGGACTTCTTCTAACTGGAATTCAGCCTTTGTCAGACTATTTCAGGTCAAATTTTCTGCTGTAAAAACAAGTATATAACATGCCATTTATTGCATTGTAAACAGTTATTTATAATATTGATACTGGATGTGTTGATTTTATTTTATTTTATATTTTGTGCAGCCCTAAAAGCATGCTCTTTTTCCCTTAATAGTGGAAGATCAGAAGGAGTTGCCCGGTATTGTGAACCCAGAGCTTCGTCAAAAGGAAGTACAAATGAACTTTTTTAATCAGCTGACTTCAGTTTTTAACCCTGATCTCACCACCATCTTGACCTCCCCATCAGCAGCACACATGCAGGCAAGTGTTGTTCATCCTATGGCTCCATTTTATTCTCAGGGGATAACAAATGAAGCCAACCAGCTTTTTCAAGTCACATCTTTTTGCAGAAAATAAGCGTTTCAATCTGTAATTTTATTGGCTGCACTCAATGGCGCTGTTGTGTCAGTTTTATTTGGAAATAATCATAAATTTAAAAATTTCCCTCATAGGCTGAGAGTGATGGCGATGACCAAACTACAGATCAAGCTGTTCAGGCTAAAATGAAAAATGCCTTTGTGTCTCAGAATGTGTCAAGCTTACAGGAACTTGGTAAGTAGTTGTTGCCTTGTTACAAGGGACTGTTATATAATTTGATTTGTTAGTTGGAACAGTTTATCTTGCGCCAGCTGTTTGTGGTGAAACACAGTGGAAATGGTTTTCTTTTTGTTTGTTTTTTTTTTTGTTATTTGTAAGGGCAGTTGTGATAGATTATTTATTTGGCCCGAACTGTATTGGGAAATATAGTTCTTTAGTGTTAATTGTTTTCACTTTTACATTTTGTTTATTTCGTATTGATATTATTTCTTAGTTTACAGTACCAATTTTGCCCTTATAATTTCATTCTAGGTGGGTCTGAGAAGTTGCTACGAGTGTGCCTCAACCTGCCCTACTTTCTACGTTACATTAACCGCTTCCAGGATGCTGTGTCTGCAAACTCTTTCTTTATCATGCCTGCCACAGTGGCTGATGCCACTGCTGTCCGCAATGGGTATTTTTATGTATTTCTTTGCACTAGGTTGATATAATACAATGTTAAATTTAGCTTACTACTTTAATTTGCTTTGAGGACCACAGTAACTTGTCTGTGGATGCTTAATAAAACATGCAAAAACACAAACAGATATGTCTCCCTTTACCTAAAACCTTTAACTTATGCTTATATTTATTTCTTATTTAGATTTCACTCACTGGTGATAGATGTGACCATGGCTCTGGACACACTTTCCTTGCCTGTATTGGAACCCCTGACACCAGGGCGACTACTGGATATGACTGTGCTGGCTTTGAGCTGTCTCTATGCTGGTAGGTCTTAATTTTTCTTGGTAAAAATTTATTTAGTATTTCAATAATTTAGTGCTGTAAATCCATCAACTAAACAATTACGAATTAAACAGTGGATGATGTAAACTGATTCTCTCTACAAATAATTCAATAGAATGTAAAGCAATGCAGCCACAGAACATGAGCTGAAATGTTTTATAAATATAGTTCTTTCACCTATTTTAAAAATACAACAGTGTCATTATTTTTGTTTATGTTATCTTAATGTTGATTTGTTGAGTCTAAGTATATGTTTGCATATTAGGTGTGAGTGTAGCCACATGCATGGCCATTCTTCAGGTAGGTAGTGGCTTGCAGCTTCGCTCTGCCTCCACTGGGACTAAAGAAGAAGACTATGAAAATGATGCTGCCACAATCGTCCAGAAATGTGTAAGTGCCATCAGTACAATGTTTTCATTACATGTGCACTATCACTATATACCAATTTTAAACACAAAGCGAAGTAAGAATGTTTTCCAATGAAGTACCATGTTTTATCTGTTGGTTAATCAGAACTATAGGTAGGATGAAACATTGCCCTTTAAAAATGTATTTATTTATTAAGATTTATGTCCTCAACAGCTGGAGATCTATGAAATGATTGGGCAAGCAATCAGTAACTCTCGCAGAGCTGGAGGAGAGGTGAGTCTCAGGTTGGAGTGGTGTATTACAGTATTTGAGAGCAAAATGGCTTTTGAAGTATATTCTCATTTTTCTAGACTGCTTCAGTTCACAAGTAGGCTGTGCATGTAAAAAGATACTTAATGTGCTTGTTTTTTTTGTTTTAATCCCTTTATGCACTTCAGCATTATCAGAACTTCCAGCTACTTGGAGCCTGGTGCCTCTTGAACAGCCTGTACCTGATTCTAAACCTGAGCCCAACTGCCCTAGCTGATAAAGGGAAGGAGAAGGATCCACTGGCTGCCCTGCGTGTTCGAGATATTGCTGCTCGAACCAAGGATGGCGCAGGATCGCCTAAACTTGGTCCTGGCAAAGGGTAATTTTGAATCATAATTGTCAAAAGTTATTACAGTGTTACAATTTACAACCTCTTATATTGCATTAATTATAAATCATTAGTATTAAGTTTTTTTTATCAAATTGTGCAGGGGGGTACTGCACTGAAACCTATGACGTCTTTTCTAAATGTCAAGAAAGCCTTTGTTTAAAGTTAACTACTCCAGTTATAAAGCTAATAAATTATTTCATACAGTAAACTACACATTTCTAACAGTCTTTATTTCATTATTACTTTAAATGAAGATGCCATCTTTTAAAAGTAAGTTTATTTACTTTTTGTGCTTTTAGACACCAAGGATTTGGAGTCTTGTCTGTGATTCTGGCCAATCATGCCATCAAGCTTTTGACCTCGCTTTTCCAGGATCTGCAAGTAGAGGCTCTGCACCGAGTAAGTGAAGCAACCAGCAAAAATGTTTGGGAGTTCACCCACAGATAAAATGCACAAGATTGTACGTTTAAAGGTGTAGTGCACCTTAAAATGTGTTTTTTGAGCTGTAAACAACATAGTATTACTTAATTGTGATGAAAACCAACTATACTGTTGATGGAATTTTTAATCTTATTTAAATTTCTTTTAAAATTTTTGTGGGTCAAAAATGGCTCATAACGCCCCCTACAGGGTAAAACCAGGTTTTGATTTTTGTGATGTAGAGACATACTTGGTGCTTCTCTGCACAAGAAAAATGTAAAATTCTCTCAGCTCCCTTCCTCCAGTTGCAAATAGGTGGGTCCTTGCCTTGCAGGCATAGAAAACTGTGCCCACCAATGCACATGAACAGCCCTAGGTGTAGTTACACTTTGTCATTATGACCACCTGCTGTTCAAGGAAACAACTTCCTCCTCTTATGTTCTGTGTACATGATGTATTTGTAGTTTTTTTTTCTAGGTGAAGTCTTGTGTTTCACTGCTAACAAACACAGATTTTACAAACCAGTCAGACATGTTTTAGAAATTCCTATCTTGATCCATCACATTTCTGGTGATGGAGAGTTATTTATTCCAGTCTCTACCCCTGTCTGTAGGGTTGGGCCAGTGATGGACCACCAGCTGAGCTCAACATCATGGCACAGAGCACTTCAATCCAGAGGGTCCAAAGACTCATTGACTCTGTGCCTCTGACCAATCTACTCTTCAATCTTCTCTCCACATCCTACAAAAAGGTTTGAATAATTGCTATTGTGCTTTGTTGTCATTTCTTTGTGTAGTTTGTCAAAAAGTGGCATTATTTAGAGCGACATGGACTTGCAAGAACATGCTCATCTGAAACATTTTACGCTGCAATATTGGTTCCTTATTTAAATATTTTAATCATGTGGATTATTGGAAGGAGTGGATGTAAATACTTGTAGTTTAACTTTGTGTTTCTGAAGGTTTTAAGGCTGTTCTTGTTTTGCTTCTGTTAGGCTTGTGTTCTCCAGCGCCAGAGGAAGGGCTCAGTAAGCAGTGACGCCAGTGCCTCTACAGATTCAAACACCTACTATGAGGATGACTTCAGTAGTACAGAGGAGGACAGCAGCCAAGGTACTTTTATCTTTCTGGATTTAAACAATATATTAGTATTTTCTCAATCTTCATGCTAGAATATACAACCACATAGATGCTCAAGTTTGCAAAGAAGTAGGAACTGAGCACTTCAAGAAGCAATTTGTACATTGTATTGAATTTTAGATGGAGAACTAAAACAATTCAGAAGAACTAGGAAGAGAAGAACAACATCTTTAAACTTTCAAGGAGATGACTGGTGAAAATTTCAGCTGGGTATTTGGCTAATTGGGCTAATTGGACTAATTAAATACTGTAAATCTGATATTTATGTAATGCATTGTAAACAGAAAGTATCTAAACTGTTATTTTTTGTGGATTATAAAGGGAGGGTCTGGTCAGCTAACAGAAATGCAGTGGACATGTCCTAATCACAGATATGAATAAACTGACCCAGCCTCATATTAAATTCCTTGACAGTGTGGCTGCAGCTGTTAAAAGTAGTGAACTATTTCTTTAATCTCTGGTGGTATTAAGGCAAAGGTTTAATTATCAGTGATGCATCACTCAGGATCTGTGCGTCAGGTATTGATGGCAGTGAGAAGGGTAATTGCACACATATCCACACAGTGATCAAATACTTTTTTTTTTTTTTTTTGTCCCTTCGTCACACAATGACAGTGTAGTTGACAGTGTTTACTATTTCAGCAGAGAGAAGACAGGAGAAGACAAGTGCAGCTTGTGTCTCAGGTCAGCAGTTTTCTGTCCTCAGGTCAAAGACTTCCTGTCCACATCACTGTCCTAGAATCATTTTTGTTATTCTGTGTCACACAGTTTAGGCTCTGAGCTGTTTTTTTTATTTTGATTTAATAGCCTCAAAAATAATCAAGCCAGAGATGAACAGCCCCTACTATTAAAACCAACAATTTTATAAGTAATATGAAAATGAAGTTTTTTGGGCCAGAGGTTCATCTTTGGCTATTGGTGTTTCAAAGGATAATACCAGTGGTGTTGACATGTGGGTGCACATTATTTTTAGTATTGAAACTTATTAAAGCTGTCCTATACTTTTACAGTAACTGACAGTGCTGCACCTGTTCGCATTATAAGCTTTGCTCAGGTGCTTTCTATTATGGACAGATCATTGCCATTTCTCGCCTTCCTTTTTTCAACAATTGTTTTAAACAAAGCAGCCATTGACAGAAAGACTGCTTAGTTAATAGGTTAGTTGAAAACACACCCTGTATTGAGGGTGGGTGATATGTACTGATTTAGTGTTCTCAGACTGATCTAACACAACTTGAAGTGGTTGCGTTTATTTCTACTTTGTTTGGGAAAAATGTCTTATGAAGTCCTCTTATTGCCTAGCCCCATTTTCTGTACAAATCATAATACAAACTTGTAGTTGTCAAAGTTTTCAGATAATAGTTAAGGTTTAATCATTTTCTGTTGACATTTTGGTTATATTATCATGTAGGAGTAGAACCTTGTGATGTTTCCAGGAAGGCCCACTCGAATTTGCATTTAGACAAATATCAGAAATTTTCAAACTCTAAACAACAAATTTAGAAGAATGACTATTCAATGTGAAAATAATGTAAGACCCACATCAAAATATTGGTATCATTCTTAAAATACAATAGCTTCAGGTTTTGCTTAAAAGGGCTTAAACACACAGTGCTTTGTCTTGCTGTCACCTGGAAAGTTTAGATTTTTTTTTGTATGTTGCATGCAGATGTGAATATCAGCTTTGTGTGATATTCTTTTAAAGCTTAAAAGCTGTCTTGTTTCTGTATTTGTAATTCTCCCTATAGCTAGGTTATATCATCCACATGGATAGGTGTGAATGTTTTGTGTTGTGAGTCAGCCGATAGACACCGATCAGGGTGCAGTTTTTAGAAGCAAAAGCAGGTGGGGCAGGCCAGAGCTTATGTGGTAGAATTAAATTAAGAATATGTTAAAAGACGCACTATGTAACTTTGTAACCTTAAATCACTGCTTTCTTTACTCATTTGATTGCACAATGACATTATGATGTGCATTTCTGGAGATGTTGTTGCCCAGAAGCATCCCGAGACTGAGAAACTGCACTTCACCACTTTAGTTTCACTTTATGCGCTGTGTCACATGCTAGCAAGTGGCTATCAACACTCCAGCTGCTTTGAACGTGCACAGTGGAGTATTTAGCAAAGAAATATAAGGCATAAGGCATTATTGGAGGAATAGAAAGAAAGAAAGAAACAAAGCAAGAAATAAGACAACAATCAACATAGGACTGACTTTTACTGTCTCAAGAGAGCTCATAGTGCAAGTAGCATGCAAGATGAATTGGCCATCGATAGGGGGCATGGCTGAGAAAATCTGCCAAAGTTCTCTAGTGCGTCTTTAACAGGTTCCATCTTGACATGCAAACCCAACCCCGAAACTAAAAGCTGTTATTGGGGTTTTGTGTTATATTCCTTGTCCTAGTTGCTCTTAGTAGGAGGTGTGGTATGTATGCGCTGGTTGGTGTGGAAAACCAACAGCTGAATGATGTTGTGCTAGAGCTTTTCCTGTAGAAAATAACTGTCTAAGCACCTGTTTCCTGAAGAAGAGGGCTTCTGTGGACTGTTAGATGCACGTGGAAGATATCAGAGAACATATAGATTGACTGGAAACACTCTGGAAAACACTCAATACCTGATCTGAACTTGAGTGTGGAGCCTTGTAACACCTGTCTTTGTTGTTTTTGTCAAGCTGTTTGTGTGTGTGTGTGTAGAAGAGGGTGTCCAAAGTCAGTCCTCATGGGCTGCTGTCCTGCAGGTTTTAATGTTTCCCTGCTTCAACACACTTGACTCAAATTAAATGCTTCCAACAGCCTATGTACTGCTCAATGACTCATCAGTTTGAGTCAAGTGTGTTGGACCAGGGAAACACTGAAAACCTGCAGTACTGTGGTCTTCGAGAACTGACGCTGGAAACCCCTGGTGTAGAAGGTAATGGCAGTGTATGTTGCAGTATGTCTTGGAAAGCTTCTCATTTTCATGTGCAGCTTGAAAAAAAGTATTACTATTATTTTATTACTATTATTTTAGTATTACTATAAGTATTATTACTGAATGTGAAATGAGTAATCAATCATTAAGCAGAATTAGTCAGGAAATATGTAACTTAAAATCTAAATCTAAACAAATTTGGTGGACTTTCCTTCCCTTAAAAATGCCTATGTCCCATATACAAATGTCCACATCCTTTGCAATTTAAAAAGAAGGTATGTTGTTGCGGATGCGTGCTGTAGATGCATAAAAGTCCAGTTCCCTGACAAATAAATTGCAACATAACTGTCTCTATGTAATAACAGAGCAATGATACATTAATAGTTTTGAGAGACAGACACTACCCGTCAAAAGCGTGGACACGCTTTCTCATTAGATTTAATGAGAAAGCGTGTCCAACTTTTGACTGGTACTGTAGATTGCATTGGTGAATAACAAGATGTATATGTTTCATCAAGTGTGAATCTGATGTAAGCATTGTCTCATTGTTGCCTGCATCACAAAAGCATGTATAAGAATGTGCACAATAAAAGGCAACTATACATTCACTGTTGCATGCCTAACTTCTTATATATTTTTTATTAAATTTATGAACAGATCAAGCATTGAACAATTCTTTTATTAATGTAAAACATTTCCCAAATGATAAAGGCAGCCTGAAGAGCGCTTAGGTCAATGTCTTTATGTGTAATAATCTAATGTTACAGTATAATGTATTACAGCATAATCTTGTGCACATAATCATGCAAGATTAATTTGAGGCAGGATATTGACAAGGCAGTACTTCCACATAACCGCATTGCAAGCAAGGATTCACGTCAGGTCTGGAAGAGGCGCGCGTTAAGCCTCAGCTGAGCTTACGGTTGTGATGCCGTAACCAACCTTACGCATGCACTGCGCGAGTATAAAGCCAGCTTTAGATTTTAGTGTTTCACTTTTATGTTTTAATGAACAAATAATAAACCTTCTTTCTGAATATAGTTAATTCTGCATGTCATTTGGGAAAATCTTCTCTGAAGACAAATTCTGCTTTATTCTTAATTCCTTAGTCAAAGACATTAAGTTCATTTAACCCCCTTTTACTGCAGTTCTTGGCTCTTTTCGACTGCCTGCACTGTGTTGTAGGTGTCATAAAACAGTGTGTAGCTTGTTGTGTTCTTCCTTTCATTGATAAATACTACAGCTCCACCAATACCTCATCATTTATGGAAGATTTCTTACTTTAACACTTAAGAAATCTGTTTAAATTATCCTACTTTCTTGGCAGATGATGACAGTGAGCCCATCTTGGGACTGTGGTTTGAGGAGACAATTTCTCCAACCAAAGATAAAGTAGCCCCCCCACCACCACCACCACCTCCACCCCTCGAGACCTCTCCCAGACTGAAGAGCCCCAGCAAACAGAATCCAAGTGAGAATGGCAACATTTTAGCGGGCCGTAAGGATCCAGAACTGGTAAATACAAATGTTACATCTCACAGCCCATTATACACAGCATTGTAAACATTACATGTATTTTTTATTTTTATATATAAAACTACTTTTACTTTTCCAACTTTTCTAAGATTTTTATTATATTTTTTTTTTTCTTCTTTTAGTTCCTCAGCTTGGCTTCTAGCATTCTGAACTTTATCACCACATCAATGCTGAAATCCAGGAATAACTTCATCCGCAACTACCTGAGTGTGTCTCTAACAGAGCAGCATATGGCTACACTAGCGAGCATCATCAAAGATGTGGACAAAGATGTGAAAGGTGTGCTTTACCATATTGAAAAAGATGACTACAACTATTTCAGTTTCTTTTGTTGTTCACAAACTATATTTATTATGGGGTTATTCTTTTTTCTTTCTTTTTTCTTTCTATCAGGTTCCTCAGATGAAGTGTTTTCCTTAGCTCTGTACCACTTCAACCACACTCTAGTAACCTCAGATCTTCCATCCCCGGCCTTGCAGGTAAAGAGAAGTTCTTATTTGTTGTGCTAGTTAGTTTTCTCTTGGAGGAATAAATGCTGTACCTACAGTGAATTTTAAAGCTGACTCGCCAATGTCAATCTCCTACTTTCTTTTTTGCATTTTTTGTTTCCTTGTCATTTGCAGAACACCCTTCTTCAGCAGTTAGGTGTTGCTCCCTTTTCAGAGGGTCCCTGGCCTCTGTACATTCACCCTCAGTCATTGTCGGTCCTCTCCAGACTTCTCCTCATATGGCAGCACAAAGCCACTGTGCAGGGAGAACCAGATGTGCCTGAGTGTATGAAAGTCTGGGAAAGGTATGATGATCATAATTGTCTCATCAGGCTGCATAACTCACTGTTTTAATATCTTTATGCTGTTACTGACCCATGATATTAGAACTTTGGTAAGGGACTACTTCAGATGTTTAGTGATGCAAATAAAGCAATGACATTCTGAATAGGGGAAAAAAGGAGCCTTGAACACACATTGACTGCTTGAGCTATAGTTTGTCAAATCTTGTGGTTTGACCTTCCACTTTCTTTTCTGTCCTATTCTCAGATTTTTAGGGACCTTGAAACAACACACCATCCAGGGTTCCATACATGGAGAAGATGACCTTAATGTTGAACACCTCCAGCTGCTGTTGCTCCTTTTCCACAATTTGTCCGAACGTGGCCGTCGATCAGTCCTCACCATGGTAACGCAGGCCATTTCTGAAGTTGCACAGAGCAGAGACTCCCAGCTGAAGACTGTCCCTCTCAACCTTGCCCGCCTGTTGCTGGTGTTTGACTACCTGCTGCGCCACTACTCCAAGGCTCCCTTATACCTTTTTGAACAGGTTAATATTGAAATTGATATAGTTTGTATATATGTGATTTCTGTTTATTTCAGTCTATTTATTATTTTATTTTTTCCCCATTCGTTTAATTTCCGTCTTGCAATTGCATTACCGCAACATTACAATTTCTCTCCAGGACAAATGAAAATCCTTCATAAAGACTCCATCCTATTTAAAACACAAGGCTAATTTGATGGATTCTTTATCTAAGAACTGCAGATTTTCGTGAGGTGTTATAGTTATTTTTGATTACCCAGCTGTTTGAGAGACTGCTATAGCAGGTGTTATGTTTTATATCACTTTTTGGCAAAAGCCATTTAGTTATTGTCTGATAAATAAATAAATAAATGCCTGTATTTGGTCATGCTATATTAATTAAACTACCTTACTCCTTGAAAATTAAACATAGGTACAGTACAACCTCCTTACTCCACCATCCACTGGACCAGCCTCTGTTCAGGAAGGTGGCAAACGGAGCAGTCTCCCGCTTTACTATGGATTTAAAGATGTGGAGGAGAACTGGGCTAAACACTGTTCAGCAGGTAAAGGAAACTAAATAATTATGTTCAGCATGCACACAACTATGTTCTTTTTTTACTACTAATTTTGCAATACAATGTAGTTGTTTTGTGAAATATTTGTTTGAAGTTCATTTTGATCTTTCTCAGATTCAAGCGGTCAGCCCAAATTCTACTGTGTTCTCTCTCCTGAGGCATCTGAGGATGATATCAGCAGACTAGATAGCAAGGTAAGCATTGGATCCTCTTTTGTTATAATATAATATATAATATTATTATTTATTATTTGGGGGGGGGGGGGGGGGCTCTATATGTATGTGTGTGTATGTATATATGTATATATGTTATTTAAAACTAATTCATATATCTCAATACTGCTGTGACCTTCGATTATCAACTATTTTAACCTTTTATTATTATTATTAATTTTTTTTTGTTGCAGGTTTTTCCAAAGCTATTCAACGGGGCTGTTAAGTATGATGAGCTGTATGCATGGCTCATCTCACTTTTGGCTGCAGGTTCTCAGTTTGACACAGCAAGAAGACAAGAGAGTAAACCCATCACTCCTATGGTGAGAATTTGTTCTGACAAGCCCATGTTTTCCTGCATTGTATTAAGCACCTGTCACCTTTAATTTATGTTTGGCCGAGAGTATATATAATTTGGAAGAAGTTTTAAAGATGTGTCTCTGTGCTGACAGTAGATAACAGCTTGTCTGATAACACATTGCAAATTATATCTGTATAGTTCTTATAATGTCATTATGGTTTGTTTTGGATGCTTACAAGAACAGTTTTCATGGTTAGAGAGCCTTTGATTCTCAGAACTCAGATTCACTTAGCCCTTGGTTCATATAAAGTTCCTTAACACACAAGATATATGCAAATACTAAAACAACTATTAATTCATCTGTAATTTCTGAAACCGTACTGTCATACAGCTGAAAGAAACATAACAGCACCAAAATAAGGTTTTGGACTACAGTTTTTACCATTTTTGTAAACATTTGTTTAATGACCACACAGGAGGCCTGCTCCCTTCAGTACTACTTTTTGGTACTATGGAGAATCCTGGGCATTTCGCCACCCTCCAAAGCCTTCATGGAGCAGTTGAAGGCAGGTTGCAGTGACCCCAGTGAAAGTGACATCCTGCATACTCTGCGATGGTCTTCACGTCTGAGGGTGCCTACATACGTGAACTGGATCAAGGTCTGTTTAAGTATCACAGAATCCTTGGTAAACATGACAGGTGGCAGGTCAATTTGTCAGTGAGAGAAATCATTTCACATTTTACTTTGGTTTAGAGCCACTTTATCTTCTAATTTTTTTCTAATGTAGTAAAAATTGATGTTGGAACTTTGCATGTCTGAAAAAAAAAGAGTGGCGTCTCAATTTTTATATAACTTCAGAAGTAGAAGTTAATACTGTGTTTTATACACCATTTTAATCCTTTGATTCTTTAATATTATATGGTTTGTATGTATGTATGACTGTGTGTCATCACTGACAGGAACACTTGGTAAAGCAGGGAATGAAGGCAGACCAAGCAGCCTCTCTTGTTGAGATGACAGTTGCTAAATGCAGCAGTGTTAAATATGATGTTGAGCTAGCAGAAGAATACATTGCCCGACAGGTAATAATTACAGCATAGTTGTCATTAATATGAGTAGTTGTTGTTGCTGAATATTTCTAACTCCACTGAACCACCCTTTGCTGTTGCAGATTTCCACCTTCTCAGGCGTAGACACAAATGTCGTCCTTCCACTTCATCAGTTGCCCTGTCTTCAAGGCATCTATACCTTGGATGCAGTCATCTCTAAAGTTCAGGTTTCCTTAGATGAGCATTTGTCCAAGGTTGCGATTGAGGCAGACACCCAAAAATCATCTGAAATCACAAAAAACCTACTGCCTGCTACTCTACAGCTCACAGAGATTTATACTGCCTTCACAAGGTGAGAACGGGGCATGTTCATAGGGCCTTTTCACATGTAGCTCGTGTAGCTTTTTGTGATAAAAGCTTTCTTATTAAATTTAAACTTTTAAGTCATGGATTTGTAGTTGGTCATAAATATTATTGACCTAAGTTAGATTCATCATAGATTCATCAAATGATTAATTTCTAGCTGCACTGTTTAATTTCTTTTGTCTATTCTTTTCTCTGCAACTGCTGCATTTTGTGACTCGTGTGTAGTATGTGTAATGGAACTATTTTATTAGTGTTACTTTAATCGTTGTCCCTGATTTAATCCTCAAACTAAACTTCTCTTGAACAGATCTTACCTGCTGATGAACATCCCAGAAGAAGGTGAAAACAAGCTGACCGATGCCAAGCTCCAAGGTTATGCTGCAGTTCTTTCCATTGGCTCCACCAGATGCAAGGCTAACATGCTGGGTATGTTGAATAATTGTTCAGGAATGTTGTGCAGTAATACAGTTGCTTTGATGGATTTTCTGCCAATCAGCATTATAACCTTTTAAATTAACCTTCTCAGGTCATAGTATAATGCAGAACTTGCCATCAGTTGTGCAGACAACATGTGAGACTTGGAACAGCATCCACACCAATGAGTTCCCCAACATTGGCTCATGGGTATGTGAGTTTGAGTTAAGATGTTGTACATAGTTATAAGTATTTTCTTTTCTGATCGATATTTTATTAGTTTTTTTTTTTTTTCATGTAAAAATTTTGACCATAATTAGAAGTAATTGCGGATAAAATGAACATTTTGAAAATGGTTCATATATATATAAAATTCTTTTGACACATTTTAAATAAACCTGCTTATGTCATCCAAAACAAATGCAAATGTTATTTTCTGTCAATTATGAGACTAAAACAATTATTTTTTCTCAGCGAAATGCATTTGCCAATGACACCATTCCCTCAGAGAGCTACATCAGTGCCATCCAAGCAGCTCATCTTGGCACATTGAGTTGTCAGTCCTTGCCTCTGGCCTCTTCTCTGAAGCACATCCTTCTGTCCCTGGTTCGCCTCACTGGTGACCTCATTGTGTAAGTGCTAGTTTATTTCTGTTTAAAATGCAACATTTCTAACATCTAAGCTGTTTGGGAAAGATAAAACCTTTGCCACTGCTGCATGTTTGTCTTTTCAGAACAGAGGAGCTGAATCCCACACAGGTTGTAAGCACTCTGCTGCCCCTCCTCCTGGAGAGCAGCACAGAGAGCGTAGCAGAGATCAGCAGCACTTCACTGGAGCGCATCCTCGGCCCATCAGAGTCGGATGCCTTCCTAGCTCGCATCTATGAGCGTTTGGTCACTGGGTGTTACAACATTATTGCCAATCACTCAGACCCCAACAGGTGGGATGTGATTTTATTAATTAAACACAGGCAGAACAATTTGGTAACACTGAATTAAACATTTTGTACTATGTCACTTGATTGGTTGAATTTTGCTAAATGTAGCTTTCTTGTGCAGTTTATTTTTCCTTTTTAGCTTGCTGTTTTTGTGAACTAGATTGTATACTTGTATTAGGTGGTACAGGTTGATTTTTATAATGCTCTGTCTTCCCTTTTAGCGGTTTGGATGAGTCTGTCCTTGAGGAATGCCTGCAGTACCTTGAAAAACAGCTCGAGAGCACTCAAGTTCGAAAGGCAATGGAAGAATTCTTTTCGTTCAGGTATTTACTGAATTAATAATGCAAGTATCACCATTTAGTATTTTTACCATGATCTCATATTTTATTCTTCTTTTCCAGTGGTGAGCTTGTCCAGATTATGATGGCAACAGCCAACGAAAACCTGTCAGCAAAGTTCTGTAACAGGGTGCTGAAATTCTTCACCAAGCTTTTCCAGCTCAGTAAGTTGTACAGCAGATTTCAAGCAATGGAATTTTATTTAAATGTTTGGACAGGCTTTGAATTTGTCTAAAATGTTTTATTATCACATTAAAAAGAATAAAAATGTTAAATCATGATTAAAATTACTTTTCAAAGGTCAAATGTGGGTAAATTATAGTGTTAGGAGAATAAATAGAGCTCACTGGACTGGAGGACAGTGAATTATTTTAAATTGCAGTACTTTTTTCCCCCAAATATGAATATACACAACACTTTAAAAGAGACACAAAGAGTTTCTGGCCTCAACAACTGCATCCAAAAGATTTAAATCTGCGATTAAACAGCACTTTTTTTATTTCATCAGTTTTTTCTATATTCTTTTTTAAAAGGAAGCTTTGTTGATTTATTAAAATGGTATTACTTTTTTATTTATTTTTTTAGGTTTGCCAACGATCCTTTTTCAGAAATGAGATACTAATAGAAAAAAAAGGCATGCTGCAGCTTATGATTTAGCTCAATCCCTGTCTGGACAGCATTGTTATAGCAGAATGTGGTCCTGCTTACTGTCTATCTATGTCTAAAAAAACTGCTAAAATTCAAACTTCTGTTAGCATATGTTGCTGATCAGATTCACATTTGAAAATATAATTGAGATTCATTGCTTCAGTTTCTGTCCAGTACATGTCTGAAAGGGGCTATACTTCATGTGTAAAGATGAGAAATCATAAAATTTGTAATGTACATATTTATTAGGTAATTCTGTAAGTTGCATCTCATAATCTTCTTATCCCCAGCGGAAAAAAGTCCAAACCCAAGCCTGTTATGTCTGTGTGGCTCTCTGGCCCAGCTGGCCTGTGTGGAGCCCTCCCGCCTGCAGTCGTGGCTGACACGTATGACTGCCACCCCACCAAAGGACTCAGAACAACTGGACATAGTACAAGAAAACCGACAGCTACTGCAGCTCCTCACTACTCATATTGTGCGTGACAATAGTCAGGTGGGCGAAGGAGTGTGCACTGTCCTCCTCAGCACTCTTATTCCCATGGCAACAGATATGTTGGCCAGTGGTGATGGAACAGGCTTTCCCGAGCTTATGATCATCATGGCCACACTTGCCAGTGCTGGACAAGGTGCTGGTCATCTGCAGCTTCACAGGGCTGCTATTGATTGGCTGACCAGATGGTAAGAGACCACTTTATTAGACAAGTTTCAGTTCAATATTTATAATTTCATTTGTGTTGTAGAGCTGCATGCTTTGTTGTGTAACTGGGCTGTAAGACCAGTGTGAAAAAATAAAAGTGGTTGATAGATATTTTTGGTTCTGAAGAGCATTACTATTATCAAAGAGTTGAATTTTTGTATTTTTAATAAATATGCTCCCTTTTTTTCCAGTAAAAAGTATCTAACACAGAAAAATGTGGTGGAGAAAGTGAGCACAAATTTGTCCCATGGAAAGGTATGTTTTTTCAGTGTATTAAGCAAATATCCAACATGGCTAGTTTACTATGAGCTTCTTTTATTTCTCCCAAGTATTACTGTTTTAATAAACATTTTTTTTATCATCAGCACGCCAGCATGCTGGAATGCTCTTGCCACATCATTTCCTATCTTGCTGATGTGATGAATGCTTTGAGGCAAAGCAGCGGTCAGGGTACCTCCGCATTGCTCATGGAGGGAGATGAGAAAGCAATGGAAGTTGACTCAGACTGGGTTGAAGAACTTGCAGTAGAGGAGGATGATTCCCAGGCAGAGGACTCTGTAAGACACTTTAATTCCTGTATTTGTCTATTAGAGCCATGTTATTTTAATGCACAATATACGGTATTGTTTAAGTTGTAGGAACTTCTAAATAGTACTGTTAAAAAAATAACTATTATAAGAAGGCAAATATAATCCTTTGCGGATTATACAAAACCAGTGGACTATTACCTTGCATTAAAATAGAGTCCCAGAATTAATTTATGTAGTAGTCTTTTTCATATTGCAGCATTTTATATTTATTTGAAAGAAATTCCTTTTGTTTTAGGGTTTATAGTCTGTGTTGTCTGCTAGTTCAGGTCACTACTCCTTAATAAACCAAACAAACTGTTTATAAAATATTTGGTTTCATTAAATCTCTTCTTGAACATTGGAAAACCTTTTTTCATTGAGACACCCAGAATTCTGCTTGAGATTTCTCTACTGGGCTGTTACTGTGGTAAGAACGACAATGAAAGCAGCAGTCATTAAAGTGTTAGAGCTTTTGTAAAAAAAAAAAAAAAAAAAATGTTAATTTGTGTTTGGTAATGCACTGCATTTCTTTCCATTTCTTAATGTAGTTGTCACAAATTACCCCCCCCCCCTTTTTTTTTTTTCTTCAACAGTGTCTACAGTGACATACTCATTTTGTCTTGTTAACTGATGTTACTGTCTGACAGGATGAAGACTCCCTTTGCAACAAACTCTGCACCTTCACCATAACTCAGAAGGAGTTCATGAACCAGCACTGGTAAAGACAAGTTTATTTCTAATGGCTCTGGTTTGCATCAGTTCTTTTTTCTTTCTTTGTTTTTATTGTGATTTGTTAAACAGTTTTAAACAAACTGGAGTACATATAACATGTAAAATTTGAGTTTTAACACAAAACTTTCAGAATTTAAAAAATCAAAGAAATTCTTGGGCCACAAAAAACTCGCATGCTGGAAGTTCCCCTACCTTGCAGGGTGATTGCATAGTTATGCATCAGCAGATCATTTGTGAGCTTCACTCCCAATTCCCCAATGTGCCCAAAGGCATTAATAGAGATGCTCCAAACTTAAACACTGCAGAGGTTTTTTTTTTAAACAGCTAAACTTTGATTCCAGCAAAAAGCAAACTTTTTATTCAGCACAGTGCCCACCGTGAAAATTGAGGTCAAGATAGATGTGTTATCGTTGCACTAGTATACTACTTAGTCTTATCTTTTCCCTGTCATTTTTGTAGGTACCACTGTCACACCTGTAAGATGGTGGATGGGGTAGGTGTGTGCACTGTGTGCGCCAAGGTCTGTCACAAAGACCATGAGATCTCCTATGCCAAATATGGCTCTTTCTTCTGTGACTGCGGTGCCAAAGAGGATGGCAGCTGCCAGGTGAGACCGAATACTTCAGGTCATCATGGGAAGAGAACAACAGCGGTAACTTTGGCTTGCAAGTCATTCCCCCATTGACCTCCATCCAGTCATTTCATTTGATCAGAATTATAGCTAGTACACGCATATGGCCAGAAAATGAGAGTATGTCTTATGAATGCCTGCTTTAGTTTTTTTTGTAAATTGAAAAAGGCCAGCTTCTCTAGTTATTAATCTTTAATGTTGGATATTTTAATGTGCATGTGAATTACAACCCATCAAATACATTTTATTTTCTGTTTGATAAGTACCATAGACCTTTAGCATTCTTTCTTTGTGCTTGTGACTGCATTATTTTGTTTTCCTGTGTTATTTAAGATTACAGTAACCAGTGATAAGTTTTGTGCACTTATTTCAATGCATCATTTTCACTTTTTCAATTGTATACATTATTAAGATAGGTTTACTGTCCAGTGAAAGGATAACAATGGAGGAGTAAATCATTTTGGCTTGATGCAAATTACTGTTATTAAAAATATGTCTACAAGAAAAAGTAATTTCTGATCATTCTTTGACTATGTACTCCACAGTGTGTAGGAGCTAGCAAAGTAAAAGTAAGCTAGAAAACTATTAGATCATCCTAATTAAGAAAAACATATAGAAAGTTGATGATGTAAATTTAAGTTATATTCAGTGGACTACCACAATGAGATATACATAGACCACCATTCAGAAGTTGGGTAACACTTAACCATTCATTACATATTTATAAATGTGTTTTTTCTTTTTTTTTTAAACTTGTGCTGTACATGTAAGTATTGTTTTTGATTCCTCTGATTGACTGCATGCTACATTGTCCACAGGCCCTGGTCAAACGCAGCCCCAGCAGTGGCATGAGCTCCACTCTCAAAGAATCTTCAGCTTTCCAGAGTGAACTGAGGATGCCTGAAAGCGCAATTCGCCATCAGAATGCTTCACCCTCTGACAAGGGCAAGGTCACCATCTGTGATGGCAAATCTGGTGATGAAGACAGGCCTAAGAAAAGCAGTGTGTGCAAGAGCATTGAGGGCTGCCAGGAGGAGTTGCTAGCACAAGTGGTAAGAGAGAATACATTATCTCTTCTGAATGTATTACTCTACATGTCTCTTGTTCTTTCTTGTTCTTGTGTCTTTTTGACACGAATTTATTTTGCTATCAATGCATTTAACACTTTCTGACCTGTGCTTTTGGCTCTCTGTCCACGACAGATTGGGTCCTCCACTGCTGCAGTCATACTTGAAATGCTCATGTTTCTCATGGAGGCTATCCAGACCAACTTCCAGCAGGCATCCGCAGTTGGAAGTAGCAGCCGCGCTCAGCAAGCTCTCAATGAACTGCATACTCAGGATAAAAATGTGGAAATGACAGACCAACTAATGGTAATAAAAACCTAAATGAGTTGGTGTGAAGAGGAAGCTAACCTGATGCCTTGATAATTTATAGAAACCTTAATGGAATCTGCATTGTATTAAAAGTTCTATATGTCATCACGTTTTCTAAGGTGCCCACCCTTGGGTCTCAGGAAGGGGCTTTTGAGAATGTGAGGATGAACTACAGTGGAGACCAGGGGCAAACCATACGGCAGCTTATCAGTGCACATGTCTTGCGCCGTGTTGCTATGTGTGTCCTGTCCTCACCCCATGGCCGCCGTCAGCATCTTGCAGTTAGCCATGAAAAGGGAAAGGTAAAGATGAGTCAGTGAATGAAACTTGAGAGTTGTTCTGGGTTTGTGATTGACGTATAAGCTGTGAAATGGAGCATTACAACTAGCAATACTGTTGTATTATACTCCTAAAAAATATTTTTCTATTTATGTTAATTTTATTTGCATATTTGCTTAGTTTCCTCTGAAGTAATAATTATCTATTAGTTTTGTGTCATTATTATAGTTAGATGTAGCTTTATTTTCAAGTGCTTGCAGGGTCTTTACTGTTGGTAAAAAAAACTTTTTTTCCTCTTACCTGACAGATAACAGTTCTGCAGCTGTCCACTCTACTAAAGCAAGCTGACTCAAGCAAAAGGAAGCTAACACTGACCCGTCTGGCCTCTGCCCCAGTTCCTTTCACTGTCCTCAGTCTCACAGGAAACCCCTGCAATGAAGATTACCTGGCTGTGTGTGGCCTAAAGGTCAGCGAATAAGACTCCTCTAATTCTTAGATTGTTCATTAATGTATTTTTTCTTACGCATTGAATTAGAAAACTTTGAAGAGAACCATGTGGTTTTTGTTCATTTGCCTTGGATTGTAAAATTTATTAGTTACTCAAGCAAGTTATGCAAGAATACTTAACAGTTTATATATATATTATTTAGCATAGAAATATTTTGCTTATAACTGAAATTCAATTTTTCTTTTTTTTCCTCAGGACTGTCATGTACTAACTTTCAGCAGCACAGGCTCCGTGTCAGACCATTTGGTGTTACACCCACAACTGGCTACAGGCAACTTTATCATCAAAGCAATCTGGTTACCAGGTTCTCAGACCGAACTTGCCATCATCACTGCTGACTTTGTCAAGGTATATATTGATAGAATAACTACACTTCTCTACAGTGAGTAAATTAGTAGTGACAAGTTTTTGTTGAAATTATTTTAAGCTTCTGTTAACCTCAGAAGAAAGTCAGAGGGATTTGTCATGTAACTATGATTGTGAACCTTTTTATTTATGTTTTTTTGGGGGGAGATGAAATTAAGTTATAATTTTATTTTTGTCTCTCTTTACAACAGGTCTATGACTTGTCCGTGGATGCCCTGAGTCCCATGTACTACTTCCTTCTACCTAGCTCCAAGATCCGAGATGCTACATTCCTGTTCAATGAAGAGGGGAAAAACATCATTGTAATCATGTCCTCAGCAGGTTACATGTACACTCAGATTATGGATGAATCCAGTGGTGCCCAGCATGGCCCTTTCTACGTCACAAATGTATTGGAGATAACCCACGAGGATTTGAAGGTAACTTGAATTTATATTTGGAAACCAAAAGCATTTACCTTCAAATTGATGGTATAACTAATGTGCCAAATTGTATCACAGTTGATGTAAAAGATAGGATTGCTTCCTAAATAAACGTCAAAGTTATTGTGTTTTTGCTGTCATCATTTTCACACAATAGTTAACGTTTAAGGTTTCTTCAAAATAAATGATTATTTACAAATGGTCAGCATAAAAAAGATAAAGAGATGTTCTCTCTTTTTAATTACAGGACAGCAACGGACAGGTGGCCGGTGGTGGAGTGTCTGTTTATTACTCCCACGTCCTTCAGATGCTGTTCTTCAGCTACAGCCAGGGAAAGTCTTTTGCTGCCACAGTGAGCCGCAGCACAACTGATGTGCAGAGGCTCTTCCCCATCAACATCAAAGGGTAACATATCTTTCACATCTTAGGATTTCTGAACTTCCCTGCACAGGGCTGCATCTGGAAAATACAACTATAACTCATTTTCTCCTGTTGTCTTTAGCTCTAATGGTGGAAGCGGTAAAATGTCACCTGCTCTGTGCCAGTGGTCAGAAGTCATGAACCATCCAGGTCTGGTGTGCTGTGTCCAACAAACAACAGGCATACCACTGGTAATAATGGTCAAACCTGACACCTTTCTCATCCAGGAGATAAAAACCCTGCCAGCTAAAGCCAAGGTATGGGTGGAAAACCTTAAGCTTTTGTAATTGAAGATTTTGATCATTGGATTTAATTGCACATCCACTGTATGAGATATGATTTAATTTATCTTACCTTTTCCCCAGATTCAAGATATGGTAGCTATCCGACACACTGCCAGCAATGAGCAGCAGCGCACTACCATGATTCTTCTCTGTGAGGACGGAAGCCTCCGAATCTACATGGCAAATGTAGACAACACCTCATACTGGCTCCAGCCCTCACTGCAGCCCAGTTGTGGCATCAGTATCATGAAACCTGTCCGCAAGCGCAAAGCTGCGGCTGCAAGTAAGTTAATGGCCAGCAAATGTCAGAAACACGTTAATCTGTTAGCTATTACTTTTACAACAGGAACTTGTTTCATTTAAGACAGTAAAGCAAGGCAAAAAGCAACAAAAAATATATAAATAAATAAATTGTTTTTTTTTATTTAATTCAATATGCAGAAACTGAAAAGCATTTATTAGAAATGCAAAGAACCTTTTGCTGGTTCAAAAATGTTTTAACGTCTATGTTTTATTTTAAGCCACTCGAACTTCCAGCCAGGTGACCTTCCCTGTGGACTTCTTTGAACACAACCAACAACTAACAGAGGTGGAGTTTGGGGGTAATGATTTGCTGCAGGTCTACAATGGTCAGCAGATCAAACACAGGCTCAACTCCACAGGGATGTATGTGGCCAACACCAAGGTAGACACATTCACGTTGTCAGTCGGTGTCAGAAAATGTGCCAAACATTGCTATGCTTTCCCCTTAATGTAATGGAGTTTTGATGTATAAGTTGACAACCAAAATCTTAATAAATAGATTTTTTTTACACGTGCATCTGAACTAGATAAGTAATAATTCAGATTTTTTTCTTCATCTTTTGGATCACAACATTTTTGAGTATGTATATAGTTTTTCTATATTATTTTCCTTGTTATTTTGTTTTAGCCTGGGGGATTCACTGTGGAAGTGGTGAATAACAACAGTTCAATGGTGATGACGGGCATGAGGGTGCAGGTGGGCACCCAGGCTATTGAGAGGGCTCCTTCCTATGTGGAGGTCTTTGGCCGCACCATGCAGATAAACTTGACAAGAGCTCGCTGGTTTGATTTACCCTTCACCAGGGAAGAGGCTTTGCAGGCTGACAAGAAGCTCTCCATATTCAGTAAGAGTGGACTACTTGTTCTTCTCCACCTTCTAGAGCTTCATTGTGTCATAATGAAGCTCATGCATTTTATGCAGTTTCCAACAAGCTTAGAAGTTTGAGTTTTATCTTTGTGTGTGTGTTAATGTGAGCTAATTTGTGTTTCTATGAAATTATCACATTAAATTAGTTTAATTCAATCTAAATGCATCTTCTGGTGCTGTTGTTGTACTCTGTATTTTTTTAAAGTTGGTGCATCAGTCGATCCAGCTGGAGTCACAATGCTTGATTCAATCAAAATCTACGGCAAAACAAAGGAGCAGTTTGGCTGGCCTGAAGATCCACCAGAGGACTTCTCCTCTGCATCAGTCAACAGTGTCTGCAGTCCCAGCCTCAACCAAGGCAACGGCACTTCTGATGGAGACATAGCCACCCCAACAACAACAAGTGGCAGTGTACTAGAGAGGTATGGGCTTTTTATTTCTAAGTCTCATCTAACTGAATTACCCACCCTCCTGATGTGAAGAGAGAGCATGAATATTAACTTTCTAATGTAGTTTCTCACTACTTTAAAACTTCCTTTTCAACAATAGAGATTTAAATGCCATTCAGACGGTGGCATCCACCATTTCAGTGCTTACACGCACTATAAAGTTAATTTGCATTACTCTTTTCTCTAGTTGATCTATATAAGAATTTTTTATTAGTGTGATGTGATTAGTTCATTTTATCAGTAATGGTTATTTGCTGGTTAGCCAAAGATATTTATCTGCAGATACTTATAAGTTTAACTTTTTGTTTGTTTTTTATAACTGCTTTGCCTACAAGAGATTAATTGCACATATAGTTGTGATTTTCTTCTTTCTTGCCCTAACTCATTACCCACTTTTAGTGTATCCTCATGGGTTATGTAGCAGGAGGTGTTGAGTATAGAGAGAGGCAGTTGATTTTCTTTAAAGTTGGTGCATGGCTCATGTGATCATCTTTTCTTGCATGCCTCTCTTTTGTTCAGCTGAATCATTTAATTTTTACTTGTTTCTTTCTGTGATCCTCACACTTATTTTTGTTCTTTTTCTTTTGCTCCCAAAAATACAATAAAAAGTTGTGAAACTGAGTCCTTATCAACATTGGACCGGTTAGTAACTGCCCTTTCTCTGCTTGTTTGTATGGTTTTGTGCATGTGTGCCACTTTGTGTGTCCACACCTTAGATTCTGAACATGTCATTCAACAAATATACATTTTTCTTCACAACCTTTATTCTTGCATTCAATGTTGTGTTGCATTTAGATTAGCACAGACTGCATCAGATTAAGAATGCTTTTTTTTCTATTTCTGGGTTATGACTTCTTTTTTGCCAGAATCTTTGGAAGAAGCAAAATTACATTTTTTCTCTCCATTCCAGGTTGGTGGTCAGCTCCCTTGAAGCTTTGGAAAGTTGCTTTGCAGTAGGCTCATCTGGTGAAAAGGTAAATGTGAAGATTCAAATTTTTTATTGCCTTTGAAAACATCGTAGTAACTATTTCTGTGCTCTACTTGCTTTGATGGTCATTATTAAGTCATGTTTTTACTGTAGGAGAAAAACAAACCTGCAGCGCTGGAGTTGGCCACTTTACTCCTGTCCATGCCGACTCCTGCAGGTGTGCAGCAGCAGACAAAGGGACTTCTTGCTAGCCTGCACACCAGTCGCACTGCCTACCACAACCATAAGGTAAAAAGAAAGGCCATTTGTGATATTAGACCAAATAGCATCTTGTTCTAAGGTGCCCAGCTTTTCCATTCTATCTGATTTTTTTTTTTTTTGTTATTAGTTTAATTTACTGTGTCAAAAAAAAAAAAAAAAAATCCTTCTCATTCATCTTTTTTATTACCTTAAATTTTTTTGGATTTCAAGCCTTTTGCTTTTCTCTTGCTGATGAATATTTGTTCCATTTGTATGACTTCTCAACACCTGATATAACTTTTTTTCCCCCTGCTCTTATCAGGACCAGTCCTTGCTGAGTAATGCAGTACAGTGTCTGAATAGTGGCAGCCGTGAGGGGAGGGAGCTTGACCCTGACGTCTTCCAGAGGCTTGTGATCACTGCCCGCTCCATTGCAATCATGAGACCCAACAACTTGGTGCATTTTACAGAAAACAAATTATTGCACCATGACACTGGTAAGAGGCTGTTCTGTTGGTGACAAATGTTTGCCAAAGCTAAGGAATAACTATTTTATTTGACCTGTATGGTTACACAAGTACACAAATTTCTATACTTGAGTGGGTGTTCTTGACAGAAGACACTCTAAAGTAACTTTTGGTTAAAATGAGTTCTCATGTGGCATCAAAGTAACCTAAAAGTTTCCAACATGCTTTTTTTCCCCCTCTTAAATCAGAAATGACAGAGGAGGGGCAAAAACGTTTGGATGGAGAAAGCTCTAACTTCATTGCACAACTGATGAATAACTTCTGGAAGCTTCATGCCTTGAAACCCAAGAATGCATTTCTTGCACCTGCTTGCCTGCCTGGTAAGTGCAAATACTGAGACCTAAAATTTTACATGTACACTGCCCTCAAAAAGAATTGGAACAGTGCAGCCAATTCCTTTAGTTTTGCTGTAGACAACAAACATTTGGGTTTGACAGGATTTGCAACTAGATGTTAAGTTTCAATCTGTTTTAAATCTCATTTCCAATACTTTTTTTCACCTAAGAATTTTGTGTTTTGTTACAAATAATGCTAACTCATGAGTTGCACATTAGATCCAGATATAAATACCTAGAAATAAAAGCCGATAAGTTGATCTTTTGTCTCATATTCATCTTTTTATGTCAAACTCAAATGTTTGTATTGTACACTGAAAATAAAGATACTGGCCGCACTGTTCCAAAACTTATAGAGGGGAGTGTATGTTATTCATGATACACAACTAATGAGTATATACATGGTATGTTGATCCTTTTCATCCTTAAAGCAGTATTTTTTTTATTTCTGTTTTACACACACAGCTGAAAACCAATACCTTTTGTATGTCATTGTGCTTTTCTTCTCCTCCATCAAAGGTCTAACACATGTGGAAGCAACAGTTAATGCCTTGGTAGACATCATTCATGCATACTGCACCTGTGAACTGGATTACATCAACGTAGCTTCCAAAATCTACATGCAAATGTTACTATGCCCTGTAAGTAAAAATCTTTATCTTCATTTAACTGGCATGCAAGAAATTCCCCTTATGGGGTGGTTACATTTTATTTAAATTGCTTGACATTTTAATGACACAGGACGTAGGTTGCTATTCAGATTACTGTCATGAAGTAACCAGTTTGTATTTGTAAAAATTCAGGATACAGCTGTGAGCTTTGCTTGTAAGCAGGCTCTGATCAGAGTGCTGCGACCAAGAAACAAGCGACGTCATGTGACACTTCCATCTCCCCCACGTTCCAATACACCTATAGGTATGTTTTCTCAAGTTTTACACAAAGTACTTGCGCCTAGATTGAATGTAACGAAACGTGCATGCAGACTTCGTTATTTCATTGAGTGTTCTAGTACTTAATAGTGTTTCCATCAGGAGACAAGGATGACGATGACGACGATGATGCAGATGACAAAATGCAATCATCTGTGATAACTGGAGGTGAAGAGTCTCGGCAGGAGAGCCAAGAGCAGAATGAAGTGGACCATGGCGACTTTGAAATGGTGGTGAGGCAAAAAAAAAGAGAACAAAAGTCAATATTATGTTTAAGTTGCTCAAACTTTGAAAATAAACAGTGTAAAAACAAGTCCATTTGCCCCTCACTTACAGTACCAGTTTAAGGGTTGGATACAACTGTTGATTCAAAATAAATGGAAAGATGTGTAGAAACTTTAGACTTGTAATGTACATATATCGTTAAATGTTTTTTTTTACGTATTTAAATGTCAGTAATGACTAAATTAACTTTCACAGTGCACAGAAACAAAAGTTGAAAGATAGACTAGTACTGATGTGTGTTACAGAATTACTTTTACACCGTTACATTCAGCTCCTTTATATTATTAAAATCATCTTACTCTCCAGTATTGCAGACAAACAAGTCGTTCTTTCCAGGGATGAGTTTTTTCTTAAACACACTGAAAGCTTGCTAAGAGGATGTATGTTAAAGTTATAGTAAAACCATTTTTAATATTTTCCCTAGTCTGAATCAATGGTCCTGGAGACGGCAGAGAATGTCAACAATGGAAATCCATCTCCTCTAGAGGCCCTTTTGGCCGGAGCTGAAGGTTTCCCGCCTATGCTTGACATCCCTCCTGATGCCGATGATGAGACTATGGTAGAGTTGGCCATTGCTCTCAGTCTTCAGCAAGATCAACAAGGTAAGTAGAAATAATTAAAAATTACAAAAGTGGTACAGTGGTACATGAAATGTCCTTGTAGTCTGAACTATGATTTATCCTCACATGTTTATCTCCAGTTTTGTTTATAAATTGTTGTTTCAGTTAAAGAGACTGAAACTAAAAGTCAGATTTTAAATTTGTGCAAAGAGAAGTGGGGGTTATATATGTGCGTTGTGTGTGTGAGAGAGATGGAGTATGATAAGGTGTGTGTTATGGAACGTTGATGTTTTATACTTGGGATTTTTTACATATATTCATTTTTTTAAATATATATGTAAAGCACTTTGTGCTGCTTTTGAATGAAAAGCACTTTATAAGTAAAGTTTGATTTGATGAGGTATTGTGACCTAAAGCAGTTTTTTTTTTTAGCGCTTAAACACCAGGATAGTCCAGGAGACTGTTTGAGCGGGTGGTAGTTCTGAAAATTTTAGCACCTTTGTTTGGTATGCTTTCACACTGCACTGAACTCAAGCAGACTAAATCAACTTAACCATGTTACGCAGTTACAGCAGCTGCTTACTAAGGGATGGTATTCCCCGAAATGCCCACTGACCGACAATAAAGAAAAAAAAATTTGGCTCATTGATTTGCCAGGGCCAAAAATGGCTTGTTCGCCATAGTGTCTCAACATGTAAGCAAGGGTCCTTTTATAGCACTCGTTTTGATGTCTCAATATGGGATACGCCCCCCTCTGCTTATTCTTCAGACATGCTTATTTCATTATGCCAATCCTGATTGGCTGGAGATCTCCACGCTCACGCCACCCTACCTTCAAGTAGCCCGCTCTATGGCACAGCAACGCTCAAACACCTCTATTTAATTTGGACAGAGCATATCTCAGTGCATTGCTAGCTACCCTAACTGGCCATAGACAGATCCCTCCAGTTTCGCTAGCTGCAGCTCTCGGTCTTTTCCATAAACTGAGGTGTATAACCACGATGTTATATTCATGCCGTTTAACACACCAGCTAACGCCATGTCTTTTATGATAAGCACTCCAGCTAACATATTCATTTTAGCAAGCACTCCAGCTAGTAAAAATAGACAATAACCTCCCTCACAACAGAGGAAACTGGGACTCTGGGGCTCATTCCTGTATGAAGAAACAAGATCTCGAGGAAGGATCCACACCAGCTCTGCTCCGGGTGCCTTAGGCTGGAACACACAGTCTGGTTGGCTGTCCAAGCTCCTGGTTCGTGCAGGCCCTGTGCCTGTGTCACCTTGAAGAGTCTCCGACAACGGTTAGCACGGCCACCTAGCAAAGACCCTTTCCCTTAATTCGATGTCGTACACAGCGCAACTGTCAATGAAAAGTGTGCCCCCTAAGAGCTTATCTTGCCACCTTCTCCCTTTAAGGTTTTGTCAACAGTTATTGGGGTTGACAGCGTCTGCTATTCTAGTCATTTGACTCGGCTGCCTCCACTTTAGAGATTTTCTGTCTTCTCTCAGACTGGACCCTGTGTGTCACAGAATGTGACACACAGTGACGAAGTCTGGCTTTCCTGTTGCTGGGGTACTTTTGAGCACCGTCCTGTCATGGAACGTGGTCACAACCAACCCCAGCCTGTCAGGGGTATGTGAGAGGGCTGGTATGTGAGAAGTCTTTGGATTAAAGGTCTCAAGCGATGTCACATAAATTACCTGGAGGTAATGGCTTTCCCATTGGATTGTTGAAGATATTTTAGCTTTTGGGAGTCGAGGTTTACAGGCACCTGCAGGTTGCGCGCTCACTCCGATCAGGGTCTGGCTGCATCCTGGGCTCTCTTTAGAGGGGGTTCCATGCAGGACATTTGTGCAGCTGCATGTTGGTCGTGCCCCTCAAACAGCATCAGTGTGAATGCACCCTTATATGAACTTTAGTTAGTAAAAATCAGTCATGTAAAACTCAAAACAATGCCATATACAGTATATACCACATACAGGGGACAGTATTTGTCAAATGTGTTCTTGCTATTAGAACAACTGAGCTTCTTCAGCCCTTGCATATATTTCTTGATTGTTTTAGGCAGCAGCAGCAGTGCTCTTGGTCTTCAGAGTCTTGGCCTGTCTGGCCAGGCACCTAGCTCCTCTTCACTTGATGCTGGCACCCTTTCAGACACCACAGCATCAGGTAATAAGACCATCTCCACCACAGTGTGAAATATTTTTTTTAAATATTATTTTGTGTACTTCAGTACACAGTTGAAAGTAACTTTTTGAATTGAGGAAAAAATATGGCAGATGTCTTTATGTCCAATCTTGACACTCATCAAGAGTATATCTTATGGTTTTAATTAACTTTTTTTTCTTAAATGAGTTGTTTTTCATTGTTTTAGTTTATGACAAGTATGCGTCAGTTTAAACGTTTATAATTTTATATCACACTGCTCCTAAGTTAAGAAAAAGAAAAGCAGTAACAGCAGGTTGGAGTATTTTGTTTTTGCTTGTTGCTTTTTTTGCATTGTCAGTAAACAAGTGTAAACTAAGATCATGTATCCTGGCCAGATGACCGTGGTGTATTTACTGTTACAGCTGTTGCTATGATTTCAGCCCCGGCATCAGACGATGAAGGCAGCACAGCTGCTACTGATGGCTCGACATTGCGGACCTCCCCAGCTGAGCATGGAGGCAGTGTGGGCTCAGAGAGTGGGGGTTCTGCTATCGACTCTGTAGCAGGGGAGCACAGTGGTGGGTTGTTTCAGTAAAAGAGGCCAGTCTAGAATGGAAAACACTAAATATGCATGTTTGAAATTAGTCATATACAGTTTGTCAGATATGTTATGTCAGCACACATAAGACCTGAAGCTGGCCCTCTTTTGACTGATCACTTTTCTAATTTCTATTAATACTTAAATAAGTTACCAATTCTTTCAATTCCTTTCCCATACTACAGTTTGAGATTAGGATATCACAATCTATCATTCTATGCATCAAATTCCTGTGGGGCACACCTTTTAAAGAAACAATTACTACTTCTTTAATAATACATTTAATTTTTTATGTGTTTCCAGCTTTCATTGTTAAATGTTTTTGTCATTTTGCATGCTTATGTTCAGTGTCGGGACGCAGCAGCGCATATGGGGACACAACAGTGGAGGGCCACCCTGCTGGTCCAGGAAGTGTGAGTTCCAGTACTGGAGCCATCAGTACTACAACAGCACAGCAGGAGGGTGAAGGCTCAGAAGGTGAAGGAGAGACCGAGGGAGACATCCACACAAGCAACAGGTTAGACTTCTGAATGTAGGAGAGTTTATTAAGAAAGAAGAAGAATTGTGGCTTAATTTCTACATGTCTTTAAAACAACATGACAATTAGAATGACAAATATATATATATATATATATATATATATATATATATATATATATATATATATATATATATATATATATATATATAAAAAATGTTTTCGTGGTGGATTTCTATTAAAAATTACTCATAAAACCAAATATTGTCAGTTTAGTTTTGAATATTAACTCTGAACTATAATTTTATGTTTCTCATTAGGTTGCACATGGTTCGTCTTATGCTGCTGGAGCGTTTGCTGCAGCATCTTTCGCAGCTTCATAACGTAGGTGGCGTTCAAGCCATCCCATACATGCAAGTTATTCTAATGTTGACATCTGACCTTGATGGTGAGGATGAAAAGGATAAGGGCGCCTTGGATGACCTGCTTTCACAACTCATTGCT
Organism: Melanotaenia boesemani; assembly: GCF_017639745.1. Lineage (NCBI taxonomy): Eukaryota > Metazoa > Chordata > Actinopteri > Atheriniformes > Melanotaeniidae > Melanotaenia > Melanotaenia boesemani. The sequence goes on from NC_055694.1 coordinate 20,772,782, forward strand.
GAACTTTGCATGCACAAGAAGGTAGGCACTGTCTTTTATCATGGTTTCGACTCAGAATTTCATTATTTTACTAAATCCATTTTGATGCTCTGCAGGATGTGTCCAAAAAAAATGAGCGAAGCTCCATAAATGAAGTTCACCTGGTCATCATGAGGCTACTAAGTGTCTTTATGTCTCGTACAAAGTCTGGCTCAAAATCTTCTTCTGAGGTACAGTCCATTAATTATAATCATGCATGTTAGTATGATCATAGTAAAAAGTCATAATCCTGATCCTGGTAGTGTATATCAGTCGAAACCAGTGCCAACATTTTGTAAATGGAGAAAAGGGAAAGATATAATGTTACTATATACAAATGGAACATTATGTGTGATTGAATTGGAGCAGTGTATTAAACACAGTTTCATGGATTTGACATAAGTAGACTGGTGTTCCTCATGCAATTTGACAACTTCTTTTCTCCCTCCTTTTACCTTTTAGTCATCATCTCTGATATCCAATGCCACCGCAACCGCTTTGCTCAGTCAGAGTGCCATTGACTATTGTCTCCACGTCCTAAAGTCACTCTTGGAGTTTTGGAAAAGCCAGCAGGGTGAGGAGGAGCCTGTGACCACTAGCCAGCTTCTCCGCACTCACACAGCCTCCTCTCCCCCTGACATGAGCCCTTTCTTCCTGCGCCAATATGTCAAGGTAACAAGAGAGGGGAAAATATTTAAACCCCTTTTTTTTTTTTTTTTTTTTATTTAAGGAAATTTGATGATTACTCACTATGTTGCTTCTGCAATCAGGGACATGCTGCTGATGTCTTTGAAGCCTACTCCCAGTTGTTGACTGAAATGGTGCTCCGGCTGCCGTATCAGATAAAGAAGATTGCTGAGACAAACCCACGTATTCCACCTCCTGTGTTTGACCATTCCTGGTTTTACTATTTATCTGAAGTAAGTTATTTGGTATATTTGCTAATATGTTAATTTTCATTGTTTTTTCATGCCATAAACACAATCCTCTCACTCCTGTCTTTTCAGTATCTGATGATCCAACAGACACCATTTGTTAGAAGACAAGTCAGAAAGTTGTTACTGTTTATCTGCGGCTCAAAGGAAAAATACCGTCAGCTGCGAGATCTACACACTCTTGACTCGCATGTTCGCAGCATCAAGAAGCTCCTGGAAGAACAGGGCATCTTCCTCAGGGCTGGTGTGGTCACTGCCACATCTGGTTCAGCACTGCAGTATGATACACTCATAAGTCTGGTGAGTATTGTTTGAACAGAAAAGAAAAAAAATTAAATAGATTTGTCAGTTTTTTTTGTCTACACAACCTCATTTCATTGGCTGGCTTATTTTTAATTTGCACTGAAAAGGAAATTGTCTTTTTGCAGATGGAACATCTAAAAGCATGTGCTGAAATTGCAACTCAGAGAACAATCAACTGGCAGAAATTCTGCATGAAGGATGACTGTAAGTTGTTTGAAAGCACTTCCTAAAATTGGAAACAAAACAGTTTTGGTCAGTATTATTAACATTGACTCTTTATCCTGTTCTTATCCTTATTGCTTTGTTGTCCAGCTGTGTTGTACTTCCTGCTTCAAGTCAGCTTCCTGGTTGATGAGGGTGTGTCTCCAGTTCTGCTTCAACTCCTCTCTTGTGCCCTGTGTGGCAGCAAGGTGCTGGCCAGCTCCTCCTCTTCTTCTTCATCGTTCTCTGGAGGAGGCTCTGGTAGTGCTGGACAGACAGGTGCTTCTCAGTCCTCTCAAAGTAAATCCTCCAGTAAAAAGAGCAAAAAAGAAGACAAAGAAAAAGATAAAGAGGGTGAGAAGATGTAACACATAACACAAACTACTAATTAATTTGTTAAGAAGCACGTACCAGGCTGTGACTAAGCTTCAGCGCGGTGATGACCCTGAAAAGGGTTGTGTTTTGGCATAGAAACGAATAGTAGACGTGGTCTGACTGTGTTTTATATCTGTGGATTGATCACAGGGGATGGTGTCAGCAGCCAAGAGGACCAGCTTTGCATGAGTCTGGTCAGTCAACTCAACAAGTTTGCAGACAAGGAGACACTCATCCAGTTCTTGCGCTGTTTCCTGCTAGAGTCAAACTCATCGGCAGTTCGCTGGCAAGCACATTGCTTAGCACTACATATTTACAGGTACGATTTAAATACTGTTGCAGTAACAGAGTGGTTTACTCCCAAACATTAATTTATTCACATGCACATGAGTCTGAACAAAATTGTTTTTTAACAAAAGCATGATAAATTAATTAAATGGAGAGGTCAGAGCTTCGCTGTTAGTTAATGTGAGTCATTCTACAGGAACTCCAGCAAATCTCAGCAGGAGCTGCTGCTTGAGCTGACTTGGGCCATCTGGCCAGAACTTCCTGCATATGGCCGCAAAGCTGCCCAGTTTGTTGACCTACTTGGATACTTCTCACTCAAAACCCCTCAAACAGAGAAAAAGGTTTGATTTTTTTATTTTAGTTACGTTCTTTTCCTATTTCTCTCATATTGTATGAATTTGACATGACATGATTTATGAAATGATAGTTGAGCTCTTGTAAATAAAAGGGCATTCAATAGGATTTTTTATAACAAGAAATGACAGAAATGTCCACACTATAGAGGAAGCTTTTTCTTCACAGAGCAAAGAGGTCACAAGGATTAAAGTAGAACATTTATGTAAATTGTGTTGTGTTCCCTTCCTACCTCAGCTGAAGGAGTATTCCCAGAAAGCTGTGGAAATCCTGAGGGCACAGAACCATATTCTGACAAATCACCCCAACTCCAACATCTACAAGTATGTTTCTACAAATGATCTTTCTTATAATAAATACACTGTTAGACACAATTTCCATGAGATAAACTGTGGTTTTGTCTTGCAGTACTCTCTCTGGTTTAGTGGAGTTTGATGGGTTTTATCTTGAGAGTGACCCCTGCTTGGTGTGCAACAATCCAGAAGTTCCATTCTCAGTAAGTTCAGCACAACCTCAAAGTGTATTTTGTGTATTTTGACTTTTGCATCAGTTAAACTCTCTGTTTTGTTAGTATTTTGACCAACTTATTCAGGTTGCTAAAGGCTTAGCCTCCTTATCTGTGCTGATAATATCATACATTATAGAAATCAAATTGTGTAGAACAAAGACTTAATTTAAAAAAACTTGCTATGAACAAATGCCAAACGTTAAGCATTTTGTTTCTCTGTTTTGTCCTACAGAATATTAAACTGTCATCCATTAAAGTGGACACCCGCTATACCACCACACAGCAAGTTGTCAAACTAATTGGCAGCCACACCATCAGCAAGGTCACAGTGAAGATTGGCGACCTCAAACGCACTAAGATGGTCCGCACCATCAATCTTTACTACAACAACAGGACTGTGCAGGCCATCGTGGAGCTAAAGAATAAGTATGTTTCAGCAAAAAGCTGCTGGTCTTTGTTTTGTACCTTATATATATATATATATATATATATATATATATATATATATAATTTTGTTCAAAGCTGTTTGAATTGTTTTAGGTTCAGTTTGAATCATGCCCAATTTCTTGCTTCATTCACATTGACTTTGTAGTATCAAGATAAATCTCTTAAATTGGACCTTTCTTGTTTCCAGGCCTGCTCGTTGGCACAAAGCTAAAAAAGTTCAGCTGACTCCAGGGCAAACGGAAGTGAAGATTGACCTTCCTTTACCTATCGTTGCATCCAACCTGATGATCGAGTTCTCTGATTTCTATGAGAACTACCAGGCATCCACTGAGACCCTGCAGTGTCCACGCTGTAGTGCTTCTGTGCCTGCTAACCCTGGGGTCTGTGGCAACTGTGGTGAGAATGTGTATCAGTGCCACAAGTGTAGGTAAGCAGTAGGTTTCCTCTACTGGTTTGCTCTACAATGATATTTGAAAACATCAGATTACATTTATTTTACTTGGTGAATGTCTTTCAGGTCTATCAACTATGATGAGAAAGACCCCTTCCTGTGCAACGCCTGTGGTTTCTGCAAATATGCCCGATTTGACTTCATGCTGTATGCTAGGCCATGTTGTGCAGTGGATCCTATTGAGAATGAAGAAGACCGAAAGAAGGTACGATGCTCTTGTAGGATTAACCAAGTGATTAATTATTTAAATTAAGTTAAACCATGTTTTCATGTTTTGCTGAAAAGGTATATACATTAATTCTGAAGTCTGTCTTTGCCTCTACCTCCACTCTGCCTCTCATATTCTTTAATGTATTAATTCTTTCAGGCTGTGACCAACATCAACACCCTGCTGGACAAAGCTGACCGGGTTTACCACCAACTGATGGGTCACAGGCCCCAGCTGGAGAGCCTGTTGTCTAAAGTTAATGAAGCAGCACCAGAAAAACCCCAGGTTAGTCACAGGAAGAGCTGAAAGAGTGCTTTCAAAGTCTGAAACAGAATGTTTCATGAAAATGAATGCATGAATAATGTCAAGCATGTTTGCCTTCAATTTAAATGTATATATGCATTATGCACAGTTTCTGCTGATATGGTGTAGACATTATACCGGAGGGATTTGCAAGAGCAGTCTTAAGCCTCTATTTTTCTTTTATTCAGTCTTATCTCATGGTTTTCTTTTTTCTTGCTTTCAGGATGACGCTGGAGCAGGTGCAGGACTTGGTACATCCTCTGCTAATGTGAACAGATATATTCAGCAGCTGGCTCAAGAGTACAGTGGAGACTGCAAGACATCATTTGATGAGCTTTCCAAGATTATACAGGTCAGAGAGGAAAGAAAAAGATAATTTCCTTAGTGGCAGAAATGAATAAAAACAACGAAACAACAAAAACAACACACTAATATATAATTGTGTCCTTAATCTCTTGTTTATAGAAAGTGCTTGCATCCCGTAAAGAGCTCTTGGAGTATGATCTACAACAGAGAGAGGCTGCCACAAAGTCATCCCGAAGTAGTAGTACCCATCAGCCCACATTCACCGCCAGTCAGTACCGCGCCTTGTCTGTGCTGGGCTGCGGCCACACCTCCTCAACCAAGTGTTACGGCTGTGCCTCAGCTGTCACGGGTCACTGTATTACACTGCTCCGTGCATTGGCCACTAACCCTGCCCTCCGACAGATCCTGGTCCTCCAGGGTCTCATTCGTGAGCTGTTTGAGTATAACTTGCGGCGGGGTACTGCAGCCATGAGGGAGGAAGTGCGCCAGCTGGTTTGTCTCCTCACCAGGTATGTTCCTTTGTGCATATGCAGTGTTTTGAGAAAGTTTTAAATTATTTTCCCTCACTGTTGTCTTTCATATCTTCCTGATTTAGGGATCATCCAGAAGCCACTCAGCAAATGAATGACCTCATCATTGCCAAGGTGTCCGCTGCCCTCAAAGGTCACTGGGCTAACCCTGACTTGGTAAGTTGTCGTATATGTGATACTGCAACATTAATTGTAAAGCTTAACTTTCCTCTGAATGTGCTCCTTTTTGGTTCCATCAGGTTAGTAATTTGCAGTATGAAATGCTGCTGCTGACAGACTCAATTTCCAAAGAGGGAGGATGTTGGGAGTTAAGATTGCGTTGTGGTAAGCATAATTCTTCATCCTCGTACTGTAAAAAGATATTTGTTGATCTGAAGGTGTGAATTAATAGCAGAGTACATTTTGTTTTTTACTGACTGATTGTCCCACATTTAATGTCCTCACACTCACCTAATGAAGGGATTCATCACATCCTGTATATCAAGCCTGCTAATGTTTACATGTGTGATACTCAGCAGGATGAATTATCTAGCTGTTAATATTTTGTAACCTACTGTTTAAACTGGCTATAAAAAAGAGGGGAATTTTACAGTTGTTTCTTATTGTGTTCATGAAGTTGTTGACTAATTTGGGCATCTTTGGACCAAACTAATGTCTTTTTTAAATTTTCCATCTTCCATTGATAGCTCTCAGTTTGTTCCTCATGTCAGTGAATATAAAGACACCTGTAGTGGTGGAGAACATCACTCTCATGTGCCTGAGAATCCTGCAAAAGCTGATAAAGCCTCCTGCACCGACTAGCAAGAAGAACAAGGTAAATAACTAATTGTATAACTCAGTTATGTCTGCATTGTTTGCATCTTTGTGCATTTCAGATATTAAGAAAGAATAAATGAAAATGAAAAAACGTTTGTTTTCCAGTCAGACATTATGGACAAAACAAACAAATGTCGTAGCACAATTTGAAAACTGGGATCTTTAAGATGTATCCCTGTAAGCATTTTTCAGTTGCCACCATCATTTTCTTTTGGAGCCTGGGCTCTTAAAAATGCTTAGAACTTGTTGACCACTGATTTGTCACCCTGATGAAGGCAATGTGCTGCAAAGCGTAGGTGCATTTTTAACTTTTAATAAAGGCTTTTTAATTTTTTACATCAAGAGTGAATTGGTCACCTTTTTCTTTCTTTGACTAGAGCTTGTCTTTATTACTGTGGGGACATGCCGCTGCCATAGGGAAAAAAAATTTGGTCTTGAAACTGCAACTATGACATTTCCTGCTTGCCTGAAACACACAAACCCAGCAAATTATCCTGTAAAATGCATGTCTTGTTCCTTCATGTCACATTTCCTTACACAGCTTTGTATGTGTGTTTGCATATATTTAAAGGATGCTGCTATTGAGTCCCTAACCACAGTTAGGCCCTACAGTAATGAAATTCATGCCCAGGCTCAGCTCTGGCTTAAGAAGGACCCCAAAGCATCCTATGAGGCCTGGAAAAAGTGTCTCCCAGCAAGATGTAAGTAATGTTTGAGAAAAAATTCAGTATTTATGAGATGGTTTGTTCTTTTTTTTTAACACTGATAACGATCACTGTTTCATGAATATGACGACAGGTCAAGAAACTGTGTCAAAGCCTCAGGGGAAGGCTGAGTTGCGAAAGCAGTATTTGCTTGAAAAGTATGTTTGGAAGTGGAAGCAGTTCATGAGGTCCAGGAAGGGTGAAGGCCTGTTCCCTCGCCTGCTTAAACTGAGCCATAACAACTGGTTGCGGCAGGTAATGAAACATTTTAGTCACAATGGTAAACTTTTTGCAAAAGTGCACAAAACTGAGAAACTTATTTCTGCGTTGCAGGTTCTTTTCACACCTGCCACACAGGCTGCAAGACAGGCAGCCTGCACTATTGTGGAGGCCCTGACCACAATCCCTAGCCGCAAGCAACAGGTCTTGGACCTGCTTACCAGGTATGAGTCTCAAACATTAAACAAGCAACTTCAGCAAATATCACATGCTATATTATGGATTTACTACATATAACTTAGATTCATGTTGCTTTTAACATCTCAGACAAAATATAAAGTACACCTAGGCTGATTGACAATATTGAACAATATAACAGTGTATTAAGTGCAGGTATATTTTTTTCTTTTGTACATTTATTGTTAATTCTACTGTAAAATATTATTTGCCACTAAAACAATAACTTGTTTTAAATCTTGTTATAAAAATCTGTCTTATCCACAACAAAAATCCTCTTGTTATTGAAACTAGAACAAATAAGTAAATGCTGATGTTCGGAAGTAGCTGATTTACATGCAAATTTCCTGCTCTCAGTCTTAATACTACTGTTTGTGTGTCAGTTACCTCGATGAGCTGAGTGCAGCTGGAGAGTGTGCTGTGGAGTACCTGGGTCTGTACCAGAAGCTGATCAAGCCAACACACTGGAAGGTTTACCTGGCTGCCCGTGGAGTTCTGCCCTACATTGGCAACCTGATCACCAAGGTAATGCTTCAGAAAACATTTAAAAAAACAAAACAAAAAAAAAACATCATTTTAATGAAAGTTTAGCCTTCATTTTTATTTCTCAGAATTTCTGGGGCTGATTAGCATAAGTGAAAATTTTTACTAATTCAAGTACAATTAATACAGTTTTTCTGTCTTATTTCTGTTTGTTGTTTGCTAAATGTGTGGTGCCTGAATTGATCAAATGTAATAGAAATAGTCTCTGTGCATCTAATTTATCTTTGATCTCTCCTTTTCACTGTTCAGGAAATAGCCAATCTTTTGGCTCTGGAGGAGGCTACACTGAGCACAGACTTACAGCAGGGCTACGCCCTCAAGAGCTTGACTGGTATGTTTGCTTCCATCTTGTTCATGGGATACCCAAATTTCCCTGAGGACTCTCCAAAGGGATTAATAAAGTATTTCTATTCTATCATAAAATACTACATGGTTGTGAAGGTTTGACCATAACACCATCACCATAACAGTTCTAGCAATATTAATAAAATTTGTACCAGAGCAGGCATTCTGGTGATGATTTTGTAAATGTAATTTTCACGTCTTTCCTCAATATGAAAATACTGTGTGTTTGGGGTCGTTGTAGGATTGCTGTCCTCTTTCGTGGAGGTGGAGTCTATTAAGCGGCATTTCAAAAGTAAGTTGGTTGGCACAGTGCTAAACGGTTACCTGTGTCTGAGGAAGTTGGTTGTGCAGCGCACCAAGCTCATCGATGAAACTCAGGACATGCTTCTTGAGATGCTGGAGGACATGACAACAGGTCAGCACTGACTCAATTTCATTAGACATTTTTTGTACTTTTGATAACAAACATTTTGGTCTTTTCGCTGTTGGGATAACCCTTTATCAATTATCAGCACCTCTTTATTTTATCCAGAGACACAAGTGAAATGTAATTAATAAATTTTTGTTTGTAGGTACTGAGTCTGAAACTAAAGCCTTCATGGCTGTGTGCATTGAGACTGCAAAGAGGTACAACCTGGATGACTACCGGACACCTGTATTCATTTTTGAGAGACTGTGCAGCATAATCTACCCTGTAAGTTGCTTTGACCCTGGTCAGAACTACAACAATTAATTGATTAAAACCCCCAAAAATAAAAATAATAATTTAGCTCTGGTTCAAGACCTCTTGGTCTTGCATTATTGTTTTATTACCTCCTGTAAGAATATCATGAACCTGATGAATTTTATTCAAAGAAATTCCTCATAGCAATGCTCTACAACAACTTTTAGTAGATTATTGGCTTTAATTTCTTCTGTTTGCTTCCTCCTCTATCTAGGAGGAGAATGAGGTGACAGAGTTCTTCGTGACCCTGGAGAAGGATCCTCAGCAGGAAGACTTTTTGCAGGGCCGCATGCCTGGAAACCCCTACAGCAGCAATGAGCCTGGAATCGGCCCTTTGATGAGGGACATCAAGAACAAGATCTGTCAAGACTGTGACCTGGTGGCACTTCTGGAGGATGACAGTGGCATGGAGGTAAAATTATTATACTTGAGTTATATTGTTTCTGAGCTCCTTCTATCAAATGTCTATTGCTTATGAGACTTCGATCTTTAACATATTCCGAGAAATACATCAGATATGCTTCTGCTTCCTCAGCTTCTGGTAAACAACAAAATCATCAGTTTGGATCTGTCAGTGGCAGAGGTGTACAAGAAGGTGTGGTGCCCGACAAACGAAGTGAGCCCCACTCATCTGTCCATGCATGAATTACTCTTTGAAACATAGGTCTGTGCAGCTTGTCATTTAAATATTTAATTGATTTGTTTGCCTTTTTCTTACACAGGGTGAGCCCATGAGGATCATCTATCGAATGAGAGGTCTACTCGGCGATGCCACTGAGGAGTTCATAGAGTCACTGGACTCAACCACAGGTTTGATTTCCCATCCGTTTGTCATTGTCATTTGTAATCATGTAAAGTGTGTCCATGTTTTGATCCACTGATGTATTTTTGGCACAATGAATAAAAAAATGTGTTGTTTATTACAGATGAGGAGGAAGATGAGGAGGAAGTGTACAAAATGGCAGGAGTCATGGCACAGTGTGGAGGACTGGAGTGTATGCTCAACCGGCTGTCAGGAATCAAAGATTTTAAACAAGGAAGACATCTGCTCACTGTAAGCCACTTCTGTTTGCTGTTATCCATTTCAACTTGACAAATCTCTCTGATCTGAAATAATTGGCACCATAAGGAAAACGTCATTCAAAGGAGTGTCTTATATCTTTCAGCTACAGCAAACTTATTAGTATATGCTGATGTTTTGCTTGATGGGTTGATGATTGTTTCTGTCTCACTCAGGTTTTGCTGAAGTTGTTCAGCTATTGTGTGAAAGTGAAGATCAATCGGCAACAGCTTGTCAAACCGGAGATGAACACACTCAACGTCATGCTGGGAACTCTAAATCTGGTGAGCTTTACAGTAAATGTATAATAGGATGATGATGAGATTTAAAATGTAGATACAAGCTTTTAGAAAAGGGTTATCAGTAAGTGTTAAAAGATTCTCTGTTTGAAGGATTTTTCTGTCCTGTCAGGCTTTAGTGGCTGAACAGGAGAGTAAAGACAGCGGTGGCGCCTCAATAGCAGAACAAGTTCTGAGCATAATGGAGATCATTCTGGATGAAGCCAATGCTGAGATTTCAGAGGACAAGGCAAGAACAAAAAGCAGATTCGATCCTTTATATTAAAAAAAAGTGTGTCCAAACTTTGGACAATATATTTTAAGTTGCTTGTTTTTAAATGGGGACTTGTTTTTCTTTTTGCAGGGTAACCTCTTGCTCACAGGAGACAAAGACCAGCTTGTCATGCTGTTAGATCAGATCAACACTCCTTTTGTGCGCTCAAACCCCAGCGTGCTGCAGGGTTTGCTGCGCATCATTCCATACCTGTCTTTTGGTGAACTGGAGAAAATGAAGATTTTGGTGGAACGTTTCAAACCATGTTGCAGCTTTGACAAGTGAGCATCACTGTGCTCTTAATAATAACCAAATATATAAATCACTTCAATGTGTTAACTGTTTACTAATAATCGAGTTATGGAATTAGGCTCATTAGCCACACTTCTTCACTGTGGAGTATTGAATTTAACTTGGTAAAACTGACCCTTACATTTGTTTTCAAAGGTACGATGAGGAGCACAGTGCAGATGACAAAGTGTTTTTGGATTGCTTCTGTAAAATTGCTGCTGGAATAAAGAATAACAGCAATGGGCATCAGCTAAAAGATCTTATTCTCCAGAAAGGAATAACACAGAGTGCATTGGACTACATGAAGAAACATATCCCAAATGCAAAAAAGTAGGTTTCCTTTGGCTTTGAATCCCTAAAGAAAAATTCCCAGTGTGATAGACTACACTTGCTTAATCTATTGAACAATTTTCTGGTTTTCCCAACAGTCTGGATGCTGATGTGTGGAAAAAGTTCCTTTCTAGACCAGCTCTACCCTTCATTATCAGACTGCTCCGTGGTTTGGCTACTCAGCATCCACCCACACAGGTGCAAAATAGTTTGAATCTCCACTGAAGCTGTCTAATGGCCAATACGATTCCTCAGAATAGAATTGTTAAAAGATGGCCTAAAAACACTTGATGGAGCATCTGCAACACAACATGACTGGATGTCTTTTTCTTTTCTGTCCAGGTGCTGATAGGCACAGATTCAATAACCAACTTGCACAAGCTGGAGCAGGTATCCAGTGACGAAGGCATCGGAACTTTGGCAGAAAACCTCCTGGAGGCGCTGAGGGAGCACAGTGACGTCAACTTGAAGATTGAAGCTGCCCGCAGAGAGACCAGAGCAGAGAAGAAACGTATGGCAATGGCCATGAGACAGAAAGCCCTGGGAACTCTGGGCATGACGGTACTCTCTCTTTTTTATTTTTTTTATTTATTTTTTTTTATTAATTTAGAAGGTCTTTTTTGCTTAACTTTGTTTTTATGTTAAATTCTCATAATTTGTATTGCCACTCCTTTTCAGACTGTATTTATTTGCACAATCTAGTGGGATGCAGAAGATTTTTGTATAATGTTGAATTATGTATTTGCTTTTCAGACCAATGAGAAGGGGCAAGTTGTTACAAAGACCTCACTTTTGAAGCAAATGGAGGAGCTGATAGAGGAGCCGGGTTTGACTTGTTGCATCTGCAGAGAGGGCTACAAGTTCCAGGTACCACTACGTCTTCAAGACTTTAATAGCATTTATTTCAAAGTTCTTATCAAAAATAAAAATACAGCACATACACATGTTTTTCAAATCTTAAGTAGATCCCAAAAAATGTCTGTGACCTTTTGGATCCAGTGGGTTACAAGACGGGGCATCTGTTGGTCAGGCTTTTTCTAGTACACACACAATGCTCTACGACAGCTTTATTGGATTTGGATCTGGGCTTTTTGGGAGCAGGGCATGGATTCTTTGCTGTGTTCTTTGAAATATTGAACCATATTTGCAGCAGGTCAGAGTGTGTCGTCCTGCAGGCTGGTGGTAGTTACTGTCTTCTTTCATTACAGAACATTGCTTTTAAATAAGATAAAAGTTGCTCACAACCTGTTAGTTGTGGTTTTTTTAGTGTACTGTATACAAATGTTTTAAGTTCTGTTTTTGTCAAAATCTTTAACTTGTAATCATGAGTATCCTCTTCTAAAGATGTTTATTCTAAGGAAGATTAACTGTATAGGAGGCATCAATCTGAAACACTGTGTACAAATAACTTGAAATGTAATGTTTTGCTGAAATGTGTTTTGAATTGACATTTCACTTCTTTTTTTTTTCTTTTCTACTAGCCAACCAAAGTTCTGGGTATTTACACTTTTACAAAGCGTGTGGCTTTGGAAGATTTTGAAAACAAGCCTCGCAAGCTGCAGGGCTACAGCACTGTGTCGCACTTTAACATAGTCCACTATGACTGCCATCTGGCAGCTGTCAGGTAGCTACAAGAGCCATCCTTTTCTCTCATGCTAATAATTAGAAGGTCATTCACTTCTGTTTTCTATAGCCTTGCGTTTCATTCATTCTAATATGAACTCTTTGTCCTCAAATCAGGCTGGCTCGTGGGAGAGAGGAGTGGGATAGCGCTGCTCTCCAGAATGCAAACACCAAGTGCAATGGCCTGCTTCCTGTGTGGGGGCCACATGTGCCAGAATCTGCCTTTGCTACATGCTTAGCAAGGTAAGAACATGCACCAGCACATTTACACACAGCAAACATTTTCTTTATGGTGCACAAATGAATCCCAATTGGAAATCTCTCTGCCACACAGGCACAACACATACCTTCAGGAGTGCACAGGCCAGCGGGAGCCCACGTACCAACTCAACATCCACGACACCAAACTGCTTTTCCTCCGTTTTGCAACCGAGCAGTCGTTCAGTGTGGACACAGGAGGTGGAGGCCGAGAGAGCAACATCCACCTCATTCCTTACATCATCCACACTGTGCTCTATGTCCTCAACACGTATGTTTAATTAATTAATTTTTTAATGTAGATACATATTCATCCCTTTCATGTTTAATGTTTCTAACTCTCACTTTTTTTCATTTAACAAATCCTCTCAATGTAGTACAAGGGCTACGTCCCGAGAGGAAAAGAACCTGCAGAGTTTCCAGGAGCAGCCATGTGAGAAATGGGTGGAAAACTCATATGAGGTTGAAGGACCACACTATTTCACCATCCTGGCCATGCACATCATGCCGCCTGAACGGTGGAGATGTTCACGTTTATACTTCCTCCGAAGACTCCTGGTCACTGCACACGCTCGCAAGATCTCTGCAGTCTCTACAAATAAGTAAGACACTTTTTCTTCTACTGAATGTTTTGTTTTTTTTTTTTTGTTTGTTTTTTACAGCTGATAAAAGGTTAATGCGCCTTTATTAGAAGTATACAGTGTCAAATAAATTTGTGGATTAATGTAACATAAGGATACCCAGCAAACATAAATCTTGTAGTACTTTGGAGCATTTTATAACCAATGCTTGCTCATAGGAAATTGGATTTTAGTAAACAGGTTCTTTGTAGTGTGCATAAGACTTTAATTTATTTACTATGCACTTTAACAAATCCCTGTTTTCAACCTCTTTTCTGTTGTCAGACTTGCAGATAAAACACCAAAGGAATATGCAGTCTACCGCTCACCTCTTCTCTTCTGGGGCCTGGTGGATCTTGTCTACGACATGTTCAGGGTAAATATTTCTACAAAATGCTAAGTTAACCTTCTGTACATGTTGCTTTAAATGAATGTTTTTTTCTTTTGTGTTGAGTTACTTATAGATGACTGTAAAACATTATACAGAATGCTTCATTTAAATGGATCAATGATATGACGGCTATAGTAACTTGACCACAATGCCCTTTGTTTTACATTTATAGAAAGTACCCACCAGCAACACAGAGGGAGGCTGGTCCTTCTCACTGGCAGAATATGTTCGTCACAACGACATGCCCATCTACGAGGCCTCCGAGCGTGCTCTCAGGGCTTTCCAGGATGAACTCATGCCTGCTGAGTCCTTGTCAGAGTTCTTTGATGTTGTAGGTCAGTATACATGCACTCGATGTACTTGAAATGCCCAAAAGAGGTAAATTTGTTACACTAAAAACAAGAATTAGCTTTTTAAAATGGTGCAAATGTATAAATGTCCATTTGATAGAACTGAGTTTGTCTGTTGCAGCTTTACTTTTTCATTTGTGATTCCTGATATTTAATTTTTACTTAAATTGCACCTTTTTCTTTTTGCTGTTGTGTCCAGGTCTCCTCTCTGAAATTCCAGACCCAGACCTCTTCCTACAGGATTTGTTGAACTCTTTGCCCTGATCCGACCTCAAACAATTCCCTTCTGACACACAACAGCCCTGCAAATAATGTTTGAGACCTACCAGCTAAAAGAAATTAAGTAAAAAAATTCTCGGTTTGCACACGAATACACACCGAGTACACACAAATACTATACACCATGCTTCCTACTCAACTCCCATCCCTCCCATATAACATCTCAAAGTTAACTAAAGAGAAATTAAATGTAGTATTAAAAAAAGAAACTTCTACTTTTGGCAACATCTCTGTAACACAGACGCACCGCTGTCAAAGATCAAGGAGGATTTAAACTGCTTTGGTTTAGAGTCGGAAGAAGACGTGGCCCGGGTTTTCCAGCTTGACAGAAAAAGAAATTACAGGACTCAACTTGACGATTGAAAACATTTGATGTATTTTCTGGTTTATAACTGTTACACCATCACAACTAAAATTTCACACTGTACTTCCTGTCTTGACAGGCTGAGAATTAAGCTGCTCACATAAAATGCTAATAATCTGGTTGATAGAAAAGACTTGTGAATTCTGTTTTGGGGTCATCATATTTTTGGCTTTAAACCCCTAATTACAGGCTGCAATGTTAAGGTAACTAAAATGTTTTGGGGTCTGACCCACCACATATTAAGAGTGGCATTTGATTTTATCCCGTTTTTCTTTTTGTTTGTCATCAGTTCGTTTTTGGTCAGTTTTTTTTTTTTAATGGCAGAAGGTTTGATTGCCACATTTGCAAACTCCTGTCCCTTTTTTCGGGAATATTGCTTTTTGGTCTACATGTGGGTTCTAACTGGAATTTGAGTGACGTGGGTGGGGGGAAGGAGATATGTTTAAGGTTTCTCTTATCGACCCCAGAATCAAAATGGGGAAAATCACAATGGAAGACTTTTTTTTTTTCATCCATAAAGCTATGCCTTTGAAATAAAGTTTGAACTTATGAAAGAATCCATCTGTTGCAATGAAAGACTTGTCAAAGTTAATAATAAAACAGACTTGCATTATATCCTTAAACACGTTTTTCTTTGACTAATGGTTTCCATCGCAGCAGTCCCTTCATTACTCCTCCTCCACTGCACTTCATAATTTACACTTTTACTAAGACGGTACATTTGAGTCAGTCCAAGAGCAGATTTATGGAAAGCAATGTATCACACAGTTTCATTCTCAGCAGTTAATTCGTCTTACAGTTGACCAAAACTGTCTCATTGTGCTTAGTTGAATGCATGGTGTGAAGTTCCCCCAGTTGTCACTTTGCCTTTTCCCGCTGCTACAATGTTTAACTGTTGCTGAATGTCTGCTTTTTGAATTTAGCCTAAATAATAAAGCCATGATAATTTCAAATCTGATTCAAGGTAAACTTCTGTTCCCACTGCTATTTATATTTTTATTTAAATAAAAAAAAAGGATGCGTTGCCTATGACCTATTACATCTTAAGACATTTTTTCCAGTGATCTCTAATTTGAATGCTGTTGAAATATGCTGTGAGGCAGTGCAGAACACAAATACTTTTAGAATTTAATGTTTTTATTAGAGGTATTCACAAGTGAAGTAAAAACTAATTTTTAGTCTTAGAATTACTGTCTTAAATCTTTTTTTACCTGCAGCAAGTCTCATTGAACAAAAAGTATGCTTCTTTATGGGTCTCAGAGGCTGTGTTGTATAACTGCCACTAGAGGGCAGTATACATTAAACATCACAGTATGGGGCATGAACACTACAGCTCCTAAATGGAGCATGTTGCTGTTAACTTTGCATCTAGGAAGTTGATGCCACAAAAATTTAGTATTTATAGTGAAGGAAACACAGTGATAAAATTATAGTTGTTTATTTCAAATTGCACAGGAAAGTCCATATTGCACCTTTTCACGTATGGCTTTCAGCAAGAAACTTAATATATGCTTACAATGAAATTACTAAAAAATGTCTTAAACATTTACTGAAACTAGAATATGCACTGGCATAAACAACCTTTTATACGAAAAGTATATGGCTTTAATACAACCTTAAATATGAAGGCCTTTTATAATCACCTTTAAGGTTTAAGGTATAAAACAGACATTTAACGCCCATTCATGGATAAATAAATTCAGTGTGCATGATCATTCAACTTTTATATACTTCACGGTTAAAGTTTTTAAACAAAATTGGTGATTTTCTGTCAGAAAAATGTTTTGCAAGATGTCCAGAACCCAGAATGATGGCAGATATTTGCACATGAACCTTATGTTTGTCCTGTTATTACTGGCAGCACAGTGGTGTCACATCCTCGGCATGTGAGGGGATGAGCCTCATGGCCTCTCTTGAGGATTTGGTGTAGCCGTTATGGAAAATGAGGGTCTTCTTTGACGTAAAGGAGACCGTCTTGTCCCACATGTCCGAACTGGTCATCCTAGAGCTGAGTTGGCCTTCCAGTGCTGAACGGAGCCTCAATGCTCTGTCTGTGCACTTTCTTTCCAAAATGCTTATCTTACACATGCTAAATGGATAAAAAAGAAGACACCAGATTTAAATCTATCTAGTCATTTCCATTTTACATACTGTAAAGAGCATAGCTGTAATAAAGGCAGATAGTCTCAAACCCCCCAAATAAACTAATGGTTCTAAAACCGGTTTAAAAGTTTAAGATTTTTTAAAATCTTTGTCCTTTCATACCTCCCCAGCATCTGCTTTGAAGCCAAGCAAATCTTTCAATCAATACTTCTAAATGTTTTTGTTTTTTTCTTTTTTAATAAAGTCTCTGCAGGACCAGCAGTACAAGAACCAGGAAGCCTAAACTGAATTACAACCCTAAAATGGCATTACCATAAGTTAAACACAGGTTCCATGAAACAAGACTTGACAATGAGTGTTTTTTTATTTTCAACTCACGTTGTGTGTTGATTCCTCATGATGAACATGCAGTCAGGCAGCGTCCACTCTGTGTGGGGGTACAAGAGGTGTTCAGGGTTATGGTTTTCCCTGGTTTATATACTTCTGCCAACTTTCCCATCGATTTGATGTGATGATGGTTCTCACAGCATTTGGCCAATCAGAAAGCAGTGTTATGACAATGGCATGTGAATGAATCAGTTGAATTCATGGGGTTCAATGGCCCCAATCCAAACAAACAGGTGGGAGGGGCCCTTTGCCAACCTCTTGTTGCTCAGTTGATACTCAACAATGAAGGAGATATCCTCATTATTGTATCGATAGGGAGTGATATGTGGTGGGAAGGTGGAGAAAAAACGGATGTCCTGCAAGTATCTCCATTTAGTAACGGGGAAAGCTATGTTAACTGAGTCAGATGAGGCCTGTGCTTTCAGGTTTTTATAATGCCGGGATATATTTACAAGAAAACTTCAGTAAAATGCTAAATCAACACAACCTTAAGCAGTTTTTTTTCCTTTTGTGTATAGTATTAGTATTTCTTGTATTAAGTGATTTTTCCTAGATTCTTTATTTTTCCTAAACACTGACTCAATTTTCAGTATCAAGTAATTCTGTTGTTTATCTCACATAAACATGATTTTTCCTTAAATTATAAAACTTGCCAGAAAGTTTCTGAACCTCCACATACCTACAAAAACACCCTTTATTATTCTTATTCTGCTTTTTGTCTCTATTTCAGCCTCTCCAATTCTCACGGTTGAGCGTCTCCCATGCTTGATTGTGTGCTTTTGTTGGCCAGTCTATCCAGATGGTGTGCCTGGAAGCCCTGTTGACAACCCTGTCTTCCTGGGTGTGTGTGCGTGTGTTGTGGTGGGCGGAGGGGTTGGTCACTCGGTCTTTGTTCGATGGAGCACACTTCCTTTGTGCAGCCTGCCTTGGAGTCATTAACACTGAAGTGTGGGAAGCCTGGGACCACAGTGGCTCCCACGTTCCACACAGTCAGGAAGGGAGCGTGTGACTGAGATGTGGCCAGCGACAGGCAGAGCAGCCAGCTGTGTGTGTGTGTGTGTGTATAGGGTGGGGGAAATGGATGAGTGTGGCTGTCTGTATGAGTCTGAGATTGCCTGATGTGTCGACATGTGCCGAGAATGTGAAGACTTACAACTGAAGCATGTGCCTTCTTTACAGTTCACATTATCCAAATTACTGCATGAAAATATGTTTTAAGCTAGATTTTTATTTCTAAAGCTCCAAGTCTTAGCAAAAGTTGGGGAACTTTATGGTTACAGTATTTATAAGACTTAGCTTATGTCACATTTGAGCATCATTTGCTCCCAGGTGGGAAAACTTAACTTTAAAAAGAAAGACACAATCACTAAGCAGGTTGTTGGGACTCATAACCATGATGGATTCATGGAGAGAAAAACAAGCCTGAACTACAAAAGGGAAAAGACACAAAGTTAACACAAATTCTGGCATGAAAGAGGACCACCAGCAGCCATAACTAAAGGTTGATAATGTTCAGCTGTGGTCAAGTTGCAGTTACTAAAAACACCATCAAAAAGGAAAGTTTAAATTCTTGTTTTTATAGGTAGAGAGGGTTTCTACCTATCAAACTCACATTGTTGAAGAAGGATGTAGATGTAAAAGTAGACCAGGTGTAAGGACAAGACTTAATGGATAGATGGATGGATACTTTTATTGATCCCAAAACTGGGAAATTAGGGCGAATTGCTGAGATTTTAGCATTAATATTTCTGATCTTATAGCATTAATATCTCCGATCTTGTTTACAAAAAAAAAAAATGGATGAAATCATTGCCATCCACTATAGAGAGCGAAGGAATAGGTGGAGCAGCAGGAGACACAATGGAGCTAATTGTGTCAAGAAAAACACTCAGATCTGGCAACCTTTACCGTTTCATTAAAGAAAGTAATCAGAGATGGAGTCTGTGAACCTGAAGTTTTGTCATCTTTCATAATCGTTCCACCTTGCAACATTTTCTTCTTAAATTCAAAATGGACTCATTTATCCAAGGGCATGACTTTTTCTGAGAGACAGTGCTTAGATTAACAGGTGCCACATAACCTAGTGTAGATAAACAATCTCCATTAAAACTCTGGATAAGAATGTCTACTTAAAGGATCCTCAATTTTCAAGGGTCGGCATCCTGCAGGTGTTCCACAGTGTCACTTCACCAAGTTTTAAATAGTAGTTTACCAGCAGAGACCTTAAAGACTTGAGGAGTTTATCCTGTCATCCAATTCTGACTTGATGCAACAAGTGTCTGACCTCTTCATCCTGGAGTGAAGCTCATGTCACATAAATATCTTCAAAACACCTAAACTACCTAGTATTGATTGGACGATATGATTATGTATTATAACAAAGATGATTGCAAAGATCTGCATAATATTTCTCTATGAAAATTAGATAACAGCTGAATTATTTATGGGAAACAAAAAGTAAATAATAATATTAGTATTTTTAGATTAAGTAATTCTTAAAACGTAGTTGACCTTCTTTGTTTGAATTGTGTGTATAGAATTTGATCACGTTTAGCTTTTTAAACATTTCATTTTACTGTAAGAAGCAAAGTAAGAGTATGTTTTTATTGAGCCCTTTCTATAAAAAGTTTTTTGAATCCACAAGAGAAGATAAATTAATGGTCTACAAATGTTCTTTTTGTTCTCCATTAAGCAAATTAGGTTTTTGGTTCCAAAACTTTAAAAAAAAAAAAAAAAAAACTCTTTCTTTTCATCTCTGAGACGTCTGAACTGTTGCATGAGTCTGCTGCTTTGCTTCAAACAGGTGGAAGTGGCTGCTTGTTGGTCTTTTCTAGTGGTTGGCCCTCTGTAACACCCACGTGTGCCTGGTGGCGGAGGCACTTTGTCTTCAATTACGTAGTGGTGGAGATGACATGAGCGAGGGCATGCTTTCCTCTGGGGTCACCACTTTCCCATATCAGCACAAGCGCCGGGTCAGCCCCCACCCCCAACCCCCACCCTCCCTATCCACTCCACCCCAGGCTCTTTCTCTTTCGGTCTATTCCTCCACCTGCTCCCCAGAGGCATACTCATTGTCCACCCGGCTATAAACACTTCATTGAGCATGTGGCAGCCCTGCGTTCTCCAAAGCCCTTCCCAGTGCTCTCATTGGCCCAGGGACTGTGAGAAACTCCAACACGCCTAAGACTCACACATTCATATGGAGATTTGGGTGTATAAATACAGGGCAGAAGCACAGGATATGACAGTTCAGACTTTACTGGCTCTTCAGACTGAGCAGAAACGCTCTGACTCTACAGCAATGGCACCTACTGTTTTTGGACACCCAAGCAAGGATCACCTGACCCCTGCTCATAAGGTAAATATCTTTTATTAAATTTCTTCACATTGTCCTTTTGACATGTGATGATTGAAAATTGAATTAAACAACGTTCAAGTGGACTTAACTATGCTTCTTATGTGTTCTTCAGTTAAGAAAACCAATGGTGGAGAAACTGCGCAGAGACCGCATCAACACTAGCATTGAGCAGCTGAAGTCCCTCCTGGGTCCTGAGTTTCTTAAGCAGCAGCCTGACTCCAAGCAAGAGAAGGCAGACATCCTGGAAATGGCTGTGTCATATCTGAGAAGCTGGCAGCAGCAGAAGCAGCAGCAGAGCAGGCTGACCTCTGGCGTGATGACTGCAGGCGACGGTTACTCCCACTGCGTCCAGGAGGCTGTCAGCTTCCTAACTCACTGCGAGGTCCAGACCCAGGCTCATAGGTTGCTCCTCAGCCACTTCCAAGGCCTGCAGGCATCCAACAGGACCAACCTCAGGCCTTGCACCCTCTCCCCTCCTGCCTCCCCTCTCCGTCATCTCAGCTCCAGTAAAGGTGTGAACCCTGCCAGCAGCGCTGTCTGGAGGCCCTGGTAGGATGGAGGAAGTGTCACCTTCACGCAGAAAGAGAACTACGTCTGTGAACGTCATGGACAGAAAGTTGAAGACTCACTGAAGTCTGTCTACTTTTGCATTGGCAGAAGAATTAATATTGAATGTTACTTTATGTAACAAAATTGGCACAATGTGCCTGTATTCCTGAGAAAGGACTAAAGGGATTCAGGTTGTACTGAATATGAACACTACGTGTATTGTTTTTACACACTTTATATTTAGAGTGCTCACACTGTGATTGTGTAAATTTTTCTCTTGGGGAAAACTAATTCCAACTTTTTCTTGGTTTTATTGTTTGTTTTGCAAACATTGCTTGTATTAACCACATTGGTTTTAAAGCACTGAAGTGTTTGGACGCTGTGATTTCTGTCTATCCCTGATACTGAGTATCACTGACTAATATGTTTCATCAGTTTTTTTCTTGATGAGTAAAAATAAGCCATTAAAAGATCCCATGGATCCATAAATATTGTACCATCTACCCTTTACTGTAAATCCTGTAAGGATTATTCGTTACAATTTATGATGACTATTTTTAAGCATCATTTAGTCTTATTGTAAATGAATGTGATGACATTCCAGCTGAATTTTGTCTACTTGATAGATGTTTTTTTATTTTCTTCCAGTAACAAACCTGGAATTTATCCCTTTTATAAAGGCATTTCATTTCATTTCAAGTAACTTCTAAAAGAATCTCGTGTATTGCTTCCTTGAGAAGTTTTTTCTTTGAAAATGTGAAGAACAACAACAACAAAATAAACTGAACACTTCTCATGAAGTTTTGCAAACAAAAACCATAGTGTCCTTACTTTTTCTTTTTTTTCAGACAACTGATCTAATGTGTTATTAACCACATTTAATCCTGAATGATCTTAAATGAGTGATTAATAAATGCACTTCAAAAATAGCAAAAACTATACACATAAATTCAGTTGCAGCAGATTATTAAACTGAGAGCAGTTTTAAATTTGCTTAAGAGAAGACCCGTTTTGGACATGATTAGTACTTGTCAAGTATCCTTGTCAATAATGATCACTATGACAAGATTCTGATATAGTCCATAAAACCAAGAAATGGAGAATATTGCACTGAAATGTAAAAAGACCAACCATATAGTTCCAACTAAAGGCCTATTTGCACTATTTAAAGAATATTAAAGGTTGTCATTATTTTAGTACGACTTCAAAGAAAGAAAAATGTACATGATTCTGTACATTGGCAAGATTTGAATTTGTACTGGTGATAGCTTTGCCTACTGCTGCTTGAAAAACACTTATCTTGATGGTTTAACTTAAGCAAAATAGTTGAGTTTAAACTACACACATACCTACATATCTGGATAGATAGATAGATAGATAGATAGATAGATAGATAGATAGATAGATAGATAGATAGATAGATAGATAGATAGATAGATAGATAGATAGATAGATAGATAGATAGATAGATAGATAGATAGATAGATAGATAGATAGAGATTTCTTTTTCTTGTTCCATTTTTTCAGTAATTAGCGTCTCATCATGTATGACCTTGTTGGTGAACAGGTGTTTTAAAAAACCTGAGAAAATATGCAGGCAGATGCCCTTGCAGGTCACGTGTCCCTCTTTCTTCTGTTGCTATGGTCGTGGTATGACGTCTAGTGCTTGAATTATGTCTCAAGAGCTCCTAAAGTCTTTCACAACTATTTGTGTGCAAAAGTTGTGGAGAATGTGGCATGCATGGGACTTTCTCAGGGTCTAGTTTGCCAGGCCAGATGGTCTGGCTGAAGCTGTCCCCCTCCCCTTCAACAGGAGATCAAACACCGTAGCTAATGTGATGTGTAACAAGACACACTTCTATTGTCCTCTTCTCAGGACTAGTGAATAGGCGCAGAGTGTGGGAAACGGGAGATACCACACTCACAGAGAGATGGCTGACGGGAAGCAGTTCTGCACTGCCTCAGGTCTGAGCGATGGCCGAGACTTTATGGCAGGAATTCAGAGATTTGGGGCTGCTGGTGGGAGGGGAACTCGTCTTCCCACACACTTGTAGACAAAGACCCCCAGCAGCCCTGCAGTGCACGCTTACTTTTAGAGGAGGCACAAATTCACACAAACATGGCAGGATATAGAGCACAGACAGTGAAGCCAAATATGGATGTGACTGGACAGATTTAGAAGTTACTCTCATTTGAAATGTTCCAGTGAATACAAGAGAGCAACAAGTGTTACACTAAGATATTTACATGTAATTCCTTAAGTCATTTCAATGCAGCATTGTGTATCGTTATTTTCCGCACAGCAGCTTACCAGGTTATGAGGCACGTATTGTGAATTTATACTCTAATGTTCCAGTCCTCTCAATTAGCATTTTTATGTTCCTTTACTGATATTTTAAGGAATAGTAGGTCAATATTGTAGCTGTCTGTGTGACTCTCCATTAGTTTCAACTTGTTTATCCTGGATATTTCTGTTGTAGTGTGCCTTCTTAACCGAAACTTTTAGTTCTTCTTTCACCATTGTAAATGAGAGGCTAACAACTTGTCAACACAGACCAAAGCCACACAGGGTGCTCTGTGCCAAGCAGTGAAGCTAGTAGACTTGATTTTTCCCAGATGGACCAGGACACAGAGTTTCTGTTTGTCCTGCAACAGAAGATCAATTAACATTCCCAATGGAGGATGGAGGAGTGGCACGGCTTTTGTAGCTCATTTACCCTGGTGTTGGGGCCTGGTGGGAAACCGGAGAGACAGGACTACTCATACGGCGCGCCCACAAGGCCAGCTTCACATCTGGGGTCATGAAACTAGTGATGGGGGCCCTTGGAGGCACACTGACAGCCCCCTCTCCATGCTATTAACTTGACACTAATTTGACACAGTTCATTTGCAGGAGGGTCTGTAGACCCTCAGGGAATGTTAGGCTGGATGTTTACAGTGTTTTGTTTTTTATGTAACAGAACTCAGTGAGTAAACAATAATCCAAATTATTTCTGGTTAACCACAAAAGATCGAACAAAGGTTACAGTTAAATGTGACAAAACATGTGGGGAAAACAACAACAAACCTCTTGTATTTATCTGGTTTACACAGGAGGTGTGTAAAGTTTGAATGGTAAAACCTCATGTCTACACATATTATAAGTCATCCCTTTGCAAGGCCTAAAATAAATTAAATGAAGTCATTGTCTGAATACTCTTCTTTTAATGAATATAGTGATCACACACTTTTTATTTGTGTTTTGTAAAACTTAAATCACATGAAAACAGTTAAAAAGTACTCCAGCCAGATTATTCTTGATGGCTGAAACATTTAACTCAAATATTAATCATTCTGCAACTGCATAAGTGTGCAGGAGTTATTTTGCTATCCTTCATTAATTACACTCCATTCTATCCTTAACTAACACTTGAATGTCACTCATCTGCTGCCACATGTGCACAGTCATGAAAATTTTGAATAGAAATATTTTCACATGTCTAAATTCTCTCAGTTTCAAAGTGCTTTTCCAGTAAGGACAGCTTTCTTTGAAGAGACAACTAGCTGATCTTATATTATTTTATTGCAGCAGAGCCGTTGTTTCCTGACTGTGGCTGTCTCCTTACAATGATGCTCATTTTTCTTTATCTCTTCCCCTTATGCTGCACCTGGGAAATCAAATTCTAACTGTGAAACCATGATAAATTCTCAGATGACTGCTCGATAAAGTCGTAATTACCTGTAGCTTATCTTGGGAAACATACCAGGCCCAGATACATTCTCTGAGTTATTGACATGTCCCCCATTGTTGTGGTGGGAGTCCCACTGGTCAGAGTGTGGGAACCCCAGCCCTGCCTGAGCCACATGGCTTTGTTATGCTAATCAGGCGGTATAAAATGAGCATCAACTCCTCCAGAGACACCAGAGCTATCAGTGCTGTTCAGAGGAGTCATTTCACTTCTCCTGCACAGACATGACCCCCTGTTCAAACAGCTACTCCTCCATGCACCACACAAGGATGTCTGAGAAAGACAACATCAAAGTGAGTAGTTGGCTATGTTTTTGTTGTTGTTGTTGTTCTTATTATTGTTGTCAATTTTTATAATACAAATGTTTAATTCAATCAAAATCTTACCGCTTGTCTCCTCTCTCTTAGTTGAGAAAACCTATTGTGGAGAAAATGCGCAGGGATCGCATCAACAGCTGCATAGAGCAGCTCAAAGTCATCCTGGAGAAGGAATTTCACAAGCAGGAGCCCAACTCCAAGCTGGAGAAAGCAGACATCTTGGAGATGACAGTCAGCTTTCTGAGGCAGCAGCTGCAGTCAGGTCTCTGTCACAGCGACTACAACCAGACCTACTCTCACTGCTGGAGGGACTCCATGCACTTCCCCTCTGCAGGCTCCAACACAGAGACCTCTACTGCTCCTCTGCAGGCCTTCCAGCAACAGGACCAGGTTCTCCATCAGGACCAGAGAGTCAGCAGCTCCTCCCCAGTCTCCCCCACCCTCAGGCCCATAACACCACAGGAAAGAGGCTCAGTTTGGAGGCCTTGGTAGAGACTCTAAGACCTGAGAGGAGGTGGTTTCTCCCTCACTGTGCAGGAAATGTATTTCCAGCCCGCTCATTCAGTGGGTTTCCTCATTGTCTCATCACATTGGTGGACAAGTAAAAGCAATGGGCTCTCACTTGTTGAAGATCGCCCTGCTTTGACACATATTTTTTTCCTTTAAGTTGAAAGTTGGATATTGATTTTGAATGATGATAGTTTTTTGTAAATCATGTGATTGTTTACTCCAGTGGAGTTTATCTTTGGACTGCTTGATGTAACAACAAATTATCTACCATACTGTGTTTTACTGAAAGCCACTGTTGAGAATATTTCTCTTCTTTATTGAAACATTTATGCCAAATTTTATATGTGAGGATGTCTCCTTTGTGTTGTGTGTGTGTGTGTGTGTGTGTGTGTGTGCGCGCAAAATGGTGTAAATATTCAAATTGAGTATGTACACTGGAGCCTGGAAGCTGATATCAATGTTTTCTTTTATGTTTTGACTCCTAAAACTAATTTCTACTTGGTTTGTATGACAATTGATGAAATATACAATCATTAAGAACAAAGACTACATTTTTATATTGACCTTGCATTAAAAGATCCTGAAATGTCCAATCTAGACATCAGCTTGTTTCTTACAGTACAAACACGTCTGTCATGTTTTGAAATGATAATAAAGACATTTGCAGGAAGGAAACTTGGGTGCATTTACTTAAGAGTTGTGTTTAAGGATAGCTTTAATAAAACTTGTTCCCTCTAAACCTTTCACATAATTTAATTTCAATAACAAAAAGGATAAATGATCCCATGCATTAGAAAAATCAAAGATTTGAGGAAAAATTCAAAATCTGACCACAGATATGTGTATAAGAACTTTCTTTTTTCTTATTTCCTCTCTCATTAATCGTGTTATGATACTTTACAATTATCTGATGTTCTATAATTCCTTACTAATTATAAACTTATTATGACATGTACAGTATGATAGGGCATTGATGAAAGGAAACAAAGCAGTACTTTTGATCTAAACCTTTTGCCACATGTAATAATACAAATTTTTCTTTCAAGAGCGTGTACTTGTAATTGAGTCTTAAATACTCAAATTTTGTTAACAAATTTTGTTAAAGAATTATGGGGCCCTAGTGGCATTCATTGGATAGTAAAGGGGTCAGAAAGAGAGATAATCAGACAAAGAGATGACAACAGAGATAAAGTGATGGTTCTTTTATTTTCCCTTTTAAATGTGAGACAATGTTAGAATATATTGGTAACTCTCTGCAACAATGACCTCAACCCAAACTTATTGACAATATTATGAAAATTTTCCTTTTGCCCCCAAAAGGAGGAAAATCCTGCCAATAATGTTGTAGTTCTTAACCCACTATGTCATATTGTTTTTTGATGGCACCCATAATGTATTCTTAATTAGTACTTCCAAAATATTAAGAAAGTGTTTTGAATTTGATCAGTATTTAAATTTAGATCTTCTACTGTTTGTTTAATTATTAAATCAGGGATTTCCAGCACCAGCAACACACACCTGATTAAAATCAAGTGACTCTCATCAATGGCTTGTTGTCAAGTTCTGCCCAATCATGTTGACCTATTAATCTGATTCTAGGGTGCTGTAGCAAGAAACATTCAAAATCTGCATGACGGAGGACTGACTTTAAATGAACAGCATTTACTGAAAAAATAGTGCATCACAAAAAAACATATAGCACATAAATGACCAGTACTGGCGTCTCTTGGCATTTTGTCATATTCTTTCTTTCTTTATTAAAAGCATATACAGTAACAGAACTTGGACTGGCATTGTAAGTCACAATATTACACAAATATGTTCAGTAAAAAGTAAAAAACAAACAAACAAAACATTCAAACATAATGCAACATAAGCATTTACTTGCAGAACATGTTTTCCTTCATTTACATTAAGAGCTTACTTTTTCTATAATGTTCTCAGTGTGAGACAAATAAAGAAAGTTATGTGTTACACATGGACTGGAGTTGAAGAGGTTAGAATGTCTGTTACAAATGATTTCATCAATATGATAAAACACTAAAAACACTCAGTGACACACTGAATAAGCAGGATGGAAATACATTTCCTACATAATGAGGGATTAAACATCTCCCCTCAGATCTCAGGGTGTTTGTGAGTCTCTACCAAGGCCTCCAAACTGAGCCTCTTTCCTGTGGTGTTATGGGCCTGAGGGTGGGGGAGACTGGGGAGGAGCTGCTGACTCTCTGGTCCTGATGGAGAACCTGGTCCTGTTGCTGGAAGGCCTGCAGAGGAGCAGTAGAGGTCTCTGTGTTGGAGCCTGCAGAGGGGAAGTGCATGGAGTCCCTCCAGCAGTGAGAGTAGGTCTGGTTGTAGTCGCTGTGACAGAGACCTGACTGCAGCTGCTGCCTCAGAAAGCTGACTGTCATCTCCAAGATGTCTGCTTTCTCCAGCTTGGAGTTGGGCTCCCACTTGTGAAATTCCTTCTCCAGGATGACTTTGAGCTGCTCTATGCAGCTGTTGATGCGATCCCTGCGCATTTTCTCCACAATAGGTTTTCTCAACTAAGAAAGAGAAAGCAGACAGGTAGAATCCCAATTTATATTAGCAATGAACACATTTAAACATGTATGCAGTACAGGTTAAAAAAAGATCTAAAAGAAATATTTGTGATACTCACTTTGTTGTTGTCTTTCTCACACATCCCAGCATGGTGAACAACGGATTGGTTGTAGATACACGGAGCCATTTGTGTGCAGGTCGAGTGAGCTCCTTCTTCAGGATTTTACCAGTAATGTCGGTGGAAGAGCTGTTCTTCATTTTATAGTGCAGTATTAACATAACAAAGCCATGTGGCTCAGGCGGGGCTGGGACTTGCGTCACTCACAGAATCATCAATAACTAAAACATGAAGCAATCACAAGCTGGCCAGTAGAGATAAAACCATTCCCATAAAATATGTCAGACTAAGAATGATGTGCTGTCCAGAGCTTATCAGTAAGTGTTGCTTATCTCACTCTCCAGTCACTCAGGGGAATGTAGGCTGTAGCTCCTGATGTGCATCCAGGGAATAATTAAAAAGGACTTAATGTATTGATAGTATCAAGGAAAGAGATATGGAAAGGAAGAATATCTTTGTAGATTTAATTGTTGTAGAGCCAAGCCTATTTATTTAACCAAGTTAGATAAATTATTGTGCATTTGTTCTGATCAAATTCTTTGCAAAATATCTCAATATCTCATCTTTGTCAGTGGCATGGAGACTCATTACAATGAGACAAAACTGATCATCTTGTTAAGACTTTTGTTAATAGAAAGGAACATTTGACTTTGCTGGTGTTTATGTTATTTTAACGATGTGTTGGACCTGAAAAGAGAAAGAAATGAGAACCCAGCTAAACACTGATCTCCATTGATACCCAACAAGAAGATATAGAGAAAAACAAAAAAATATCTACTCCTGTAATATCTTGGATCTCACAAGGTTGAGTTTTGAAACTTTCACCACCGTTGCTTACGGGGTGACAAAAAGTTTCTGCAGCTTTAGAATATTTCATGATGGGACTCTTTAATTTCACCAAGTCAAATGTAGAATAAGACTCCTGAACTTCAGAGAGCTTTGCTCTGCTCCTTTGTGCAGTGACAATAAAACTCCTGCTTGTTCAGCCATGGCACACTTCAATTGTTGACCGAGGGTATTAGGCTGTGAGTGGACAGAGGGACTGTGGGAAAGCCAAGCTCGGACTCTACTCACACATCTACTGGTCAATAACGCTGACCTCCTAGTTACAAAAGGCCCTTTCATGTCTCCTTTCAAACAACAGCCAAAAGCAGCAGTGATTGTGTGTGTGTAGGTGTGTGTGTGTAGCTGCAAACACACAACAGCATACAAAATAGCCTGACTGTGTATTTATTTAATATATAATAAGATGTTAATGCTGCAGTTATGCCACTGCTGCCACTGTTGACTGAGACGCAGGAAATATCTCATCACTTGGTTGTAACAACCAAAAATGACATAGACTTCTCTAGTGACACCACCAGTCTAATAAAACTTTATTGGTACCCAAACAAGAAACATTTTAAAATCAAATAAATTCAAAGATGAACATAAGCTATAACTTTAAGGGCTTGGTCATATATAATCAAACCATTACACAACTTATTGTTTGTTCATGGTATACATTTGAATGCAGTTCTGGAAATGTGCAGTAGTGTTCATTTGTGGCCTCAATACAATTATATACATTTTGGGAAGGAAATATCCTCCAATGAAGGCCAGAATACTGAAGAGTGTAGCAAACACCTGTGCAGCCATGGTGATTGTTTCTCTGTTTATCAGGTACAGGGTGAAGAAGCTTATCCAGGAGATCATGTACACCATGAGGCTGAAGGTGACACACTTAGCCTCGTTATAGTTGGCAGGCAAATCTTTGCCCATGTAGCTGAATAAGAAGCAAAGGAAGCTGAGCAGTGAAACACATGCAAGCTCAATGCCTGAGCCAACAGAAATGGTTTTGCTGCACTCTAACACAATTTTGTCTGAGTAGAAATCAAGATCTTGGGAAGGCTGTGGAGTGTCGAGGGATATGCGGAGCACAGAAATGAGCAGGATGGCGACAGATACCAAAGCAATTGTGATCTCTGGCCCACTTTTTTTGACCCACTTGTCATAGGCTGGTGGCAGCTTGGATGCAAATTTAAAAATGCAGACAACCTGAAGGGAGCGCATAGTGATGCAGGCCAGGCACACAGAGAAGCTGACAGTGAATAGGGACTGTTTGAAGATGCAGGCCAGTGGAGATGGATAACCAAAATGGCACAAAGTGCTCAAGGCAGCTACAGTTAGGGCTGCCAGCATCAGAAGGCAGGTGCGGCCTCCGGCAGACTTGGCCACGGGTGTATTCAGGTTGAGCAGCAGGATTATTGCAGTGCTGGAGGTCAAGAGAAGGCAGCAGGCCAAAAAGAAGAGCAGAGCAATGGAGAGGGGATTGTCCCAGGCCAGCAGCAGAACAGCCCTGCTCAGACACTGCTCACTTTTTGGGGGAGCCCACTGTTCTGGTTGGCATGACTGGCACACTGTTGGTTCTAAGAAAGAAGAACAAAGATAAGAGGTCACACACACAACAACTTTAATAGACACTATCACTGAGTTAAAATTTCAACAAGCCTGAATATCAGTCATAGAAAGTTTTGCTCCAGCATCACAACAAGAGAATAAAGCACCACCTGCTGGTCAGCCTCATACACAACAATTGATAATGACTTCAGGGTGAAATTTCTTGTTAAATTTTGCTCTCTGAACTGTAGAGAAAAGGTGGAGACTTTTTTTTTTAAATATAAAACATCTATTCCATGTGTTAAAAAATAAAAAAAATCCACCAGCCATCTTTTTCTTTATACATCGATCTGATGCATCGTTTGTTTTTGTGTTGTTTTTTTTTTTGTCTCTGTGTGTTTAATTACCACTTTTATTGAAGAAGGTGGCAGACGGACAGGCCTGGCAGTCAAAGCAGCACACATGCTGTCCTGTCAGCAGCTTCTTGTAACCTTTCGGGCAGGGAGGAGAGCAGACAGACAACGGCACCTCCAATGGAGTTTGAAAAAAATGAGGAGAAACTTTTGTAAGTGGTCATTATTTAACAAGGAAATCTGAATAAAGCCAAGCCACACATGAGCAGTGTGAAAGCCAATCACAGCTTCACTTTTAAGTCTTTTTAGGTAAAAAAAAATTAAGATTATATTCATCTTCCAGCTGGGTCAGATGTTTGTATTGTAATGATTTTTATTACAAATTTTATTTACATGCTACAAAGCCGGGACTGCAGTAATCATTATGTGAATTTTACTCACAACAAACTATAATTTAGTCAAAGGCTGTGAGATTCAGTCATGACTTAAAGCAGAAGAGTTTTACTCCCAAATACTAATGATAAAAACATTCATAATATTAGCATTTGTTCCAACTATGAGAGAAGATATATTGCTGTTCTTACTGATCGTGAATCTCCTTTGCCTTGCCACTCAATCTGATCAGCATCCACTGTGAGTGTAATGGGGTCCGGCATGAAAGAGCCCACCACCCTGAGAGACCACTTTGGTCCCCTCCAAATCCAGGTAACAATATCATACCCTGTGGGTGGGTCTCCATTCATATCAAAGTAAACAGAGGAGCTGCCCAGAGAAAAGTTCACCTGCTTGAGCAAAGGCAGCAGCTGAAGAAGAGAAAAAAAGAGAAATATTAAGTGATGACAGAAGTAGTCATTGGTAAATATGAGTTTATATCAGCTCACCTCTTGAGAATTTACGCTTCTTTTACTGCATTCTCCAGCATCACAACCAAGTGCTTGATGCAGAGCATAAGCCATGGCATACACCGCCTTATACACATTGAAGGAAGAGGCGCTGTCATAGTCATCCATTAAATAATTCTTATTGACAAGGGTGTACAAGTCTGTACTCTGTAGACAGCCATTTTCACTGCTTATAGTATCATTCAAGTCTTCTTTGATGTACTGCATCGAAGCATCAACCACCTTTTTCAGGAATGCCTGAAAACCGGAGATGACTGCATCTTTGACAGAAATTCCTATCACAGTGCCAATTGTTTGGATTCCAGGAATTCCTGATATTAAAGTAGCTGGTGACCAGTCCTCGGTCCCAATCCACACCTTATTGGTTATGTTACTCTCCAGAACAAAAGGCAGAAAGTCGTGGAATTTTGTCTTGCTGGAGAACACCACAATGGTGTTCACTTTGGTTGTCAGTATGCTCTCCACCATGTTCCTCATGGTCTGGACTGTGTCAGCACTGGCCGTGGGGATGACTCCTTGGTAGGAGATGCAGATGCCATATTGTGGTGCTTGCTCTGACAAGCTCTGCATGCCCTGCAGTCCGTAATCGTTGTCACTGCCTAAAAGAGCAATCCAGGTCCAGTTGAATCGAACCAGGAGCTGGATCATAGCTGCTACCTGGTTTTTGTCACTGGGGATCGTGCGGAAGAAAGATGGGTAGAGAATCTTGTTGCTCAGCATTTCATTTGATGCTTCATAGGAGATCTACAATTTGTAATGAAGATGTGAGGAAAGAGTTTATTTTTGTATGCATCATTTCAAACCATTAGAAAGTTTAAGATTTTAAGAACATGACGAAAATGTCACAGTATCTTACCTGTGGTATAAGATATGCACCAAGTAAAGCAGCGGGGGTAAAAGTATTGCTGCTGCTGTCTGGCCCAATCACACCTATTGCATTTTCGATTTTGCTGGCGTTTAGGAGCATGGTTCCCTCAGCTGCAGACATATAGGAGTTCTGGTACTGCTGCAACTGCAGCAGATCCAGTGTAGCCAAGACACTGGCTGGGATAGAACAGATGTCATACATCTGGTAGCCAAGCTTTACTCCAGGTAAGAGCTGTTTCTGACTGGTGCCGTTGTTGATTTCTTCCACAGCAAATCTCATGGCTTGCATTAAATATAATCCATGTTTGTTAGGTCTACCTCTGAAAAAGGAAACATTTAAAACATAATGGTTGAAAACAACAGCATTTGATTTGGTTTTAAAACAGACTAAGACCTGACATTGGAATTAAAAGTAAAAAGAAAAAACAAACTTACTGATCACATGGAACTAAAGCAGGCAAACCATTACTTGGCTTATTTGTGTAGTGGAGAGGAAAAAGTCCAGCAAGGGAATAGTCACCCTGTAATTGCATCCCCTGCCCATGAGAGACATAGTCTAGTTCCCCAGCAGTTAACTGGAGCATCAGCCAGCCTAGAGACAGAAACACGACAGGAAGCATACTTCAACTTCAGCTCTCACACACCTGCCGCTGAAGCTCAGTGTCACTTGCATAAATGGATCAGAGGCTTTTAAGGGTGTGGACTCACAGAGGGAGGGATTTACCATCTTTCCTGAGAATGTTGGTTCAGAGAAGTATCTTTGCATATTGAATTTGTTTGTGTGAATATGATACATCCTCCCATTAAAATGAATTACACACATTTAATAGACCGTGAAAAAACAGTGAATTGCTTGCCAAATCATACAGAACTTTAAATAAGTGTGAACAGAAACAGTTTGTGGCAAATTTTGTGATTAAAATTTTGAACTAACACTCTTGTTTAGTAATAAATGAGAAAATAGAAGATCAAACAATTGTTTACCTTACAATTTCACAATAATGTCTTTCTTTTGCGGGTCTCTGAAATGATGAATTCTTTCATCATTCTTGTGACACAGTGCTCAGGCACAAGACAGCTGTCAAGAAAGGCAACATATAAAAACACAGAACAAAACTAAATAAATAAATATAGTCCAGTTTAAAAAAAATGTCAAGACATAATTTGGAGACATTCATCTTAACAAAAAAATCACAAGCAAATAGGATTTTAAAGAAGCAGTCAATTTTAATCTGAAAATAATAACATGAAATAATTTTTTACACAAACAAAAAGAATATTCTGGTGACTTGTCCAGGGTGTACTCACCTCTCGCCTGATAGCAGCTGGGATTGACTCCAGCACTCCCACTGCCCTAAATCGGAATACGTTTAGAAAATGGAAGTACTGTATGGGTGGACAAACAGAGCATGATGTTTTGTGAACAAAATAAACTATTTGAACAATAATAACCTTAACAGACACTTTAGATATGAAAATGTTTTAGATTATCATTTTCCAAATAAACATGCATGCATGCAAAGTTGCCACAAGTTTAATTACTGTCAGGAGAAAGTCTTACAAAAAGAAGTCCCCAGATCTAGAAGATCCTCCATTAACTCATAATTTTGCATGTACTTTTAATCTGATATAAACAACCATTGCTGTCTCCTTGATCCTGTTTGATTATTGTTTTTAAGACTGTCTCATATGGATTTTCTGCTGTCATGTAACAGGATTTTATGCTTTTAATACCACTGATGAATGTTAGCAGTGTTGTATATCAACTTTTTTGGCATTGTACTTTAAAAACTTCATCATGTTTTCAGTCTTCTCCTGTGCTACCTTTCAGTATTTTTACTTTATCTTTACTCTAATGAATAATTCTACATTAGCTCAAAGGCAACAGCTCTTCTGGCTTTGCCTTCAAACCAGCAACAAGCCTTTAATTGTAGGTACATTTCTACAAATGTACATATAGATATTTTACTTCATCAGTAAGTTCCCTGTCAAAGATTTAAAAGCAGACAGGTTTAAGATGTGGTGGTTGATGTCTTTGAATAAGCACAAAAGAGGCAGTGGTTAGCCAATAAAACTTATTATGGCAGCTGAAAGACATATCATCCTTCTTCCCTATCTTCAGTGTAAATAATCACAAGAAGTCCTGAACTGATAGTATGATCTGCACAGACACCTGATCTCAACACCTTTGAATGTGTCTGGGATTTCATGATGAGAAAAAGAGACAAATTTAAGCCAGTCTACATTTAGAAAAAAATCTGAGCTTAGTTCTCCAAGATGTTTGGGGCAACTTACCAGCTGAATTCCTTAAAAAAGTGTGTGCAGATATATCAAAACTGATGCTGTTTTGATTTGATTTAATTTGATTTAGATTTTTCCTGTTAGCATACTGTACATTTTAAATTGATAATAATTATCTATTCTAATTTATATTTGTGAAAGCCTTCACAAAACACTTCAACAAAACAGATATTGGCCAGTGTCTAAATCAACAGATCAATTTGTCCAGGACCTTCAGCACTAAGATCCAACACTCAATATTAACTAGTAAGGTAACTATAAATATGTTATCAAGCCACATACTTATTCAAAAATCAACAGATGTTCCAGAGTAATGGATAATGC
This sequence comes from Melanotaenia boesemani, assembly GCF_017639745.1. Taxonomy (NCBI): domain Eukaryota; kingdom Metazoa; phylum Chordata; class Actinopteri; order Atheriniformes; family Melanotaeniidae; genus Melanotaenia; species Melanotaenia boesemani. The sequence continues at coordinate 20,808,455 of NC_055694.1, forward strand.
CACATTAGAAACAAGTAAGATCCAAAGACCTTTTAAGCACTGGTTAACTGAAGCATGTTAAAATTAATTTTTATTAAGGTGAGCAGCCTCAGGTAATCCTTGTCTTGTTAGCAGGTCACATTTTTAAGTTCGCTTTCATTATTTTAACTTTCGTCTTACTGACATAGGCCAAAACTTAAGGATGAGGTATCATACAGGTGAATGCACATGTGATCACACTGTTAATATGATTTATTTTCTGAGGGGGTGATAAAACGTGTTGTTTTCACTGTAATGTAGCACGGTGTTTACTTCATACATCAAGTATTCCCATAACAATTTCTTGTGAAATACTTCAGATGCAGAATAAATTCTCAAACACATGATCTGTAAGGAAAATGGCTTGCAAAGGAGTGGCTGAATTTCCATTTTGGCTGATATTTGAGCCTCACTTAGCTAAACACTCCTGCTGTACAGGCATTCAATTTGCCTGATGCTCACCTGCATTCAGATCCTAAACCCACAGTTTTGACTGGAATAGTGTACATTTTGTAAACCACAGTATCATGGAGGCAAATACACATGAAAATGAGTTTGTCTGTTCAAAGATCTGAGAGAAAACATTTGCACGATATTCTACTAAACAAGCGTTTGGTAATAGGTAGATAAGACAAGTATCTGACTTTATTACTATTTTCTTTGTCTTGGACAGTTGCATTAAAACATTTTACCATCAAGTAACTGAAAAGAAAAAAGAAAAACCAAGCATCAGAAAAGGGAAGAAAGAGGATTTAGTGACTTTGAACATGGCATGGTTGTTGGTGCCAAACGGGCTGGTCTGAGTATTTTAGAAACTACATGTCTAATGGAAATTTCAGACACAACCATCTCGGTTTACAGAGAATGGTTCGAAAAAGAAAAAATATCCAGTAAGGGGAAGCTGGCTGGACCAAAATGTTGCCAGAGCTCAGAGAAAAATGGGCAGAGTGGTTGGAGATAATATAAAGACAACAGTAACCCAAATATCACTTGTTATATACCAAGGTATGCAGAATATAATCTTTGAACACACACCACATCCAACTTTGAAGCATATGGACTGCACTTAAGAACAATTTTAATCATCTGTTAAAGGTTTTTTAAGCAAATTGAGCTCACAGTCTAAGGGTAACTGAAAAATGGAGGATGAGATCCACTTTCTGGGGCTTACTGGAATTTCTGACAAATACTATTAGAGAAAGCAGTTTAACAGTGCAGCAAATGCAAGTAAAAACCTATGATGCATAAACAATTAACAAACATGAAGTTCATTAAATAAAGACAAAAGAAGAAAAAAAATGCCCTGTGGTCTAAACAATTAAATGTTTAATTATTTTTAATCATGAAGAGGAAAGGGAACATACCGATTGTTGTCAGCACGTACTTCATAAGCTAGTGACTGTGCATAAGAGAAGGGTAACTTGCATATGAGCAGAGCTCTATTGCCAAGCAAAATTTACAGGTTTCGAGGGTAAGGTATGCATTCCCTGTGCCCTCTTTTCTTCTGGGGCACAAATGATAGAAATTTGCATCTTGCAAATTTGCAGTATGCAACTCAATGCTCAACATGCTAACATTAAAATTAGCAACTGTACATTACATCTTAAACCTCTCTGCTTTTATGGACTGTGTATATGTTTCTATATTTAAATTTTCTCCTTTTTTGTAAGTTATCTTTCAAAGAGCCTTCACAGTGCAGACCTCCGATTGGTCTTACAGGGTAAATACCACACACAATTCATGTGGTGCTCCAGCATTTACAAGCTGAGTCCACGTGGAGTGAAATAAACTCCTCGTGTAGATCTGTCCGACATAAAATCAGAGCTAATTATGGTGTAAGATTGTGTACATTTATTGTCAAATCTTACACAGTATGTAGTGACTGCTTTCACCTTCATAATGGATTCATCACTGGATAAAGAGGATGATACCCGGTTCTGCTTGCGTCACTTCTGTGCGACGCACATGTCGAGCTGAAAGTGCAAGCTGCCATTTTTTCGAGATTTTTTTTCATGAGTTTAGGTTAACACAGCTAAGTGTTAATTTTGCCATTAGTCGTTTTCAGTTTTTCTTTCATACGCTGGTGTGTGAGTCACATTCAACACAAATATTTAATTTGTTGGGTTTATTTTAAATTGGGTTTATGTGTAGAGTAGCTCAGGACTGCACTGCTCTGCAGATGGCTGCTCAGCTCGGCTAGCTAACGTTAGCTAGTGTTGTAAACAAACAAGAATCTGCGAAGGAGCAGCTGCCGTACGCCGCAGGTTTGTTCAGCAGATCTTGTCAATAATTCGGTTAGTTTAGAGCTAACATAACGTTAGATGGGAAGGGATTGATGTTTAAGTTAAGCGACACAACTTCAGTATTGATGACGGTGCGAGTTTCTCAAATATAGCTCGGAGCTCAGTTGCTTTAGAGCGGGTCTGCAAGAAGACACCCTCACATCGGTATGTCGTCCTTCTCTGAGTCGGCCCTGGAGAAAAAGCTGTCGGAGCTGAGTAGCTCGCAGCAGAGCGTCCAAACTCTGTCTTTGTGGATCATCCATCACCGCAAACACTCGGCCCTCATCGTCAAAGTGTGGCACCGAGAGCTAAAGAAAGGTAAGCGCGAGCTGCTGCTGTGGTTACTGGTCATCATATGTTGAAAGGTTGGGGGTTTAAAATGTCAGTCATTACCTATATTCATCACATACATTATCGACACTGTCAGAGCACCTGCCTTTCATTTAAAAGTCTTTGCATATGAATAAACAAACTTGTTAAGTTCCCCAAAGTTTACCTCACACAAGACCTGGACAAAAGAAGAAGAAACACACCATATTCGTGGTATATTTCTCCAGGAAGTACCATAAACGTTCTTGTTGTACAAATATTTACCACTATATCAGACCTGCACTTTAAAGAAAAAAAAAGACAGGAATAAAACAATATATTTCACAAACTAGTTATCAACTGGCAGCAGTACCTGCTATAACATATGTGCTGTATGTAAGACAGTGTATGCCATTGTACTCAATATGTCAGCATATTTTATTATTATTATCATATTATGCACTTTTATGGCCTTTTCTTTACACTTTTGTTCTTTTTAGCTAAAGCTTTAAAAACAAGTAAAAGAAATTATATTAATCCTGGGTTGTCCTTTTTTTTTAGTCTACTTGATAAAAACATTAAAAGAAAAAGCAGGTAAAGTAATTCACTTTACAAAAGGATCTGTTGTTCTGCAAAACTGCATGGTTCCAATACACTGGTGAATCTAATTCATGCTGGGAATACAATAGCTGGCAAATTATAAACCTTTTTGTTTATAGCAGCTTTAAGCAGTTGTGACTGTTGTAGCAAACCTTAGACACACTGAACAATGTGATGAAGAAAAGTAGGCACAATGATAGTGCAAATTGATAGATAATGGACTGACAGATTAATAATGACCTGTACCAGTTAAGTGTTAAAATGCTCTCTCTCTCTTTTATTTTTTTTAAATGTGTTTTCCAGCTAAAAGCAACAGGAAGTTGACATTCCTGTACCTAGCAAATGATGTCATCCAGAACAGCAAGAAGAAAGGACCAGAGTTCACCAAAGACTTTGAGTCTGTACTAGTGGATGCCTGTTCCCACGTTGCCAGGTATGTTGTGATGTCATCATCATTTGTTCTCACACAGCTTCAAATTATGGTTGGCTCAATGAGCAGTGGGGTAGAGGAAATAATCACATCTGAGATGCATCAAGATACTGACATTAAGTCTTTGTAATTGACTGACAAATGTCAAAAATAGATTCTCTGATGTAAATTGACATGATAATGTTGATGGGATGCAAAAGAAAGAACTCAGAAAAACAGAAGTGAAGTATATGGGCAGTCTACAGCATGCACAAGATTGCTTAACAAAAAATCTTCTGTGTTTAAAGCTAGCATGTGGAAGTATTTTTCTATTTCTATGAAGTTGAAAAAAATTTGAGAAGCCCCATTACACATTTCTAGCCAGAGTAACATACATTTTCTGAATGATCCATTACAGAATTAGCAAATATTTATTTTGATTTCTGATCCAGTCATTATCCTCTCTTGTCCTGGTCTTCATTCTACTTTTTCCTGCTGCTTTGCAGTGATGCAGATGAAAACTGTAAAAAGCACATGGAGAGACTGCTGAACATCTGGAAGGAGAGAAGCCTCTACAGAGGTGACTTCATCCAGCAACTCAGACTGGCCATAGAAGACTCTAACAGCCCCAGACCCTCAGGTTAGGTGACTGTTGCAGTTTTATCATTTCATGTGTACATAATGCATAAAAAGTTTAATGATGGCTGATAATATAAACATCTGTTTGAAATCAGAACCAGGGTCACTGCAAAAACATTTGAAGAGTAGAATTACCCTGAATTAAAAGGTGATTGCTGTTTTGAGTGTGCATTGTATTATGATAACGATTATTTAGACAGAGTATTTCTTTCTACTTAATTATTTTAAGCATGCATGTGAAACGGGAAATTGTCAGCCATTATGAGATGATTGAAGCATTACCAAGAGTGATTTGCTCAGTTGTGTTCAAAGAGGAAGTTGGTGTATTAGTTTATGTTATCGGTATAGCTGATGCTCTGATGACACATTTATAGGTGATTCAGAAACCAGTTGTAGAAACTGTGATGGTCACAGTTCACAGGCTGATTGACACTTGGATTATATCTGAATTTATATTATACTTTTACAAATTAGCTCATTTGTAGATTTTATGTTTTTCAAAGTGTTGTAAAAGTCAACAAGTTAAATTCTAATGGGATTATAAATAAAGTGAATATGAATGTTGTAAGTAAAATGCTTTTGTATTATTATTTGATGTTTTTCCCCCTTTTTTTGTGTCTTCTGTCTTAAATCCTGACTCTGCAGAAGAAAAGAAGGCTGTAAAACGAAGCTATCCGAAGATCCAGGAGGATGAAGAAGATGATGATGATGACTACAGAAGCCACACCTCTCCTCGTAACACAGACTCCTCCGCCACTCAGCTGGTAAGAAAAAGGCACTGCACACTTAAACATATTTTAAACAAAGAGTATTTCTATTCAAAGAGAAATAAATGCAAAGCCCCTCTAATCATATTTAGGCAGCCCTCCTCTCCCAGCCCTTTACCACAAGTGGGATTATTTATTTTATTTTTAATGTCCTAGTCATGTTTAAATTTATGCTTGTTTAGACTAATGACAATATTTTTCTTCTTCTCTAACCACCTATTTAAAATGCATTTGATTGGCATGTTTCACACTTGTGCGTTTTATGGCAGTAGAAAGACCACCAGACCTCCCCTCTAACATTGCATATCTGCTTAGAAATCACTTATTTTCAGCTCAGGATGTTTCATTATAGTCCTCTATCATCAATGGATCAGTCAAACTTTTTTTTCAAAAGATTTGTAACTCAAAGTGCTGTCCTTCAATATAAAAATAATATTTAGAAAAGCAAAGAATAAAAATGGAAATAGTAAGAAATAAAGCCACATCAAATCCACTCTATTTCACCCATCTCAGCTTTAAGACTTGATCTTAAGACATTTGAATGTTCAGAGGAACATAGAAAGCCAGTTCAGAGATTTTAAAACTGGTGTAATATGGACTTACTTACTGGTCTTTGTGAGCACAGGAGCAGCTGAATTTTTGTAATAGTTGTAGTTGATTTATTTTCTTTGTAGGAAGACCAGAGGGAAGAGGTTAGGCCTGAGAGAGGAGCTGCCTCACTCAGGAAAAATTCTTTTAATGGAAAAAAAACCCAAAACAACCATAATGATATTATTTTTTTTTCAGGCAATCATCGCAGCCTGCACTTCGAGAAATAAATACATAAATAAGCCACTTGCATCTTATTAAGCATTGTCTAAACTTAAATTGTAAATGCTTGTTTAGACCTGAAGGTGAAGTTTAACTTTAAGTTAATTGAATAATGCTGAGTTTGATTAATCTATCCCTCCTGCCCCATACCGTTCTTTCCTACTTTACATCTCTTCTCCATTTCATGCTGTTGTCTGTGTCTCTGCTTTTGGTTTGTGCACTTTTTTTTTGTTTTTCCCCTTTAAACACACGACACATTTCCAGACAGAGGAGTTAGTGAAAGCCCTGCAGGACTTGGAGAACGCTGCATCAGGTGACGCAGCTGTTCGTCAGAAGATCGCCTCACTGCCGCAGGAAGTCCAAGATGTATCTCTGCTGGAAAAGATAACTGGTGAGAGCTGACTGGCCAGTTTGATTTAGTTTTCTTGATTCATTTTATCTAGAAAGGTTTTTAGTATGGACCTGAAGCCTTTTTATTCTTAGATTGTGTTACAGAACCATGTGATCGAATTTAAGCTAAAAGCTAAGTTTATGCTAAAAAAAATGCTTCTGTAGCTTTTACAGCAAATTTAAAGGGATTGATATCACAACAAAAATGATATTGTTCAAATGATTGTAAAACAACTTTGAAACTATAGGAAGTACAAAAGGGCACTGCTATATAAACCAGCAGTATCTGAACTCAGATGTTACTATAAATACTTGTTTGTGTTTAATGAGATGGTTCACAATGAGTTTATAAAAATATGGACAACGATGAAATGCCTATCTTGTTTATTTCATTAAAGTACCCCGTTGATTATGAGCTGTTCATATTGAACAATAAAGAACAAACACTAAAGCAATAAATGCTGAAACATGTAAATGACTGGATGTAAAACAAGTCACTCTTGCTCTGATTCAGATAAGGAGGCAGCAGACAAACTGTCAAAAACAGTAGATGAAGCCTGTTTGCTGCTGGCGGAGTACAACGGGCGGCTGGCGGCAGAGCTGGAGGACCGCAGGCAGCTGGCTCGTATGCTGACTGAATACATCAGCAGCCAGAGGGAAGCGCTAACGGAGAGAGAGAAGAAACTGGAGGTAAGGCAGCATGTCTGCAGGTCTGTTTGCTGACTCAGTTGATCTTTGAAATTTTGGTGGTATTACTGACCTGTTCTCGATTCTGTGAGTGTAATATTTAACTCATACTTGTTTTGTGTCATGTTTTTTTTATGCAGGAGTATAAGCAGAAACTGGCGAGGGTGACTCAGGTGAGAAAAGAGCTAAAGTCCCACATCCAGAGCCTCCCTGATCTGTCCCTCCTGCCTAATGTGACCGGAGGTCTGGCTCCCCTTCCCTCAGCCGGAGACCTCTTCTCCACTGACTAAGAGCTCTCAGCGAAGACACCCTACCACCTTGCAGCTCCCCAGCTGAACTTACAAAAACTCTCCCCAGAGACCACATGTAGTCAAACCTCTCGCAGAAGAGTAGCCAGCCCACCTGCTAACTCTGACCTGCAGGGCAAGAAGGAGGGAGCGACATGAAGAGGAAGCTTTGGTTAAAATCAATACGCTCTGCAGAGAACTGAGACTCTGACAGTCTGGATTGATCTTCAAGGATTCTACTCCACCAGCTTGGAAGTTTGTTTCCTGATTGTTTTTATGTTGTTTTAAATGCTGGAAATGACATGTCATCCTTGTGTGGGATATATTTTTTCATTCAGTGAGCAAAGGTGGGTCGTTTGCTCAGTTCTTTGCTAAGAAATGGCAACACTGTGATGAGGATGTACCTTTTTTTTCTTTGGATTTCAGTTGGTGACTTTTTACTGACACACCGTCAAATAGGCAGTTTTGATGTGGTTTCAATTAGCAAAAATATCAGATTTGATTCAGTGTATATTGTGTTTCACTTGTTTTGACAGCTGTTACACAACACTCATTTCTGTAACACTCGATTTAGCAGGATTTTGTGGGACAGAATCATACAGACAGATCTTACAAGGTCAAGACACAGTTTAGTGTTTTTATTACCATCTGCAAACATTTTCCTCAGTTTTGGACAGAAAAATGCAGCTCTAAGGATCAGATTTTATGCTTTAATTTGAACAGACACTTGAAATATTAGAATAAGTTTCATTCAAGTGTTTGAGTTTTGAAAAAAACAACAAATCTTGGATATTTGATCCCCTGTGTACTGTATATGTACTTGGATAAAAAAGACATTATTTTCTGAAAAGGATCATTAAAAAAAAAAAAAAAACAAACAAAAAAACTAAAAATTATGTTAGCCTGTGTAGGGTTGAGCAATTTGCAAAAAACCAAAATCATTTGACCGTTAATTAAACTGTTGCTAGACATTTGTTGAAATGAGAAAATACAATCAGGGCAAGTTTTATTTTTGCATTCTCAGGTAATAAAAATCTTCATAGTGATTCAGAGTTAAATTCCCCTAGTGACTAAAGTATTTCCTAGTCTTACCTGTGTAGGAGTCCAGTGATTAAAGGTGTAACAGATTAACGTCTGCAGTCCCTTTTCATTTGTTTGTGTTGATGACATAACAAAAACATCGTTGTACAAATTGACTTCAGAAAGAGTTATAAAAGGGATCATTTGGGAAATGGTCACCTGTGAATGCTACTGCAACCTTTGTGATACCTTTACAGGATATCTGATTTTCATTTGTCTGCAATCTATACAAAAAGAAAAATACGTTTACTGAACAACATCAGTCCTATATCTAAGAACTTAAGCAGACATACTGATTTAGTTAAAGCACACGAAAGCTCTTGCTGTACGTGGGAAGAGGGTTTTCATTAATGAGGGCTACAGCAGCTGCAAATTACATGCTGAGGTGAGAAACCCTGCTTAGTAAACTCTGGTGTCTCCTGCATGTTGGGATGCACAAAATATTTCTAACAGGAGGTGAAAATGCATAACTTTGTTAGTGTTGTTAAAGAAATGTCTGATAGTAAACTTTAAAGTGCTGTACACCAGGATGGTTTCCAGTAACCTTTTAACCCCGATTAAGCTTAATATTTAAAAGTTTCTTACCCACTTGCTGCGTGGTATGTGCTGTTCTCTGTGGAGTAATACTGTACTACCAGGACGCTACTAGTAGAAGTAGTGTTTTTTTTCTGTTATGAAATTGATCCAGTGGATGCCAATAAACAGGAACCATTTAAAGAACTGCTCTGGGTTTTTGCAAAAAGTCAATTAAAAAGTACATATTGCTGCCCGTAATACTACAGAGCTCAGAAAACCCACACCTGAATATTACATCCTAATTATAACAAAAAGTGTACACTTAAAAACTATAAAAGCATCGACTGCATGTAATGCTGAGACTGACCCAATTTTAGGATGTTCTTCAGCATCAAGTGCATTCTGGTAAGACCATCATGTTTGAAAAGAGGTAATAATATGATAGTGTGAATTCACACATTACATAAAATACATACTAGTGAGGAGAATAATTGTACTGCAGGTGAAATCTGGATAGACCTCAGTTCACTTGACTTTTTTGTTCCATTTATTTATAAAACAAAATCCAGACTACTGAAAACTGTAGACAAAGTACAAGAATCTAACCCAAATCTAAATATATATGGCATTCAACACTTCTGTGAGTGCACCACGTTGAACAAAGAACAAAGAATTGTGAAGTTCTGCCTGTAGAAATGAACAAATTTGATTTTGTTTAATGGTTTATGACAATAATCCTGTCAAAAAACAAAGTGGGCTGAATGATTTATGTTCCATACATGGCCAGGCTGTGGAGAAGGACTAGATGGCTTTGAGGAGATCCTGATCCACAATCCAGTGGCTCCGAAGGATGAAGAGATGCACTGTCATCACTGTGTGCGGGGGGGTGGGGCGCTGTTAATGTCACCTTGGGGCGTTGTGGGTCAGTGGGGAGAATACTTTGAAGACCTCCTCAATCCCACTAACATACCTTCTAATAAGGAAGCGGACTCTGGGAACTCAGAGATGGACTGTCCCTTCTGTGGCTGAGGTTACAGAGGTAGTTACAGAGGATGAATAAAATCCCCCCAGAGTTCCTCAAGGCTCTGGATGTTGTGGGACTGTCTTGGTTCACACACCACTGCTCTATCATGTGGACATCAGAGAAAGTGCCTCTGGACTGGCAGACCAGGGTGGTGGTCCCCTTCTCTAAGAAGGGGGGCAGGAGGTGGTGTTCCAACACTCACACTCCTCAGCCTCCATCTATTTGGGGATCCTGGACAGGAGGGTCCTCCAAGATAGTTAAACCTTAGATTCAGGAGGAGCAGTGTGGTTTTTGTCCTGGGCGTTGCCCAGCAGACCAGGACTATACTCTCAGAAGGGTCATGGAGGGTGCATGGGAGTTTGCCCAAGCAATCTACATGTGCTTTGTAGACTTGGAAAGGCCTTCAAGCATATCCCTCTGGGAGTCCTCTGGTGAGTGCTTTGGGATTATGGGGTTTCTGACCTCCTGAGGAGGTTGGTCCCTATTTGACTTGTGTCAGAGCTTCACCAAGGCTTCCCTTTATCACTGATTCTGTAACTTTCATGGACAGAATTTCTTGGCGAGGGTCTCTGCTTTCGATGTAGTCATGTTCGCTTCATTGAGCTGTGATCTTAAACTCAAATCATGTAGTAAATGGCTGTAAACAAAAAACAAACAAAAAAAACACACACACACACACAAAGTTCATGTAGCAATTTACAGTAAGTTCAACATTTAGTGTCATGATTTGGATTTCATCATTGTAACTTCCTGTTTTTTGCTGAATCATGTTTTCTTGTGGATCAGAATTAGTTTCCCTTCCTGCCTTCAGTTTTTCCCATCTGTGTTCAATCTGTTGATTATCCAGCACCTTGGTTAAATGAGCTGATCAGAAATGAGAGAATTTATTCTCCTTCTTTGTTGGTCAAGCTTTCTTGGTATTTTTTTGTTTCTGTTTTTAAATTTGTTCAAATGTTTCTCAATGTTTGTGTGTATATGGAGTTCTGGACTGGTTCAGTAACGTTTCCATTCTTTATATTGTCTCTTTTTCTGTTAGTATTCTCCATCTGTTAAAGTGAAACAGCAGTCTATCTTGTGTTATGCATTTTGGGTCTGTGACTGTAATCTAGACAGAAATAGTAGAGAAACTTGATGATTCCCATTGAGCAAACTACTCCGATTGGACTTGAACACTTCTGGCAGTTCATCTGGTATAATTTTCTAAAGAATTAAGCTACTAATTTAACAAAAAAGTGCTTAAAGAAGAAAAAGAAGAAGAAAAAAACAATCATCCAGTTTAAAGGGTAAATGAACAGCAACCTTTTTTACTGATATTTTCTTAATTAGCTGTTTCTGGAAGTTTTGCAAAGCATTTGTAAATCTGCTTTTATTAAGTTCTTATTAAGAAAATGAGTTGCATAACTTTTTATAAAAGCAGATTTAGGTCGCGTCATGCTTATTGTGTAACATGGACTGGGTCAGCAACAGTTCTTCAGTCATTGATCTGGATCAGGGTATCTGCCTCAATGGATCATGTGAGTGCTTGTTTTGGGATGGCTGTTTTTCAGAATATAACTTGTGGCTGTGGCAGACCAGTGTTTTCTTACACTTTGACAACTCCATCTCAAAATACATCAAATTTAAAAAGTTCAAATAAAGCAAAGGTTTTAACACAAGTATCCCATGAATTGATCCGTCTGATTCAATCTTGTCCCTGTGACGATGTGGTGAATGCAAGATAAGCAAATTTAAGATAATGGAGTCACCTGGTACCTAAAGGTCCTGATTACCTGAGTCAATAAAGCCTGGTGTGTGAGGAACTTACGTGCTGTTTGACTTTGAGTTCTGGAGCAACAATTTGTCAACTCAAACCAGGAGTTTACTTTGACTGAGGAGATCAAGGAAAGGTAAGCGCTCCTCTACTTATAAAATGTGTAAGTTTTACTAATGACAGTTGAATTCATTGAAAGTTTAGTATATTTCATGTTTAAGTTGATTGCAATTTTTAGTACTCCTTTTTGGTTTTTAGGTTTCAATTGTGTGAACGGTCTGATTTAAAAACATGGATAATCCATAGTGTATGAAATTCCTTCTTTTTTATAAATTTAAAAATACATCCTGCCAAATATCAGCAGCTTAAAACCGGGTTTGTGTTAATAACATAATATCAACAGCTTTTTGTTTATTCAAAGTCTCTTGTTAATTGATGTTTCTGTCTTAACTGCAGTCCACAGCCATCATCTTGTCTTACCACCACTCGCCCTGCTTCATCACAATGCCTCATCGCCACTGCTCCATTGAGATTAGCAACAACTCTAACGGCTACACTCTGGCCAACCCAAGGTGACTTTCTGCTTTAATATGCATCTTTTGTCTAAAAGAAGCTGAAAGTAAAGAATAAGTGTCTAAAAGAAGTGAAAATGGGCTTAATTGTACTTTGACTTAGAAAGAAATACTTCTGGGATTGTGCTTCATGCAACTCCAATAAATAGATAATTGAGTATTTAGATTTTTATATGTCCGGGTTTAAGCCCAGAAATCATTTGCTCTCAATCTATTTTAAAACATTGGAAGTGTTGCTCTATCTCCTGGGCGCTCTCCTGCACTGCAAAGACCAAGCATGCAGTTGATGCAAACTTTTGCAAAAAGACTGTAAAGCCTCATAAGCACAATAGTATCAGCAGAACAAAACTGAAGCTTATGGCATGTTGCTAAATTTTAGTCATGGGTCCTAGAGCAGTGCTACTGCTACTTGATTACAATTAAACCTGCTAAAGTAAAGTTCAGCATTAGCAAAATCGGTGCAACACTACACAAATGCAAACCACTTAAAAATATTGTTTACTACCAAAAGCTCAAGAAATGGAAATCTGAGAAAATACAATTAAATAACCACTAACATTGTTAATAATAATAATGGCTGATAAACATGTCTATGAAATTAGTCCAATTAGTACGGCACACACATTCTAAGAACATTACCCTTGTTCTTTTTGGGGGTATCACGGAAAACCAGAAACTTTTCTCCCACATATCGGATGTCATCTGATGTATCCATTTTCCATACAAAGGAGTAAAGGAAATTATAAAGTGAGATAAATGCAAATCCATTGTGTTTGCCAAAAATGACCCATTCCTATCTAAACCCGTGAAATATTTGTTTTAGAAGCATGTACCTAAAAAATATCTCAAATAATTTTTGTAAAACCAGAATATTTCATTTTAAAGAATCAGTTGCGTCTCCTTTTTCAGGGTGTTCATTGAAAGCGGCTACTGCGAAGTCCCTTTGCCACCCATGGTTGGTCCTTGCTCCGTCATCAAAGCATTGTTCAACAAGACCACCGGTACTGCCACTGGAGCTGTGGGAGTCTTCACCTACGATCTTTTCAACGCTGACTTGAACGACTACAACCACACCATAGCTGTCATGTTTTCTGTGCCCTATGACCGAATCCTCTTCTCCAACTGGTGTGCTGTTGGAATTTTTAAGAAAGGACAAAACTGTAATTACAGTCTTTACAATTTAATGTATAATAGAAATGAAAATAATTTTGTAAGAGCAAAGGCTGATGGCTCCAGTATATCTTATGAGGGTGATTATGTTATTGTCAGTGCCTCCATGTCAGATGGTGGTGAAGCAGTGCTGAGGGTGGACATTAGTGATACTGGCATTTATTAAGTCAAAAGAATGACATAATTTACATATTATTTAAGCTGAATGACAGGATCAGCAGCAGCAAATATGTGAGACTCATATTACAAAATTGGAAGTGATGCTCAACCATTTCAAAAGCATTTAATTGTATAATGCTGTCTGTCATAGGTGTGATTGTTCTTTTAGAAATGCCAAATTGAAAATAAAGACTTGAGTATTAAGCAAAATAAACCTTGTCAATGTGTAGACATTTTAACAGCACATTAATCTGCCATTTTTAATTATCTGATTTCAGAGAAGTTCTGTTAAATTTAAGATAATGTATGAACAAAAAATGCTATATTCATACCTGTCTGCAATGGTGCAGAATCATGGAACAAACATCTACAGTGTTTTCATTATCATGTAGGCATATGTAATGTGGGTAACAATCCAAGTGGTGGCGATATCCATTTTTTTCAGTGTGCAGTGCAGTCTTACTGTTCACCCATATAACACTCTACATTCTGTTTAGTAAAGTCTTTTTTTCTTCTGAAAAATGTGTTGCACTAGAAACAAGTGTGCCTCCTGTATGTACAGTTTTGTCTTTATATATTCACTAATAGCTTGAAACACACCCTCAGACATTGTTAATTCATTAGTTATTCATTAGTGCCTTGTTTTTCGTTATTTGTTTTCTTGCTGCTTACTCTTAAGACACTGCACATAAATGTCTTTTTAAATAAAATTAAACAAAGTTTATTCATTTGGTTAGTTTAATTTTGTTATTAAAAAAACCAAAAAAACATCCTTGTGTTGGGGGCTTGATAACTTTACACTGTTAACTATGTAAATGTCACCAACAAAAATTTGTTGGTTTGACTCTGTACAGGTTCTTTACTTCACAACAACACTGATAAAGCTCTTGATGTTCTTCAGTTTGTCGCTGTCAAAATTGACCAGAAGTGCACCAGAACCAGCAATGGTGGGCTTGAACTGAATGCAAGCCTTGGCTTCTTGTTTGGGGCCCACAGTTCCAATCCTGCAAGAATTGTGCAAAGTTTGCAATGAGAAAATTAAACTAAGGCAAAATAAATAAATAAATAAATAAATAAATAATAATATGTATATATATTTTTTTTGCATGGCCTTAAACCTAAATTACAATTAATTATAGCACAGGTATAACCTTACAAACTGAACAGGGATTTAAGTGACAAAACAAAGTTGAAAAAGCATGAACTCATCACAAGCGGCATTACATACTTTGATATTATGGGTTTGCCGTCTGTAAGGCCGGCAGCCTCCAAGGTGAAGCTGCAGTCCAGCAGTGGTTCTGGTAAAGGGTTAAACATGGTCAGCTCTGTTGTCACAAGCTGGTTGACTGTGGCTTCCCCCACCAGCTGCAGAAAGGAATTCAGGTTTTATCATGTATGAAACAACATAATGTTGCTGTTGCTTAAAATCCACATAAGCCTCTGCATTTAAACAACTTCACAGATAAGATCAATTAAAAAAAAGTACTCTATTTATTGTACATGCCAGAGTCTAAATAATTTAAAACAGTTCTTATGGTTCAATAGTTCAATATTCAGAAAGATGTTTGAAGCAGAAATGAATGATTTTTTTTTTTTTTTTTTTTTTTTTTTTGTGATTTCTGTCAATTTTGGCATTATAAAATATTTACTTGGAGGCATAACTTGTGTTGTAGACTGGGCAGAATAGTTTGGATTATAAGATGTTAATCACAATGCATTTAGCCTTTTGCAGATTTGCATGCTTTTTTCCTTTCCTTTTTTTTTGCCACTCCCTAGAGTGACATTTGTTAATAGATGTGATTGTATCCTGCACACTTGATCTAAAACTGAATTTATGAGAAGACTTCACTCAAGCTGAGATATTTTATGCCTTACTCTTCATAAACTTTATCCATTGTGTGAGATTCCTGATAGATTTACAAATGAAGCAACTATCAGACCAGTTTAAAGGAAAAAGCTAAAAATGTTTGGTCCACTGAACTATCCAGCTTGGCAGGAGAGACATATTTATTACCTAAGATACAAAATGAGACAGAATAAAACAGTTTTTGTTTAGTTTTCTGACTTACATGCACTGGTTCCTGCTCAAGCTAATTTTCTTTCCAGGAGTCTAAAAAAATGTGTTTATCTACCTCGTCCCTTTATTACCTTGATCTGTATATCCGGCTCATCTAGCACAATTGTCTTTTCAACCTTATGATAATCTATGGTCTGTTTGTCAGTAGTGATGGCTGTCAGCTGGATCAGCCTGTCAGAGCTGATTGCTGTTCCATATCTCTCATACTCCAGTTTGAAGGGAATGCGCTTTTCTGGAAAAAACAAGAAAAAATCAAAGAAAAAAAAAAACATACACATAATTACTTCAGTTTCAATCAAAGAATTGATAAAGACAATCTGAGTGTACTTTAAGTCTTAGAATAGATTTTTGACAAATGAGGGCAGAATTTAAAATTCACACTATATACTCTTAGCAAACCTTTTCCAGATGGCACCTCCACTTTTTCTGATAAAAATCCACAGCTGTCTCCTAGTTTTCCATTGTAGATGACTGCTTTGGCAAGGAAGCGAAAAGTGCAGTTTCTTGCCTCCATGTGGTTGTTAGTAATGACAGCATTCACCTCAAAGTCTGAGCCCACAATCATGTTGTCAGCCAGCTTGATCTAAAATGAGAATAAAAACATCCAGAACAACAAAACTATATGATTTTGTTTGGATTTAGTTTTGGTTTTTTTAATATTTAATTAGTCTAGACTGGCAAGAAGTAGGAAACTTTTAGAAATCTTTTGAAATTGAGATATAACATTGCAATTTAATATATGATTACTGTACAAGTAGTCAAGCATATAAACATAAATGTTATAGCTAATTCATTAAATTCTAAATTCATCTGCAGAGGACACACTCCTCTGGTACCCTTCTTACTTGCAATAGCAATGCCAGAAAAGTTGGGATGCTGTGTAAAATGTAAATAAAAACACAAAGCCATAATTTGCACATCTCACAAACCCAAATTCAGCTCCAAATAAAAATATAAACAACATATTAGAAGTTGAAACTGAGACATTTTCTACCATTTAATGGAAAAATATTAGCTTATTTTGAATTTGATGGCAGAAACACATGTTAAAAGAGTTAGATTGACCATTGTGTAGCATCCCCTCTTTTATTAACAACGGTCTATAAACATCTGGGAAGTGAGTGGACTAGTTACTGGAATTATAGGACAGGAATGTTTTCCCATTTTGTCAGATGCTGGATTCTAGCTGCTCAACAGTCCTGGGCGTTTGTTGCATACAGAGATTCCTCCCAAATCTCTGAAGCTTTTGATAATATTTTACACAGTAGATGATGGCATCTTCAAAGTCTTTGGCATTTTACATTGAAGAACATTTTTCTGAAATAATTTAGTTTCAGATTGGTGAATAACTGCTCATCTTTACATCAGAGGCTCCTTCATCCCAGTCTAACCTGTTGCCAATTAACCCAATTAAATGTCAAATGCTTCTCCAGTTGTTTGTGATTTTTTTTACAGCCTTTTATTACCGTGTTTAAACACATCTAGGTGTGTTTCTACCATCAAATTCAAAATGTGCTAATATTTTAAATGAAATGGTAAAATAGCTCAGTTTTAACACCTGAAATGTTGTTTATGTTCTATTGAGATTAAAACGTGGGTATATAGGAAGTCCAAGTCATTGCATTCTGTTTTCAAGTACATTTTAAACAGTCGTCCAACGTTTTTGTAATTGTAATTGTTGTTCATCCGGCTTTATATTTGAATTTGGGTAAATATAGACTAACCACAAACCTTCAGATGAAGCCCAAGCTTTTCTCCTTGCTGCTGTAGCTTGTTGTGGTGCTGGGCCTTCTCAAATACCCGCCTCTCCTCTTTTGAGCCTGAAAATCATTCATAGAATTATTAGATGTTTTTAACTTTTTTGGCACAAATATATTTTTAACATCTGCCAACTGTTTTAGGAAAACGGGTACCTGTATTTTTACATTTATTCAGTTAATTGTTTCTGTATCCTTTCAGTTAGAGATGATTGTAACATATAACACAGATGTTAATATCAGAGGGAAAATAAGGTTCAAAGTTACAAATCATCAGCATTAAGAGAAAAATTAAGAACATTTACAGGAAACCACAAATGTGATTCAAAATGTTGAATATTCAGCTGCTATGGTTTTGAATAATTTTGATTAAGCTTGTGATTTGTGGTTCAGTGTGAGGCAAGTGTGCGTGACAATGCAGTACCTTCTGGGTACTTGTACTGGTGTGTGATGTCATGTCTATCATTGGAGCCAACAGCTTTGGTGCTGATAAACTGTCCAACAGACTTAGTCGAACCACTGAACTGGACAAACTTTCCATTAGACAGGCGAACCAAGTCCACAACATCTGCATTTACCTAAATGCAAAATTACATCAAATAATTCATGAATATAACAGTAAAATACTGTAAAACTTTCAATAATCATTAAGCACAACATCACAAAAGGATATTTTTATAGATACGTTTAAATACAGACAGACAGTTAAAACTAGAATGTGAATCAAACTATCCCTTAGCCTTTAGACTGAATAGATTTAACAAAACTATGCATGTAAATATATATGCTTCCTGTTTTCATTGTGCTACAGAAGATAAAGAACCCTAAACTTACCTCAGCAAAAATAAAAGGTGCATCATATTTTGTGGTGAGCTCTCCCTCTCTGATGGCCTTCAGTGAGGCAGGTCCACAACAGAAAACACCTAACAGTATCACACATCCAGAAAAGCAATCCTTGCTGTTAGTGTACTTACACAAAGCAGTGATTACTCTAAATAATGCACCTGTTGCTAAATATCATATAATTCCAAATATAAAACATTTAGTAACAACATATCTGTGAAGTTTTGAAACTCCAGAGAGGATAAATTACTTGTATGGAGGTCAGTAGTAAAAATAAAATTGAAATATGTCTTTCCTGAGTCAAGGGCAATAGTCTCAGTAGATCCATGTGAACACAGCACACACAGCTGTCATCAGTCTGAAGTATGGCATACATTCAACTGCTGTGGCCACATGACTTTCCACAAAACTCATCAGCACCAAATATGTCAGTTTTAAATAATTACTGCTGACGTGATTTTTTTAATTTCCTTTTCCATTATGTTTTTATTTTATTTATTACCATCACTTTTCTCTTGTGGTGTTGGATCACTTGTTTGCCACCCATCAAACTCATTCCCCAAGTCTGGACGAGTCATCCAGCTATCCACCCAAACATGAAAATTCCTGAGAGAAAAGATTTTTATTTCACCATATAGAATCGATGGCGGGTGATAAAACAGCATGTAAAACAGGATGCACTGACAGAAACTTGTATTAACGTAGTAAGCACGTTGTCTGTGTGACAGCTTGGTATGAATTTTAATTTTATACTCACCATATTGAATCAGATCCATCAAGCCTTTCACCATTTTCATCATATAGGTTTTCTATTATCAAGTTGGCATTGGTGTCATGAGCTGATCCAAAGTTAGTAACCACTCGACAAGGGATGCCCAAAGCACGGGACACTGAAGAAAGGGGAGTCAATTTACATCACAGCAACACACTAAAGTACAGTGCGTACTTGAGATAGTGTCCGTCATGGAAGATAAACAATAAAAATGTTATCTGAAACGTTACAGAAAGCAGACAGAAATAAGTTGTGATATAAGAAAATGAAGGGCTTTGATTAAAAGGTGGGATTTTTGGATAGTTGGCAGTGAAGTGGGTATGGAGGATTTAACTAGTTATACTGTATAAATGTGTTATTGTTGCTCTGTCTGTGTGGTGACAGCTCTACCTAATATAGATTGTAAAGTAAATTCATGAATTTGTAGAGAATTACATTATGAAATGTGATTATTATCTAATAAACAACAAACATTAAAGATTAACTAAAGAAAAATTAAACAAAATGCTGACATAACTCCACAGACAGTCAGCTCAAATGAACTGTGCTCCAACCTGTGCATGCAACAGCAGCAAAGACCCAACACTGGCCATAGCGGACCGGACCACTTTCTGCCCACTGCCGTAAAATGTCCCCGCTGCTGATCCACAGTCCGGGATGAGTTCCACCTGAAAACTCTCCCCACTCTCCTACCAGCACACCGCGGTCATCATTACTGTTGATCTGGAGGCAAGAGAGAAGAAAACACATAAAAATATCAGTTTGTCTGAAAAGACCCCTGATATTTTGTAGTATGACTTCTACATAACCAAGGCACCATAGAGAAATATTCTTTCTTTATCTTTTTACTACTTTGAGAAACAGCATTAATAAAATTCAAGCTGCTTGTTCATCTGATATTAAAATGCTCTTTGCCACCTGCTTGAAATTAGCTTTTGTTTCTGCTGCTTTGTATCACAAAGGTTGTCTGTGTAGAGTGACAAAACACCCTGAATATAAAAAAGCAGTGCAAATGTTCCTGTTGCACCAGGGTAATCTTTGGCTAACAGTGGCTATTCATGCTTTGCTTCCAATGCATCCTCAGCTTCTCTGTTTTTAATGACTTTGTTTTAGGGCTGATTTAACTACTTTGCTTTTATGTTAAAGCTATGATTTATTTCCAGGCTGTAGAATGTATTGGGACTGGGTTCCTTACACAGGCACTTCTTGCTTGTTTCCACTTCACTTGTTGAAAATAACAGGGGCCAAAGCACTTGGTTGTGGAGCAACCTGTCTGAGGGTTTCTGGCATGCTACACCAGGATCCTCCTTATTTCTCTTAAGAAAATTTATTCATCTTGACAGTCTTTCTTCCTAGGAATCATAGTGTTATATTAATCTTATTCTTTTTTTTTTTTTTGTATTCTTACTATTCATGGATGTCAAGGTATCACTAAATGGACAGTTTGTGTAAACATGAGTGTGCATGGTTGTTTCTCCTGTCTCCTTTTTTGCCCTAATATGGGCTGGGTGCACCTTGGGATGAACAGGATATAGAAATTAATTCATGAGTATGGAAATTAAATAATGAATTATTAGTGTATAAAAAATACGCCCACCATGGCACTTAGCACCCTGGTCACGTAGATGGGATTTCTCCTGGCAGAGATGTCCTGATCAGCATCAGACACAAATTTGGGATTATCATCCAGAATCTTCAGACATATATCTAAAATTCCTGGTTCAAACTGCAGAAAAACAGAAGAGTAGGTGTATATATCTATGATTATTTATCCATACAGATATGTAAAAATGGTCAGTTACAAATAATAACAATAATAAAAAATTATAAGAACAAAAATAAATAAAAATATATACCTGTCCAAAGTTCCAAGGCAATCCTTTGATCCGTTTCAGTGTTCCTCTGTAGATCTGCCCATGTTGTGCTAGAACATACTCCTGCCTCTTCAACTCACTCAGCATATGAACAGCATCCTCTGTTAGTACAGACAATGAACACTCCACACTATTACCACCGTATACGCTGCTTATAGTGTGACTGTGTAAGTTGCAGAGGGAGAACAATACATTTAAAGGAATGGAAATGTATTTTGTCTAAATTTTATCTTGAACCAAAAATAACTCATTGTAATTCCATTAGTGTCAGTTTTATGTACTTACTGGGGCACCAAGCATTGAAAAGCAAGACGAACTGTCCTAAACTGGTCTTCTGACCCAACTGGTCTAAAGTCAGAGAATACACTCCAATAGGAGCATTGGGGGAGGAACTGATAGATACAGTTACTGCGTTTCCAGAAGGATCATTAGTAGCAGATGCGCTCCACTCAGTGTCCACTGTGGAGTCTTGTAGATTGAAGGAAACCTTTGTATCTGATTCTTTTCTGGGTAATGGACCTACAGAGGTAGAGATGTGCATAAATAGTAAATCTAAATCCAGATGGGAGATACATAACTCCATGTGAGAACACTGCTGAATAAATACACTATATACTTCCACTCTGCATGACTCTATTCATCAGACACAATATAAACGAATAAAAATGAAGAGTACCAGTTTCAACGATGAATGTGAAACTTGTTTCATCCACTTTGAACTCTTTGCTGACAGGTGACAGGTGTAAGATAACACTGAAAGGCTGTCCCCTCCTGACAATCAAACGCTCCACAGCATACAGCTCCGTATGATGGCTGCTGTTGTTGCTCTTAATATTCAGATCACAGCGCTCAATCCCCCACACTGTGGAACAGAAAGAAAAGAAAGCTTGGTAGGCAGCCAGCTGAAAATATGTGCAACTATGTGAAGTAAAAATATAATATCTTATGTATTAACATAGACAACTTCATCAGAAGTGAACCACCTGTTCAGTTTCTTCACAGTTAATAAATCACAAGAAATCATCAGCATGACATTTCTTTGATACTCAATGTTCTAGATCTGAAAATCTAGTGTCATCCACCATTCCTGCTCATCACATTTCACTCATGAGTCAATCTGACACTCATTCAAAATAGCTTGTGTGCCATAACCCTGAGAGATGCCGCATTTTCTGTTATTCACATAAATAACAGTAACTTAATATATGAGACAGAAAAAGTTTTTCTCCTCCTTACCTTGACTCATATCTGCACTGAGGTTTGTGTCTCTTGCCTTCTGCGTGTGAAGTTACACTTCTGCTGCAGTCATGCTCACTGTCTTAGTGGCCCAGTGTGTAACAACTAGTGAGGGATATTTGTAGCTTATGAAACCTAATCGAGACGCCCCCTCTGTCTGGTCTTCACATCAGCAATTCTGTTTTTAGTCAGAATGCAGACTTGCAACATTTCTTCCTTTTCATTTATCAATGAGCACAGCATTAAAATGAAGAAACTGCTGTGCACCCTCAGAAACACTCCTAGAGGAAGATCTAGCAACATTACTTTTCCTCCAGATAGAAATCATTTCATTTGGATTGAGGGGAAGAAGGAAACCATCCTGTCTGGCTAAATCTGAATCTTAACTAACTAGTGGAAATAAATGATAACATGATCTACAGACTAAAAAGGAGATGAACCACAAAGTTTATCATCAGTGCACAGTTCACCTACATCACTATTAGTAAACGTACAGTGAAAATGTCATTTGTATGTGTCATAGTACCTTTAATCTTGAGTAATAAATACAGGTTAGGAAGCAACATTTATTTTCATATAAATTATTCCACTTTCAGGGAATGTCTTGGTAATTTTAGCATGACACTGTCACAGTACATTTTGCACATTTACTAGGACATGACTTATATGTGAACATGATCTGCAACCGGGCCTAAAGCTCATTTTAATTGGTCTGAAGCAAAGTGGAAAACTGTTCTGTGGTCAGATTAATCAAATTTTTTAATTATTTTTGGAAACAATGAATGCTGTGTCCTGTGGACTGGTGAAAGACAGTCCAAAAGCCTGAATCTCTGATGGTGTGGGGGTGTGGTAGATCCTATGTTGTGGGCAACTTTCAAATCTGTGATGGCTCCATCAATGCTGTGTTGTGGAAATTTCATATTATTCCCTTTACTATATTGTGTCTACTGATCCCTCTCAGGGTAAACAGCTTGTTTAAGTTCTTGGTAATTGAGTTTAATACTGAGTAGCCTGTTGCTATCATGCATTCTTTAGAACAGTTCGCTCTGACCTGTGTGACTTACTTACTGGTATCTGATACCAGCCAGGCGCCTCAGGATGACCCAGCCGGGCATCCTGCCTTAATGTCACTGGGGTTGTTTACGTGCTCAATAAAACTGAAAAAGCTCATTAGGTTTGCTGAAGTGTCTAATCCTGTGTGTGGAACAGACAATCTCTTTGTTTGTATTTCATGATGTGCTGTGACGTGATCATTCTGCTTAAAAGATGCTGCATGTGTGTTTCTTATCAGATTCTCTTCAGATCTCTGTGCTGTCAGACCTCTGAGCAGTCTCTCAGGAATTGCAATTCTATTCTTTCTATTCTTTCTATTTTTTCTATTCTTTGTATTTTAATCCTGTGTTCAATAAACTTGTAATCATTTTTCACTTCAGAACCAGACTCCTCATTCCTTGACAGAGTAACTTTTTGCCTCAACAGCTGAAAAGTGTGATGGAAATTATTGTGTGAGCTTGGCCTAAATTTTATTAGAGCTGTCATAATTTGAAAACATAATTGTAATGCTTAGGATATGATGATCATGTGGTTTTTTTATCATGTGGCCTCTTCACACTAAAAACGAAACTTAAAGACGCTGGCCAGATCTCTTGTAGCCTCCCCTTATTCTGTCTACTATCAGGGTGAAGTAAGGGACAAAAGATCATGAACTTACCCAAAGTGCGTCTAGTTTCATTTTATGTAAAACTCTCTCCAAATAGTTCCGTTTTACGAAGAACTCTTTCTAAAAGTTGCCCTAGCAACAGCTATTGATAGATATCTCCATCAAGTCATGATGATGATGATGACAGTTGGCGTGATCAGAAACCTATATAACTTTGTGACACTTCCTTGTTTGTCAGAGAGATCTCTCTGCATGCTTGACTGCATGGTTTTTTTATATTTCTCTTTGCTGAAATAAACTTGTAAAAGACAGTTTGACTCGGCATCATTTTTGATTCTCCCCACGAAGATTTTTTCCAGCACAAAAGTACATGGAGGTTTTAGAGCAACATGACGTTAGTTTGACAGGTTTTTATGAAAAGAAAATTTGAATCACAAATGTTAGGGGAGTAAAGTTGGGCAGATTTCCCAATCTGGACAAAATATGACTTAGACGTTTTGAGGCGAATGAGATTTTTTCGTCCACACAACATCTCTTTCAGGGATGGCCTTGCAAATTTTAGCAAGACAATGTTAAACCACTTATTTCATCCATTGCAACAGCATGGCTTCACAGGAGAAGAGTGGTGCTGAACTGGCCTGCCTGCAGTCCAGGCCATTCATCAATACAGGGTGTGCAGAATTATTAGGCAAGTTGTATTTTTGAGGATTAATTTTATTATTGAACAACAACTATGTTCACAATGAACACAAAAGACTCATAAATATCAAAGCTGAATATTTTTGGAAGTTGGAGTGGGGCCCTTTTTAGTTTTAGTGAGCATCCTATAGGCAAACTCTATGATTGGAGGACACAGGACTGAGGAATTTTCTTTGTTTAAACCCTATATAAGACAGAAGGACACATCAAGTCTTTAGGTCTTCGTTCTGGCTTTGGGACCTCCAGATTTTGCTGCAGAAATCTGTTTTGATGTCTGAACTTTTGTAATAAACTTCTTTTTATTATTCAAGTCAGCGTCCAGAGACGTTTTTGCCTGAAAGACAATTTTTCCACATCTGATCAAGACACATCAAATTTTAGGAGGATATCTGTGTGTGCAGGTGACTATTACTGTGCATAATTATTAGGCAACTTAACAAAAACCAAATATATACCCATTTCACTTATTTATTTTCACCAGGGAAACCAATATAACAACTCAAAATTTACAAATATGCATTTTATGGCATTCAAAAACAAAACAAAAACAAATCAGTGACCAATATAACCACCTTTCTTTGCGAGGACACTCAAAAGCCTGCCATCCATAGATTCTGTCAGTGTCTTGATCTGTTCACGATCAACATTGCGTGCAGCAGCAACCACAGCCTCCCAGACACTGTTCAGAGAGGCGTACTGTTTTTCCTCCCTGTAGATCTCACATTTGATGAGGGTCCACAGGTTCTCTGAGGGGTTAAGAGCAGGTGAACAAGGAGACCATGTCATTATTTTTTCTTCTTTTAGACCTTTTCTGGCCAGCCACGCAGTGGAGTACTTGGATGATTGTGATGGAGCATTGTCCTGCATGAAAATCATATTTTTCTTGAATGATGCTGACTTCTTCCTGTACCACTGCTTGAAGAAGGTGTCTTCCAGAAACTGGCAGTAGGACTGGGAGTTGAGCATGACTCCATCCTCAACCCGAAAAGGTCCCACAAGCTCATCTTTGATGATACCAGCCCATACCAGTACCCCACCTCCACCTTGCTGGCGTCTGAGTCGGAGTGGAGCTCTCTGCCCTGTACTGATCCAGCCACGGGCCCATCAATCTGGCCCATCAAGACTCACTCTCATTTCATCAGTCCATAAAACCTTAAAAAAAAAATCAGTCTTATGATATTTCTTGGCCCAGTCTTGAAGTTTTATCATGTGTGTCTTGTTCAGTGGTGGTCGTTTTTCAGCCTTCCTTACCTTGGCCATGTCCCTGAGTATTGCACACCTTGTGCTTCTTGGCACTCCAGTGATGTTGCAGCTCTGAAATATGGCAAAACTGCTGGCCAATGTCATTTTGGCAGCTTCACGCTTGATTTTCCTCAGTTCATGGCCAGTTATTTTGCGGCTTGTTTTTTCAACACACTTCTTGCGACCCTGTTGACTATTTTGAATGAAACGCTTGATTGTTCGATGATCACGCCTCAAAAGCTTGGCAATTTTAAGAGTGCTGCATCCCTCTGCAAGACATCGCACTATTTTTGACTTTTCAGAGTCCGTCAAATCTCTCTTCTGACCCATTTTGCCAAAGGAATGGAAGTTGCCTAATAATTATGCACACCTGATATAGGGTGTTGATGTCATTAGACCACACCCCTTCTCATTACAGAGATGCACATAACCTGATATGCTTAATTGGTAGTAGGCTTTCAAGCCTGTACTGGTTGGAGTAGAACAACATGCATAAAGAGGATAATGTGGTCAAAATACTCATTTGCCTAATAATTCTGCACACAGTGTAGAAAAAAAGTTGGTGCATCATGAAACCAAATTTTGGATCCTAAAGCCAATAGCCAACAGTCTTTTGGGTCTGATCTACAATGATTAGAATAGTATAAACAAAAGCCAAGTTTAAAAATGTCTGCTTTTTTTCTACTTCTTTCCATTAATAATAGGGATGCATTTTTTCTTTTTGTTTTACAATAGTTTACTACATCCTAACTAGTTTATAAATGGGTTGAAATGTTTAAAAAAAAAAAAAAAAAAAAAGAAGACCACAGCCAAAAGTGTTTGCATAAGTTTTTATATTATAAATTATGATTAAACAAAAAGAAAAAGGTTGAATTTCAGTTTATGATGCAAAACACATTCTCTGTCCTTTTCAATTTAAAGGCAGAAAAATTAATCAGTTTTCCTTCAGTCAACATGTAATATTTAAAGTTGGACTTTAGGTTATTGGAGGAAGGTGTGGGTACAGTCAGGACAAATTCTTATGTTTGGCTTATAGATGAAATTTAACAGTTACAGCCAAGCAGAAGAACTCAAACAAGAACAAATCAAGAAGTTACTGAAAATTCAGTAGAAAGAAGACGTGTGTATTGAACAATAAAAAAAGTGGAAATATCTGGAGAAAGAAATATAAAATAGGTTTTATCCTTCATGAATCACTATCCTCTCTGCTATCACGCTAGCTACTTTAACCATCTTGTTCTTTTTCTATTTCTATGTTGCTTCCTTTATTTCAAAGTTGTTGAGAAATGCTGACTTGTTTTAGTTCTACCAGAAACTTAAGCAAACAGTGTCATGTCATCAGTTGTGTGTGTAGGGGTGTGTGTGTGGGTGTGTGGGTGAGGGGTAGTTTAAGTTAAATGGTTGCAGTAATGCAAAAGCAAAAAGAATTTGGAATATAATGTTTTTTCTTTTGATCTTTACCAATTATAGTTGCTTATGGTGTTATATCTGACCTATATAATCCAGTTTTATTGTTCCATAACAACCTGGGCATGCTCTACAGACTCTTTTGCAATATGTGCCAAAAGCTGTGCCCCTGAGGAATCGTAAGAATTGTGTAAGAAGGAAATTGGGTCACCACCAGTCTGGAACCACATCCTCATATTACTGCAACCAATGCCTCTGAGTTCAGTGGAAAAAAAAAACAAAAAAAACAACACAAAACAAGATATGAAAATGACCTTACAGAGGCCACATGTAATAATCAAATACAATACATACAATAAAATATTGATAATAATAAATGACAAAGATTAGGAGCAAGAAAGCAATAACAGATGGAAATCAGAAAAATATGACTCTCCATGTCACAAAACGTTGGTGCCTTAAAAACAGACCACACCAAAGTGAACCTTGTGGGCTCAGATGTCCCTGCCAAACTTTACATTTTGCACATAAAATGAAACAATATCTTACAGCTTAAAAAAATGTAGTATTTTACACATTTAACCTTCAAGAAAACATAAACAAAACCATTTAAACAATCTGGAAAACACTTGAAATGGTCATTTTCAGTTAGTACCTTGATCAGTATGTGTGGACCCTAAATGAGAGCGAGCAGTTTTTGTCTGCAATCCTGTGTGTACTCATATAATGTGTGTCCATTAGCTTGTTGTGTTTTGTGTTGCTTCCTTGGAGATAATAATTATGTGTACAGCCCAGCCACTGAGGATCATATCTCTGTGTGAAATACAGAATAAGAGAAACTCAAACACACAGGTTAGTGGTCTGTCCCTTCATTAGGAAAACCACTGCAATGTGATAACCATAAGATAAAAATAAAAGGTAAAAAATTCCTAAGATGGTGTAAGACAAAACAGAAACACCTTTATAATGTATATAATTTTCCATATAATAATCATTACTCCTAAAAAAATGTTACCTTCCCTTTGATACAGTATCCAAAGGTTTTACCTTTTATGGGCAACCTCTTCAAGTCTTTGAGTCTTCAACTTGTCCTGGGCTCTTGGCCAGTGGATGATTCTTTTCTTGATGTTTTGGCCTTGTTATGAAAACAATATAGGTCTTCTGACATGAGAATGTTAACACAGCAGCTTCTTAGGCAATGCTTTCATTACTGTCCAACAGATTCTTGAAAGATGCTGGTCCTGGTAAAAAAGATTTAATGACAGTAATAAATAAATCTTCTGTTGTTTGATCCCTGCAAATCAAGAACTGTACAAGTTGTACAGAAAAGAAGATCCCATGATGCATAACACTAGTTCCTTCAGTAAGTCATTAAAATGAAAAAGAAGTCCTAATAATGAGAAAATAATGGGCTTAGTGAATGAAAAAGGATTTTATTCAGGTATTCCTTCCATCTGCAAGATGATGACAGCAGGACTTGCTCACCACTTATCTTCATTCATAATGATAATAATAATAAATCTTATTCTATTAGCATCATTACAAAATCAAAACTAGCTTCATGGTTGACCCAAATTCAACCAAATATTGATGCCAGTCTATAAAAGGACATTTAGTTAGTAATTGTTTAATATGGGTCTTTGTGTTGTGGCTTTTATTGATTTTTGAAAGTATTTTGAACAATGTCCCACATATTCTAATTAATCTCAACATACACTCAGATTTAACATTATGATAAAAATGTAATAAAATTAACATTCAGATCTTCGCTTTCACAGATTTTTATACTTTACCTTCTGCTGTGGATCCACTGTTAAACCTCTGTGGATTTTCCAAGTATAATTTTATTTCCCTGCAATGCAAATTAAAAATATTTATGTGACATTTCAAAGAAAATAGTAAACCAGCCCCATAATTTAAGCTTCTGTGCCCTAGTTAATGATGCCATATTGAAATTTGACTATTGATTCCACCAGGCTGTTTTATTACACTTTTACTGCACCTGAGCTGTAGCCGGCTGTGGAGGTTTTGGGGGGACACCTGGCTTCTTTTTGGTAACAGTAGGTGAGCCATTTCTCCTCAGGCTGGGGGTCCGACAAAGTTGGGGTTGATGCTGTGAACTCTGGGATAAAACCGAAGAGTTGTCCATTATCTCTCCACTGATGGCAGACAGGCAGCTGTGGTCTGAGCTGATGAATACATTTGTGCTTTCCCCAGATGACTCAGTGCTGTCCACTAAAATACAAACATATCAGTTTTAGTATCAATTAAGCCTGTTAGAGGAAATAGTCTTAAAAATGCATTTCCATATTTAAATGTAGCCCTGCCATGGGATAAATTCAGATACTTGTTCATGGAAAAAAATTCAACAGCTAACAAAAACAAAAATATTTGTCAAAAATACAGATACACACTCACTCAGAGGATGGAGGGTTTTCCACTTTTCACAGCGATAATGAAGATGATGCTGCTGATGATTGTTGGGCTTATTGTTAGTCACACTCTCAGGTGAAGAACAGACGGTCAGGTTGATGTCCATGCCCTGTGACAGGTTTCCAGGATAACCAGCGGGAGGCAGCGAGCCACGGCCGGATGAGGAGGATGACTGGCTGAGGGTGGTGGAGGCGGTGCTGCCGGAGCCAATGGAGTGCGGTCGGGGATATTCTAAACCCCTGTGTGAACAACATGCCACAGGGACTGACAACACACATAGACAGATGTCATCAATGAAAATATAAAAGGCTGGATTAGCGACAAATGAGGACTGTTGTGTTGACTTTGTGAGCTAGAACTGATTTAGCTTAAAATAATAACAAAATGTTGATGGGGAAAAAATGTAATTAATGGGTGTAAGAAATTCTACCAAATCATGGCAGTCAATTCTCTATTTAGTGAAAGCAATCTCGAGGAGCACACTGGTGCACTACCAGTCATGCAGCATTACAATCATTGAAGCTGCGCTGCTACACTTTGTATGAGGTGTTAATCTCAGAAAAAGTTCAAGCCATGGTCAAACATTAAGGGTTAAATTTACCCAATTAGGTGGCAGAAATAGTGGTGCAAAGATTAAAAGATGAGTAAATTCTGAATGGTCACGTAAAATCCTGCTGGACTGTGATACAGTCATACGATGATATTTGTAGGTTTGATGTCCCACCCACAATATTTAATTGAGTGGTACTAGTATTAATTTGAAGTTTAACAGATGCAACATTTGCCTGCTATTACCTTTCAAGTCTTTTTTCTGATGATAACTTTTTCAAGAGACATGAAAAATGTCCTATGATTTTCTAAATACTGTTAAACATAAGGGCTGAGTCAGTATTTTACAACAAAATATGAACACTTAACAACTAAACCATATTTTATCTAATACTTTTGTTCTTTTTTTAACATGACAAAATAAAAGAGGGCAATTTTTAAATGCTCAATTAAACCCTTGGGTCTTGGAGCATATATATATATATATATATATATTTATATGTTTTTTTAACAAGGCCTGTAATGAGTTAAAATTTTCTGTGTACAGATCCTTACTTTTCCCAGGCAGGACACAGCCAACGGCTCGATCACAAATTGCAGAATCACTGGGTTGAATATCCATGAAAAGTTTACGGCCCATTCCCATGAACACCCTCTCCTGCAAGCGCAGCTCTAGAAGGGAGTATATCAATAATTTGTCATGAAATCTGTAAGCATTTAATGAAATGTGTAGGTATGCGCTTAATAAAGAACAAATACACTATATGTTTTTGTTGTAGTGATAACCTCTACTGTGAGCAGCCTGATCCCACAGTAATCTTTCCAGGTCTGTAGTCCAGGCTTTCTTCACTTCTATGTTGGCAGCCTTTAAAGTGTATGTGTCTTCACTTTTCCTCCTGCGGAACCAGATCTCAAAACATAGGCCACTCACACCAGAGTTGTGGGTCATCCCAATATCATTTGTCTGGAAAACACAAAGAGACACACAAAAATTATAGGAATATAATAATAATAATAATAATAAAAATAAAAGAAATGGTGGATGCAGACCTTAAATGATTGCTTGTAGACATAAACATCATTTCCAACATCTGTCCTCCTGGTCTTGCTGAAAAGAATCAAATCTTCGAAAAGGAAGATGCGGCGGACACATTTCTTCTTCCTGAAAAAAACTGTGAATTCATCCTGGCGAATCAGCTGCCCCTGCTCTTTTAAATTAACCTGACAGAGAGGAGAGAGGAACAGAAAAAAAAGCAAGTCTGTTAACACGATCTAACTGCTGTGACTCAAGTAAAAGTGACCTTCCTTTTTTATTATCTTACATCGCAATCCTGGATAGCATCCATTGTGAGCAAATCGTTGCCATGACGCATCTGAAATCGAACCAGATCAGCAGCAGCCTGGATCTCAGCCCTCTCTCTCTCATTATTTGTCAAATCAGACTTGTAGGCAGCCATTCCACACAGGTTTTGTGTGCACACACTGGTTACTGATGTTGTATCCTGAATCACATCTTTTGGCCTGCATGATCTGGTCAAAGACAGCATGTCCTGAAGCAGGAGGCTGTATTTGCTGATCCTCTGGATGGGCCTCAGCAGGTAGGAGGACAGGTCCATCATGTCCCCCAGCTCCTGCTGCTTTTTCTGTAAGGCAAAACAAAGTTGGACTGTAAAGCTGAGATCATTTAAATGAAACATAATGCTGACACTTCTTAACCTCTGAGCACCCTCTGTGTTGTGTAGCTATAAATACTCACAAAATGTTCAGAGCTTTGATTTAAAGCTTAGTCATTATATAAAGATTGAAAGAAATTAAATATACTATGTCAAACAGAATAATAACATGCAACATTTACAAATCAGTGTATTTAATTTGAAAGGACTGCTTGGGTTTTTGATAAATAATATAGCGTGCAATTTGTGTGTTTTCTTTAATATTCAAGGCGAAATTCACACTGTAGACTGTGGTAGATATAAAGATAAACTGACCTTGAAGATGTCATGGCGACGGTGCAGGATCAGAGCATCTGACTGAGGTTTGTTCTTGCTGTACAAAGCATACAGGCCAAAACTTTCACTCTGTAAAAAGACAAATCAACGCACTAATGTCTCTGGAAATATTCTGGAAAACATGGTGAAGAAAAAGGTACAAATATGGAGTCAATACTTACATGTCTGAGAAAGCAGCGAGCCACCATGGCAGGGTTCCTCTCACAGGCCTCTAGCTCTGGAAGGAAATAGTGGCTGTGAAAGTCGTAAAGCTTTTCCAGGTTACCAAAGATGACTCCT
Source organism: Melanotaenia boesemani (assembly GCF_017639745.1). Taxonomy (NCBI): domain Eukaryota; kingdom Metazoa; phylum Chordata; class Actinopteri; order Atheriniformes; family Melanotaeniidae; genus Melanotaenia; species Melanotaenia boesemani. The sequence continues at coordinate 20,840,761 of NC_055694.1, forward strand.
CGTTTTCCCCTGAGCTCCTGGGGGATGTCTATCCTGTCCATCAAGGGCAGGTAGTGAGTCAGGATATAACCAAGTGAGCGCACATACTCCTTCTCTGTGAACACCAGCTCCTCCATGACACGCTGCAGCCTCCTGGTAACAAAAAGAGAGCATCCACTTTAGCAAAGTAATACTGGGCATCCATCAGAATACAAATACATTTTTACTGTATTCTTAATGGCATGCATGCATATACAGATAAATGCTTAATTTATTTTATTTACCACACTATTTCCAGAAATTTAACAGAAACAAGAACCTATTATCAGTGTGTTAACAGCTTCAGTGTATTTAGAAAATAGTTACAATAGTTATATAACGTAATAGTTATCAGGTACAATTCGATGTCAGCAACGGACTCAAAACCACTTGGATCAGAGGTGTGTTTATCATTGTTACACATCCCCCCTCTTTATAATTACACTTTTTGCAGTTCTTTGGTAAATAAGAATACTATTTTTTTCCAGCTTTAAAGGAGCAATCTGTGTTCACTCTTGCTGAACAAAAGATTTTTGCTGCTAAACAGTCAGTAGTGTGTGCTTTTGACTGCAGTTTAGCACACGTGAGGTCTGACATTGTTCAGCTGTAGTAAGCTCTTGGGAAAAGAAGTCACCTAAACGGTAGCATAAATCTTTCCAGTACTGCAATATACAGTACATTAATGGTATTTTATGCTCCCCGTGCCATCACAGACAATGGTCTTTCTTGTCTTTGGCATGAGGAGTCAGATGTCAGTTCTTTTCTAAAAAGACTCAAAGATTGAAATGTTGACTCATGACTTCAGAAAACATGTCCATTGTCTTTCTGCTTATCTTAGATGAACTTATGGCCAGAGAACCTGGCAGTGTTTCTGTGCTCCCTCTTTGAATACAGCTTCAAGTTCCATTTCTGAATGCAGCAGTGGAGTGTGCTAAGTTATAATAGTTTTCCAAAGTATTCCTGAGTAATACAGTCCAGCTGAGGAGCACACATACATGTGGCTACAATTCTAGCTTTTCTTGTTTACCTTTAACACTAATTTCTTCTTTAATTTTATTTTAATGGAATTCTAGTGGTGAGCCATAACCCATCCTTGTTTGGATTAGTGGATTCTCCCTTTACACCCAAACCTGACACCCTCACCCGTAACCATCTGATGACTGTAGAATCTTCCGGGTGTTTATTGTATATTATATAAACTTTTCTTTCTTTCTTTGCCTCTCTGCTACCTTTTTTAAGTGTATTGTTGGCATCAACTTTTTATTTTTTATTTTGCTTAAATCTAATGACATGAGGTTGGTCAGTTAAAACATTTAAATAATTTCCTTTGCACTTGTCTCAACTTGTCTGAGAAGAGTCTGATGATTTTATTTTTTCAAAACTCCTGTTTTGTAAAGGAACAAACTATTGGTCTTTAAGAAAATTTGAACTTTTGTGCGTTGTTCTTTTTTGGCATAAAAAGACAGCATTTTGTACTGTTCAATTCCTTGTAAGGCACACATAAAAGACATTTCAAAAGACAAGACAGTGATATGGCTTGTTGTTTTACCATCTACTTGCATTGTAATATGGAGGAAAGAAGTCAGGCATGGCTCTTGGGAGCAAGCTTACCTACAATTTGTCCCAGCTTTAAAACAAATTTCTATCTGCTTCGTTAAGCTTATTTTAGTCATGCTGTAGCCTCAGCAAAGCCTGGGAAACTGTTAAAGATACCACTAATTTTGCATGATCCCATTAACTTGATAGCTCAATGTCACTTAAACCTGCGGTGAAGGTGGTTGTTTTTTAATCCACCCATGATAAAAAAAAAAAATTTAAAGAAAGGAAAAGAAAAAAGACAATACCTGTAGTTCTTCATTGACAGCTTAGAGACAGAAAAGATTCATGAAATATGACTGATTAAAACTCAAAGGAATTGTAAAATTAATATCATAGCATCAATAACTTCATTGCAAAGCAAATCTTTAAAGATTTTTTAAATGAATAAAGCAAGCCAACCCTCAGCCTAATTTGTTACACTTACAGGGCACTGCTGGAGCTCTCCTGTGGTCTTGGCAAACAAAACTCTCCCTCATATCTTGTGATGGGCAGGCTGGAGTGTTTGCAACATACAGTCCTATTACCCCCTGCAGCCCCTTGGTCACTCATATAGGAGTCGTCCGAGCAGAAGCTCCCATGGCGGGAGATCTGAAACTTCTGAGCTTCCTGGAGGATTCGACATGAAGGCTGACCGTGGTGGGAACAAGATGACGGTGGCCGAGCCTGCTGCTCTGGAGGAGTGGACGACCCAGCTGTGGCAGCTCTTGTGGTGCATGAGTCCTGGCTCACTGACCTTCCTCCAAGACCCCGTCCCCATGAAAACCACTGGCAGCCGACAGTATGGGACTGAGACACAGCAGCAGCGTCTCTTTCGCTTCTGGCTCTGCTTGTTTGTCTCCTCCTCACCTCTCGTTCTGTTTTCTTTGGTGACCTATTCAAGAATGACACAAAGACACAAGGATTACAGCACAATGTGTTTCTGCAGCTTGGCAACTTAAATGGTCATAGAAAATCTTCTCAACCAAACTAACCATCTGGGGGTCAGACAGGTGAGTTTTTTTGGGTACCAACTCAAAAATGTTGTCAAAGTCACAGAACTTTATTTAAAATACTAGTGGAAGTTCACATAACATAAAATAATACAATATCTGTCAAAAGCTAAATAGATTAACAAAGAAGCTGCCTTACCTGTGAGGTGACTGTAGAAAGGCTTTTGACTCCTTGCTAGTTCCAGCATCACTGTTATCATCAGATTTGATGATAATGTTACAGCAGGCTACAGTTGTTGAATTAGGATTGTTACCACTAAGAACTGGCCTCTTCTTCCCTAAATCCACCACTCCTGATACAATACCCTCCCACTGAGGATGCCGAGGACCAGGGGTTGACTGTACCACCAAATTCTGTCCACCAGGAGATGCTATTTGAACATTGGTACTCAACACATCAACAAAATGCCCTTCACTCCAAATGCTGGAGTCTGCTTGTTGGTGGTAAACCTCATCCAGATCCTGCATCCTCTCCTGAAGCTGCTGACGTGCTTCCTGACATTTCAACCAGGCAACATTCCAGACTCGCATCCCTCGAGTGCCTCTCAGAGAACAGGCCTGGGCTTTTACTTCCTGGAATTTCTCTGGACTGAAGTGCAGGAATCTTTCGTGGAAAGCCTGGAGAATGAAGCTATCACTAGAAGCTGATGAAACCTTGGTGGTGATTGGGCCTGAGCAATGTGGTGCATGAATATCAGACTGACATGGAGAGGCAACATTCAGGTTGGAGTCTTGGTTTTGATGTTGAACTGGATGGTTACTTTTTTGATTGACTTGTGAGTCTCTGCCATGGTCTTGCTCTGTGTGGATTCTGGACTGACTGTTCAGGTAATCTGTACATTCACTGGCCAGTGTTGTAGCCTGTTTGTGAAGGAAATTTTGAATAAATAGAAAAATTTTCACGCTTAGACAAAAGTGCTGCAACTTAAGTCAAGTGCCACTCGAGTGGAAGCAAGATTGTACTTAAATGTGAATGTTTCATGTTTATCGTACCTGCTCACAAAAATCACACAAGTTGACCATGATTTGTAGCTCTCGACCACATGCCTCTGCCCTGCAAAGAAAATCATCCAGATCTGACTTGAAGGTGCAGACAAACGTCCTGAAAGTCTCCGTCTCTGGGTAGGAGAGCCCGCTCTGCTGGAGCCGCTCTGCCTCTGACACTAGTGACATGGCATGGTGTCTGCGGTCCTGGGGGAAAAAGGACAGAGAGATTCAAACAGCTTGAAAGCGGACACAAATACAGACAGAATTTGCAAATATGCAAACTTAAGACTCACATTAGCTTCAATTAGGAAACCAGTGAAACTGTTTAGGATCTGCTCCATTCTGTCTCCTGAGTCCTCAACTGATTCAGCCTCCAGCAGGTGGCGCTCTCCTTCAACAGTAAACCACTGCTGGATCTGCAAAGTGGGAAGAAAGAAAAAGTACTGAATTCAGTACTGTACGAAGTTTTATGTAATATGATTTTATTAGGTTCTTTTAAAGAAATGACACTTTAATGGTAAAGTAAACGGAACAACAATAGCACTTTAGTGGCAACATGAGAACGATTCTTCCTTTCCTTCATTTTGCTGTTGGTTTCTTTGTGATGTATTGTCTGCTTTGGTAATCTGCATACTTAATTTGAAAAAAATTTCATCTTTACCTTGACTTCTAAAATAAATATAATTTTAAAAGTTATATTTAGAGTAAACATAACTTAAGTGGATCAAGAGTAAGCCTACACTACACAGAAAGTACTGCAAATTTCCATCAGTACCCGACTAAGACATGTAATATTGGGACATAAAATGCAGTAACATTAAAGAAAGCCATTGAATACTATACTACTACACTACTGAAATGTATCAGTCCCCTAGCTTATGTTATAAACAGACAAAATGAAGAAAAAACAAAACAATACAAAAAAAATCATGATTTGGAAATTCTACCTTTCATTCAAACATGGTCAGATTGTTTTAAAGAAGTAAATGGCTTAAGATCATGAGCACAGGCTCAAAATGGACACCATAAAACAAATTATGAAAATAAAAAATACCTAATTTGATAATCACATAATTATGTATAATGCACCTGAGTGAAGTGCCCCTCCATTTCTCTGAGTTGCAGCAGGTATTCCAGGTGTTCCAGGGATATGTTGGTCCTTTGCACAAGGACATGTGCCTGCTCCTCCACATGGTTGTACAGGCTTGTCACTGAATCCACTGCATCACTGTATGGAGAAAAAAAGATTAAAAGCTCAGATTTCAGCCAGGTAAGTGTGACTTACCCAATAAAAGAAAAGTAATATGGATAAACACTAATGCTAACTCCAACAGAATAAAATACTTGGCTTCCTTCAGAAGTGTCTCATAGCAACTTAGTCATTAACTTTCATTATATGTGCTGTTGGTTCCACAGCTTCTATGCTGAATTAAAAGTGATGCTTTTTTAAAAACTCCATTTAGATTAATAAAAGTAAAATACTTAATATAGTCAAGTGGTGTTAGAGCAAAACACATAGGAATGTTAGAGGAGGATGTTTGTTGTTTACCTAAGGTCTTCACAGTGAGGGTATTTTAAGTCACTCTCCTTTCTTAGCCTTGCCAAGATGGCCCCGCCTTCCCTCTGCAGACTGACCAATCGGATATCCTCCAAGACATCCCTCATCAGAGTCTTCTGGTCAGTCATGCACATCCGCACAGTCTGCCAGATAAAATCTATTTCAGTCTGATACAGTAACCTCTGTGTATGTAACTGGGATTTTCTACTATCATTGGGCTATATAATCAGTGATGACACAGTTATTTACAATGGGATAAACTAAGTAATTCAACCCTAAATAGTAAGGTGAGAAATCACTGAGGGGAAGTGCTATGTTACCTGTACAGTGTCTGTCATCTGGGGTTCCTTTAATTTACTGGTGGCTCTCAGCAGCAGGCTGGATGCCTCATGGAGATCATTAACAAATGGGAAGAGTTTCTAAAGAAGAAAATATTTTTCATGTGTGTAAACTGCAAGCAATCAAGACCAGCTTGTGCATCACTGTTAGTCTTGCAGAAACAGGTAATCTATTCATTTTAGTGTCCCACCTGGTACAGCTCTATCCAGCTGCAGTGGCTGTGAGACGCTGTGCCATTTAGACGGGAGCTCAGGTTGTTCACCTCAACCAGTTTGAGGAAGGCTTTCATTGATGTCACCACATCAGTCTGCCTCAAGACAATATGCCAAATTAAAAGTGAAATCCCTCATTTAACTACTAACTACATTAACCATTTATTAAACAAAACAAATTAAAAATGGTTTATTACCTTCATGGCTCAACAACACTTTAATTTAAGAGAGTAGTAAAAATGATCCTGAATAACTCCTGTTTATATTAAAACACAAACAAAGATGCATTTGGATATAAAGTCACATGCATAAGTGAAAAAGTTCACCTGAATACCAGGACATTTTTCAGGACGAAGGGTGTTCTCTTTGTCCACCAGCAAAACCAAACTGTTCACTGCACTGGGACACCCCTCCTGGAACAGATTAACGCTACATAAATCCCACTAAGATTCATAAATACAGCTTCATTTTCAGTTTGTTGTTTTCAACTACAAATAAATCCATTCATATGTTACGAAAACGTAACAGTGATATTAACAACAGAAAACTGTACAATACTTGAAAATGTGCTACAAACTATTATGATACTTGAATAATAAGAAACATTTTCTTTTCATTATATACTTTTCAATACAAATAAACTGATTTGATAAACCACAGTGGAATACTTGCTTGTATTTCAGAGCTGATAGATAATTAAGGACAGTACCTTTAAAAAAACAACTCAGATCTGCTGTAGTTTGGTAAAATAGTTTGTGTACTTTTTACCTGGAAAGCCATCAAAGCCTTGTAGAGCTGTGGCTGAGGATTTGTCCTCCTAGCATCAAAAATTAGCGTCAACCCAGCTTCTCTGATCTCCTTTCTGAATACAGATAGAAACAATGTGGGCAAGGTTACTTTTAGAATACAGTCTTTTGCACATTATTAGTAGCCATGTACAAAATGCAATATAATTACTAATGTAATTATACAAATGACCTTATAAGGAACATAGCACATATAACTACAATTTTTATGACTCCTCTAATAAATGTTTCAGATTAAAGCAACCAAGCTTAAAAGTCCTCGCCTACTTTTCATTGTGCTGTACACAAAATTTGTTAATTTGTTAGCCAGCTTTGTCTAGAAATTTGTCAAAAGTAGACATTGCTGCATCATTACAAGAGGTGCAAAGCAATGAAAGAAATTTTACACAATGTTTAAACTTGTTTATCAAAGATAATTATGTTGTAAATCATTACAATTATATTTATTTGCTAATTTATAATACACAACTCCTGCTTTCAAACACTGGATGCAGAGGTTTAAAGTAGTGCATGAATGTATTGATGATGTAGCAGAAAGGACCACAGAAATGGAAAGAAATGTTCCATTCTTCATGTGGCCAACTTACTTACTCCTTCCTTACCTGGTGATGGAGTGGAAGAACAGCAGCATCTGGAAGAGCTCCTGGCTTGTTACAGCTGTTCGCCATCCTTGGTGGTCTCCATAGAGTTCAATAATTGCCCTGCCTGTTCTGTCTTTGCAGCCTGGATGAGTAAAAGAAAGCACAGATCATAAAGATTTACATTAACCTGAGGACCCACCCCCACATGTAAAATGGAAGAAAGCTTTAGTTGATTTGGGAGTAAATGGCTAACTGTCAATACTGTACCGAAACAGTAAAACTACCTGGTTCTAACACATAAAAGAATTCATACAAGTGGATTTCTTCTGTGTATTGTAAATGGTTTTGTAAGACAGTTTTTGAGTTGACAAACTTTGCAAAAGATTGACAATAAATGGTTGCTTATTCACTGAATCTAAAATTACCTGTTAGGCATGCTACTCCTAGATAAAGAGGATGGGCTCTGGGGTCTGGGGATCCCAGGGGCAAGTGGTCAGGTCTAGGACGAGCAGAGACACGCTGGGAAATCCTCTGTGTCTCTGGCATGGGAGGTGAATCTGTCTTTGACAGGCTCTGATGGTCATTGCCACTTGTTACAGATGTACTTCCAGGCTGCTCGCCAACTGTAGAAACTGTAATATTTGGTGAGAGTGAAGATAACGCAAACTGATTCAAATTTGATGGTAAACTCAAAACCAACATAACTCTGTACCTGTAATCTTCTTCCTGTTGATCTTGGGTGAAACCAGTCGGAAGGCTGTGCTATTTTTACATTTAACCACATGTAGCTGGGGGATCTCCGCACAAGAGTTGGTGTTTTCTTTTCTCCTGATATTTTTTCCTTCAACAATAACCAGTTCACACTTTTCTGAAGTATTCACCACCGCTGTGGAGAGGGATGAACATCTTCTATCTGATATGTCTTTTTTGTTTTGCTGTGCTGTTTGACTTGAAAGGTTTGAACACATCCCTGTAGAATTGGTTTGGTTTTCTGGCCTTTCAGGAGTCATGAAGGTCATGCGTGTTCCAGAAATATGACTTGAAATAAATGGTGATGCATGGTGTTTGGTAGAGACATCCAAATGTGTAAGACCATTTGCAATTGGCAGAGCATTAGTAGTGTTTGTCCTTACGTTGGCTACTGGAAGTGTTTCACTCGTGTTGTGTAAGCTGGCATAGGATTTGGCAGATTGTGAATCCTGGTAAATAAATGGTACTGTAGTCCTCTCAGACGTCTGTTTTCTTTGCTCAGAATATAGCAAAGAATTTATCTCCCTGTAATGGGAAGAAGGATCTGAATCTCCTGGTTTCCAGAGTGGAACTGTGTTTATTTCTCCAGACTCTTTACAAATATCTTCAGCAACAGAAGGAGGAGACTGGTTTTGTAATCTAGGATTGCTCTTTATTCCTTGAACATCACACCATGGATCTCCTGTTTCAGTCCCCAGTGGTCCCTGTCTTTTATCCATCTGTGAGAAATCCCCATCCTCTTCCACCACTGCTAACATCTTCTCTCTGTCTTTCTCTGTTTTAAAGGTGACAGGATTTTGGATAGCAGCCTGGTAAGAGTCCCTGTATCGACATCTCAGTTCTTGAGCTCTGGAAGCCATTCCACCCTGGCGTCTTTTCATGCATGGGGTGCAGGGCTTCTCTGCAAAGCGGACAGTACGGACACACTGAAGAGGTTCAAGGAGGTCAGAATAAGAGTGATGTGTTTGGAAATGCTGGGGATTGGATGGAGTTACTGTTTCTTCAGGAGCCACATATTTAGAATGACTTGGTGATTTTGTAGGTAACTGCACATGTCCTTGTGACTGTGTGCAAAGTGGTGACTGTGTGACTGCCTGACTTTGTCTATGTGGATATCTTTGCATTTGTGCTTCATATTGTATCTGTGGTTGGATTTGTGCATGTAATTGTTCTTCAGTAAAGGACTGATCTTTACCAAAAAGCATGCTGGCCTGTAGTATATCAATATATTCCCCTTCAGCAATAGTTTGGGCTGCTGGCCCACTTCTACTCATATCTTGTACCTTTTCTTGCAGTCTGTTTTCAGAAACAATTACACCTGTATTTTCAGCCTTGCATGCAGTTATATTGCCGTTTGTAGAAGTGCATATATCTGAAACAGTGTTTGTTTTTGATGTTGTATTTGCATTTGCCCCAGAAAAGCGGCTGTCCCATGTATTGGGGGACACCCAGCCTATTGGTTTAGTCTCTATTTCAGTTTCTTTAACTTTGACCAGTTGGGATGAAGAAGCAGTGCTTGCATCCACCAGACAAAGTGACACAGCAATGCCGTGTCTTGCTGGACAAATTCTAGTTTCCACAGAGAAGGCAGGTGGCTGTGAGGAAGATGTTAGATTAGAACTCTGAATGGTTTGAGGATACTGTTTTAGTGTAGATCCTTTAGAAGAAGTAGTTGATGAAGGAAAAGTTTTATTAGATGAACAATCCAGAGGTTTAGGAAGAGAAAGTGTAGGTGATAATGGAGGATAAGGCAGGGGAACAGAGGCCATACTACTCCCAGCACTTTGTGGCACGTCCACAAAATCAGGCAAGGCCACCCGTTCCCATGGTAGCCTCACCAAGCCTTGCTCAGTGGCAAGCAGACATTGCCTGAGAGCTGTCCCATGACGACCATGATTGATCTCATCTAGCCAGTCACAGCTAAATATACAAGGATATGATGTCTCAGGGATTGGGGTCTCCTCTGTTTCCACAGTAAACCCTTCCTCTTCCAAGAGGCTGCAGACCACAATGCGAGCTGATTGGTCACAGAATGGTGCTACCTGGAGATAAAAATCACCAGGCTGAAGTAGCAGGGCGTCGATGGGAGCAAGGTGGACAACAACTTGGTCATGTAAACACAGAGGCCAGCCTTCACAGAGGAAAAGACCATCGGAGTACTGAGCCTTAAGAGAACAAAGTCATGGACAACATATAATTTCAATAAAAATTCATGTTCTTTAAGTGTTTAATCAAAGATTCTCCATTTTTAAACAACATCTCTCACACAAGGTCAGAACACAACACAACATAATTACTTACACATGCAGCCTGCTGCACAGTGTCTAAGATGTGCTTGGCTGGAACCAAAAAGTCCAGAAAACACCGCAGGGCGTCTCCCTGGTAGTGACTGTCAATGATTTGGAAGAGCTGGCTAAGCAGAGTGGGAGCGGTTGCATCGAAGGGCGGGTATAGCACTGAAAGAAGGTTCTGGATGGAGCCTTCTACAGAATTAAGGTTCTACAAACAAAAGAGACAAAGGAAGAGTTAAACAAAACCTTTGTTTATAGTTATAATGCAGGAGAGTTGCCAATAATAAACAGATGTTACTTGCATAAAAACTTCATGATAAATCTCAAATTGCAAATTTTGCATAAAAATGATCTCAAATCTAATGTGCACACTAATGACCTATGGCACATCTTGGATTATGTCATTCGTATCCTTCTAAGTAATATACTGTATGTCATGCCATATGTTCATGTCCACCTGCTGGAAAAGGAAGACACAGACAAGGACCTCCAGCAGTCAAAATTTCATTTAAAAGAAGATGATGATAACTTTACCAGTTTGGCATTCAAACTAAATATCTATAGTAAGTCAGACAGTAAGGCCTATAAAATGTAAAAGAAATATTTAAGATCATGTCTTTTCATGGGTTTTCTTTTTTATGTTTAGTCTAAAACCTAAATATATCCTATATCTTATTTAATAAAGCCAATTTAAAAACAAGAAAAGCAGATTTCTCACATTCAGGATGCTGGAAAAACATTTTCAGTAAAAATCAAGGATCTATTTTTTTCCGTTCAGTTATCAAGTTATCAGGTATTAGTTATTAAGACTGACTTTTATGTGAACTACATAGGTAAACACAGGTTCATGAAACTCAGATTGTTTTTTTTTTTTTTTTTTGTACAATTCCTTTTCCAGCGATCCTACTCTTGTGTTCCATCCGAAATCAGGTTTTCTCATCGAGATAATGCCAAATTCAGATTTTTCCATTCATCACTGGAATACATTTACCTGTAAACTATTTAGTCTATTATTATTATTATCCTCTGCTTATTGTACTACAGAAGAAATGCCAGTAATTTTTTTGCTACCAATGTCTCATACTAAATTTTGTATTCCTTGTCTTCAAAGTCTCAATCTCCCAAGAGAATAGCTACACGAACACAAATAAACCTTGCTCATCTTAACATGTAGAAGCAGCTAACCTGACAACAAATATCAAAGTAAACATGGTGTGATGGCTGGTCCCAAGGCTAGCTAGACTTCTGGCTTATGGTTTCACATTCCCTTTGACCTGAACTTGTGGCCTCCTACCCACTTTTAGGCTTTGCTTTATTTAGCTCAGCAAAGGCCACAGCAGCAGACTTTAGATGCTTGATGTATGCATGCATGACTGAGGCTTTGCAAGGAGAATTATAGCTTCAGGAAAAGTAATGTGTGAATGTTAATGCATAGTGTGAACACTGTTGTTTTTTTTCTCCCTAGGTAGGTTTTCAGTGTAAGGTTTATGACAGAAACAGACATAATGTGCTTATTAACCAAGCTCAAACATGCTAGAAGATGGATTGTTTTTATCAGCCAGGATAGTCATTACTTCAAGTCATCATGCCAAGCTAAGCTAACTGTTGGCTAGCTGCAATGCAAACAGAAAGATGTGAGAGTTTTATGGCTGTGATAATTTTATTTATTTACCAGAAAGCAATTAAGCAAACACTATATTACAAGAAAATCAAAGTTTTCAAAGACATGAAAACAGGACAAAAATTGTATAATCTTTTTGAGATGATGTTAATTATAACATAAGTAAAAAATAATAAAACACAGCTCATTTGTTCCAAGCTGTAGTGAGAAAGAAACACAGACATGAACAAAAAGACAGAGAAGCAGGCATATGTGTCAGGTTGTGAATAATCTTCCCTTAAACCATCACTAGCTTCCTGCCTCCCCTGCTCTGCCATAATTCCCTCTGTGGCTCTAACATTAAAATGAAGCTTCCTTGCTCCACATAAAGCCTTAACACTTGTTAAAAAGGCAGCACTGTGCATTACGTCCTTCTAGGTTTGTTGTTTCTGTATTTGCGATAGCTCATTCTAATTTTTTCCTGCTCAACAACCTTCTTTGGAATCTCAAGCTCTTACATTATTATCTAAAAACCTTTTACTCAGTTTACAGTCCCGCACCTCCAGAAGCAACACTATGACTCAGAACATTTTGGTCAGTTCTGCCACCCCCCACTGGGGCAAAACTCAACAATGGTCATCATAATGACATTAAGGAGAAGGAAGCTAATTATGGAAACAGTGGTGGGGGCTTGTAGAATGGTTGGAGGGAGCCCAGAAGCACACAATGTAGTTAAGTAAACTTAGATCACAGCTCATGAATTTTAAATGAAATGTTTTCTTGAAGACATTGAACACCTGCTTCAGCAGCTCTTTAATACCATCAGTAAAAGTAGTTGTGGAAGATCTATATTTGGGCCTTTGGGTCTTGGCAAAGAGGAGCTGAAAATAGTGGAAATTTAAATCTTTGTAACCTTAAGAAGACAATTGAAAAGTGATATTGGTTCAGGTCATCTGGCAACAGCAATACACGCCAAGAGGAAATGTTAATCTTTAAAATTAAATTAAAATAGTATTTTTTCCGCACTACTGCTGATAGATAATCAGCCATTAGTCAGAAAAAAAAGAAACAAAAATGCTTTGTTGATGTCAGAGATTAAAATTTAAACAGGCAGACTTGTTGGAAATGATAGATAGGCAATAGTTAGTCAAATAACAACTGGTTACAACCAAGGTATGCCGAATACTTCTGAGTGCACAAAACCTTGAAGCAGACATGCTACAGGAGCATAAAACCACACCGTGTGTGGTCTTATGCTCCAGTGTGTGCTCTTCACTGGTCAACATACTGTTGCACATTCACATTCATTCGCTACACATTCACCAGGCTCTATATAAACACCTAGATCTTTCTCACTCAACCACTGAAATAAATGACGATGCTCACATAACTGTGGATAAGATGTCTCAGTGCTGCAGTTGAAGACAGTTTGAATATCTCTGTCCAGTATCATTATGACACAGAAATAGTCCTTAAACATTCTTAAAATAGGCTCCTGCCTGGGTAACAAAAAAAATCTTCAATAATAAAAACAAAAGAAAGCATACAGTGTATTATACTGTTGTGACATAGTGACATGACTTATTTTAGTATGTTTTAACTCTACTAGTCTTTTTTAGTTGATAATATCTGGTGGGGAGTGACAGGAAACATCGGAAGAGAAGATGGCATCCCTGGCCGGATATAAACAGAGATTCTGCAGTTACATGGTGTTTATTTAGGACCATTAAACTAGGCCACCAGGATCATTTCCAACCAAATTATTATATAGGAAATTATATTATTATTATTATTATTATTATTATAGAAGTAAAAATTTTGACAAATCAGAATGACAATATCAAGATTCTGTATTTAATTCATTATTTAAAATTTAGGAAAGACAAAACAAAAGAAGAACTGCTCAAATATTAAAGTTTTTGGTTTAAACAAAGTAGTCCTCATGAGTGCCCACTTCAAGAGCAAATGTGTTTTTCTACCCTATCTGTTATTTATATCACTACAGCCCCCCCTTCTTTTTTTGTGAGTCTAATGATGTATCCTTTCAAATATCCACCCCTGTAATACACATAAACAAAATGCCTGAGAAATATGTGACACAGTAAGCATAACTGTGCTGATTTGGCCAAACTTCAACATCTCAAAATTAAAATAAGCATTAGAAGCATCAGTTTCCTGTTTATGTCTGCTACTTTTCATCCAAGTTAATACACACACATTCCCTACTGGACTACACAAACTGCATAAAGAGGGGATGTGGAATCATGTCAGTTACACAGGAGGGAGCTCTGTCCTCTCTTCTTATTAAAACCACCTCCAAATGAAATTATGAGTAGATAAAAATTTGAAATTTTCCGGATATTCTATTGTTTTTAACTTAAAAAAAGTTCATACACTTAAATAAGGGTTTTTAGGGAACCTGTAAGACTGATTATGTATGTGAAAATTTCCCAATCAACTAAAAAATAAATTGGCCTAAATCAGAACATTTGTTTTTAGATGTTAATTTCCAAATGTTCTATAGGGAAGATCATGTTAAAACGCTCAACAGACCAATGGGTCTAGTCATGGCAAATGCTCTATTTTCTACTTTTTTTAATCTTTTCATAAAAGAAAAATACTCTCAAGATGCCACACTTCACATTTGAGGCTGCAAGCATCTTTATTCAACTCTTTTGGAGCCACCTGTCAATTCCAGGAGTCATTTCAGTAAGATGCCAATGGGTAAGGAACACTAATCATTAGCCATAAACACATGAATTAAAATTTAACAAGTTTTTAACAAGAATCTACAAATCTCACCAGAATGCATAAGTTACAGCTAACAACAGTGACAAACGTTATTAGTATGAAACTAAAACTTTTTTTTTTACCACTGCGTAATCTCTTGAAATACATTTAAAATACATTTATAAATAAATGTATTTCAAGACTGTTTTGCCACATATAAGCTGTGCTCCTGTGGAACTTAATATTTCTATCTTTCATTTCTTTTATTATGATTTTTTTCCACTATGTAAAACCTCAAAAACAAACCAAATATCAGGGCAACATGATAATGCACTCTTGTCTCTCCTGTCTGCTCCTCTGTAGAGACATTCATTGAAAACTGACACATTTCTGAATGACAACAGCTGTTGAAAACATGTGAGGCAACACTTATGGAGACACAACTGAATGAAATTCAATTTTAGTGACAAAAAACAGAACAATGAACAGACCACAGCAGAGTTTCATGCAACCCATGACACACAGGACATGAAATACTTTTCTCATTAAAACTTTGCATAAAAATTCAGATTATTTTAAGAGTGGAAGGAATGAGCTGAAAGTAGAGAATTTTTAAAATACATTCTTTAATTGTGCACCATCTTCAAATGTACTGAATGTGCTCACCCACCCACTCGAAGCTTTATTATCTTTCTGTGTCTTTTTAAAATCCAGTGAAATGTTAATATTAACTTATTTTTGTTGTTTTTATTTCTTTACTATTAGGAGAAAATGCTACAATGCACAATTACAAATAAATATGGGTCTGTCCCACTTTTTTTGTATTGCTTTAGTATGTGTACCTTAAACTTTTTCTTCCACAACACAGATACGTGATAAAAATACATTGCATGTCTCGCTAGCATTTTATGCATAAATAATTTACTATTCTGTGCTATTTACAGCTTTCAGCAGAAAGGAGATTACTCAGTGGGGTAAAGTACCAAATTCCATCCTTTTTCAGAATAGCACTATTTTTTCTGACTAAATGGATTTAGTAGATAAAACACTCTACCTTTTAGCCTAAAAGCTGCACTTCTGGGTTAAAAGGTACATATAGTGTCACAAAAGTTTCTTTTTCGCTTCAAGTCTTTCTTTTCTTGAGTTGTTCCTCCTTAAATCAACACATCTGGTGACACCTGAGCTCAAGCACAAACCAAATCAGAGTCGGGTCAGTTATAAACACTACGTAACCACAGAGGCACTGAGATGGCCAGACAGTATATTTAAAAGCTACACATGGTTTAGAAAATCGGAGCTTGTGGGAGGCAAATACCAATCATGGTGACCTTGATCAGCAAAGCAGTTTGAAAGTGGCTGTGAAGTGTCAGTCAGGAGGGAACGAAACCTGTGTTTAGGTCATTAAAAACACGTCAGGGGATTATGAATGAGCTGAGCCTTTGAGCGCATCTTTAATATCATCATGAGCAGTCTGACGTGTCTGTGCATGAGGTGTGTTATTATATGAAAGAGTGGCTTAGCTTTCACTGACATGCTCATCTCATCTGTAATTAGCCCACAGCTGTGCTTAATGTAACTAACACCAGCAGATTTCATGACAAACAACCAGAAACAACCACTTAGTTACAGGACAAACAGGTGAAAACACAGTTAATGATAACAAACTTTGAAACATGTAATCCTGACTCCTGAAAATGTTTTTATACACATTTAAATATAACTACATTGATTAGGACTATTTGTTGTTATTTTTTTATGATGAGAAGCATGGTAAATGTGGAAAAATGTTAACATGTTGGATCTTAGAACTAAGCAAGAAAGTGTGTTCTGCCAATAGAATAAAAATGAAAACTTAGCAGTTGTCCACCCTCATCAGAGTTAAACACTTTGAACAGCTGCCATAGAGCTATATCAGTTCAGTCAACACATCAACTCAAACTGACTGACTTCCTGTATCATCACAAATGTTTCAGTGTCCTCTAAATACAGATGGCACCTGAGCCAAAGCAACACATCAGTGAGTTATCCAGGTAAAAGGGAGGTGATGATTTGTAGTTTTGCAAGCGGAGTTGTTGACCTTGCTGTTGTGTATTTTCTATTGAATCATCTGGATGGGACAAGATGTCTTTTTACAGAGAAAAAAGATGCTCTGTGTAACCTGGTCAGCACAGGAACAAATACCAAAATATTGAGGTCACTCTGAAAACAGGAATAGTCATAGTTTAATGGACTCTGGTTTTGACGACATGGCAAATATGCAGGGAAGAGGGCGGGGAAATTTACACACACACATAAACAGAGAGTCCTGCCAAGTCAAACCTACGAGAGAGATGGGCGGGCAATTTTAAAATCCTAACCCAGTCAGTGCCAAACAAAATGGACTTTATGTACAAATGGGGCACACCCTCTCTGTAATGCACATAGGTGTAACAACACATAAAAAACACATTCATTCAGGATTTTACTCATCTGGATATGGAGGCTGAGACAAGAAAAAAAGGTGGAAATGCTGGTTAAATTTAAACTCAACTTTAAGGCAACACTAATATCCACCATCACCTCCCTGATGCTAAACGATGCCTTCTGCTTGGTCTCACATGACATTTTACATGCCAGTAACAGGAAAGTAGCAGATAAAGTACAGTGGCTGGTTTGTGAAACCTGCCTGAAAGCTTGGAAACCTAAGATCTTCACCTTGAGACAGAGCAGCAGCCAGTGTAAGCTATGGAAGAAATGCTGCATGTAGTATCCAGTCAGAACACATGGTTGTTACAGCATAAAGGGCCACTTGTCAGGACATAATAAATAAATGACTCTGTGGCACTATTTTAAAAAGCAGACAGGGCTGTAACTGTCATGTCCTCTACATGTTATGAGGTAAAACTACATGTATGAATATTTTAGGTATGTTAAACAGAGTCAGGTGTTTTTTACAAGACATGTAGGGATGAGAGGAATGATGTTCATGATTTTTATAGATCATTTAAATTTAGTTTGACATTACTGTGATATTTGTATATATTGTATATATATATTCAATTCAATTTAAAAATAGAGAAAATGAGAAAAGCAGAAACTTTACATGTTTTAGAAATTAAACCAGTTACTACAGTCATTTAGCAGTCCAGCCTCTGCAGGTCTCAGCATCTAAGCAGTTCAGGATTATTGTTGCCTATTGACAACCTGAAGACCTGTAGGAATTAGTAGTGTTTAAGTGCTGATGTGTCATGTGACAGAGGCAAATATAACAGGAATTTATATATTACAGTATTACTTTCAGAATGAAATAAACAACAACAACAACAAAAGAAATACCAGGATAAAAGAATGCTAGCAACATGGCACGAGTCAAAGATGCATTCATTCAACCTTTAATGCTACTTAAGAACAGCACATAATAAAGTTTAAATATGAGTCTAGTTTGGCAGATTTGCTAAAAACCACTGGATATGAAAGAGAAGGTATCTTGCATTCACTCTGGACAAGCACTGAAAGAAAGTTAACACATCTCACAGAAAAAAATGACAGATTGTCACATTACCATCTTCTCTTCTGTTTGCTGTCTTTCCAGTTCATCACAACAGCTGCATTTTCTGAAATAATCCAAAAGGAGTGACAATCATCCAAAGAGCTGCTGCTCCCGCTCAGTGGCTGCTGGACCAAAATAAAATCCATTCTGTTCAGCCACTCGTTCACAGCTGAGTCACGGAGGGCTGATGAGCATTCGTCAAGTCTTCAGCCAGTCCACAAAGACTCTCTCTCTCTCTCTCTCTCTCTCTCTCTCTGTGGTTTACTAGTGAGTTGACTGCTTTCTGTTTTTCTGTCTCTGTTTGTTGTTTCCCTCTCTGAGCACCTCAAGTGCTGGGTGCTATGTTTGTCTGAGAGAGGCAGTGAGACCAAACATGAGGAGAGCTGACAGGGAGGGAGGTAGACCCCTACACTCAGTCCAAGTAGGTACATGCAGTATGGGTGGTAACTAATTCCAAATGAACAAGCACTTCAGATCACTTACTGCTCTAGCAAGTAACACAATATAGTTTTACAATTAATCATCTATTTTTGTTACCTTTACAAAGAAACATCTTCTGTTAAATTGTTAAAAATATTTATAATATCCATTCTTGTTGTTTCTATAACTCCAGCAGCCTGAGTATGTAAATCTTTTCCAAGGCTGGATTTAATTTTTTTATAAATATATAATCATTTTATACATGCATCCAGACTGACATTAAAAATGAATCACTTCTAAATCTGGCTACATGCCACCTCTGATGAAATTATCACATAAAACCAACCAGAAGTTTTTAAATCATCCTGCTAGAATTACATAACAACATGCTTGGCAGAGATGGAAATAACCAGGAAGAGAAAACCTCCAATGTATTCATATTGAATGATTAATGATAAATCTTCCATTTACCATTATTGGTAAACATGAGAAACAGTTGTCTCTGTTTCTCATGGTAAGTAGCTTTATTCTGGTATATAGTATCCAATCATAGGTTTTATCAGTGAGCAAGTTAGTTGGCAAAGACATCAGATTTGGTGGTTTCATGATCTTGAGTTTGTAGGTGAAAGTAAAACCACAACAAAGTGTGGGTCATGCCTGTGAGACCACCTCCAGCACCTAAGTTATGTACAGCTGCTCTCACTGTTGGCAAGGTCTGTTGTGGAGCAGAATGGCTTTTTGATTTCACAGCTAAAAATTAATAAAAATTAAAAAAAAAGAAAAAAAAACTGTCTAAACTGGCTTTGACCTCCATTCAGGGGTAAATTAACAATAATGTAGCTGGTTTTCTGGAAGCCTCAATGCCGCCCTCTTAATTAACTTAAAATACCATCAAGGAACTTGATCCTCGATCCGATCAAGCCACTGGTAACTGGAGCAATATGATATCAATTCTGACTTTGTGTATCCCTTTCTATAGCTCACCCTGTATGCACAAGACATTTTGTCAAACTATACTGTACAGATACTCACAGGGATATCAGAAGCTGGCGTCCTCAAAGTTAAAGCACTAAACTGCAACTAGATGCTTTGACTTTAGCTTAAAAGTGGGGCTGATTAAACATGGAGCATGTATCATTAAGATAAGACCACAGCTCCAAAAAAGTGAAGAGATATCAGGCAAAAAAAAGATGCAAAAACAAGAAACATTAATTAAATTAATTAAAAAATGTACATTGTAAGTATGTATGTAATGTGTCTGCATATTTTAACGAGGGGCAGATGTTCTTGTTGACAGTTTCCGATATTGTTTTCATTTGGGAATTCACAATAGCTTTAAATTCATGCAGATTACATTTTAATAATTCTAAAATTCAAAGAAATCTTATAACACGATGATGGCATCATTCGCATCAACAAAGCTACAACTACAGACTGATACCTGTGCAGAGGGAGTGTCTCCAACATCTTGTGACAGAAAGAGCAATGCTGTGCTTTTGCTGAGTCATTAAGAGAAGTTGAACAACAAATGAAAGGAGGTGAAGACGTGCCAGAAGGAGAAAATATGTTTAAATGGAAGAGGTGATGCTGTTTAGCGAAACATTATATAGATGGCAGCAGCAAGAATATCTCTTCTGTATCTTTGACCTGGTCATGTCAAAGAGTGACAGAGAGCGAGAAAGAGTGATATTGAGTTCTCACTCCAACCCAGACTATGGCAGACAGAATCCATGCAACACATTCCTCCACAGTTTTTTTTAGTGCGGGGTTAACCTCAACCTGGCTGACTGTACTGAGCATAAAGCATGGGCATAACAATCTGAGTTTCATTTCTTTAGGATATACTCTAGTGGTGGTGATTATTCTGAAAAGCAGTGTTTACCAATTTTAAACTTTTAGCAATTAAGATTCATAATTGTCAGTATAAATTTGTCCTAAAATTACATTTGCATGTCATCACATACGATGAACACATCATATTGTTTGTATGCATATGCACCAAACATTGGCTTACAACTTGTGTGTTGCACCAATTACATAAGGAAAGGAAATAGCAGCATCTTACCCTGCAAGAGAAAAACTTGCTCATCTTAACGATATGCAAGAGTTGCGTGCTCTCTGCCTCAACTTAGCTGAAAACAAGCCTGGGGAAAAGCACTTTTTTTTTTTTGTATATTATTATTTCTGTTGTCATATACTGGAGCGATAATTGTTATAATCTGCTTCTTGTTCTTTCTCCCTTACAGTGGTCCTCCTTCAGGCTCTGTTAATGCAGTGAATCTACTGGGTAACAAGGCAAATGGGAAGTCACAAAGGGACATAGAAAGACAGAGAGAGGGAGGATGGGAGTAAAAAGCAGTAGGGAGGGGGGATGAGGAACAAAAAGAAATGTGTGTGTGTGACAGCATGTCTGTGGTATTATGCTTGAGCTGAGCGAGTATGTCCTAGCCAGAGGAGAGAAGCTGTTGATTCAACTGGTCGCAGCCAAGGCCTTGTTGTCCTTGTCCTTATCTCTCTGTCACTCTCTCGCTTTCAACATACACACACACACACATACACCCTTGGTCAGATTGTCATTGTGAATTATAATCTGAAGAGAAGCAGCTTGCCTGATTAAAAAAAAAAAACATATACAGAAGCAGTGTGCATGATTTAGACACATCTAGAGGTGATGTTGCAGATTGTAAGCAACTGAATACCCCTGTTTTAACACATGAATACTACAGATGCAAAGCAGAAAGAAAAGTAAAAGAAAAAAGGCTTGTATTGGGGCAATATTTGTTTTTTTTATTTCCAATCTGGGCAGTTGTAGTAACATGGTGTTGCAACCTGACATCGATTCACACAATCAGAGGTGTATTTTTAATTTATTTGTAAGTTTCAAAGCAACATATAGAAACAAGCAACACTGAGAGAAGGGACATAACAGACTTTTTCAACACATTTGTTGGTCATTTGCTGCAGACATTTGTCTCTTTTGTGATATTTTCCCTTTTCAAAAGGGTTTTGTAGATTGTGAGAAGGTGGTCACTTAAATTCTATGAGACAGATAAATTAAAGAAAGCTCTGTAAATTTGAAAAGGGGTCTGCAATTTGTGTATTGTGTGATTTCATATGAAATAACCAATTCCCGTTTAATATAACTATTACAAACCATTTAATTTATATTTCCTTAAATTATTGGTCTCATATTCAAAGGTATCAGCGTAGTTGTTAAAGTGGATGCAGAAACTTAAGAGAATGCACTTAGAGAAAGATTTTATTGTTATAAACTTTGCACACAGTCAACATCTACCTGTATCTATAACGACACATCACTACTATTTAACCCTTTTTATGCCACGTATATCATATTTGATATATACAGTTTCTGAGACCTTTTACATCCCTTTATGTTAAAAACTGCTCAAAATGCTGCTGCGTAGTCTGATACTTGTCTTCTGCCCCCTAGTGGATGCCTTTTTGCACCACAACAGTTTTTACATATCACACAGTAACAAACAGTAAATAATTTAAAAGATGTCTTAATTTTTTTATTTTTTATTTTTGTTAAAGGACCAAATAATGACTTCCGATTAAAACAATTTGAATTTTCTCCCCATTCTTGCTTGCGTTTTAAAGAGTGCAGCTAAAAAAAGCTCTTATACAAGGTTCAAGTAGCACATTCATTTTGCCCTCCCAAAAAGAATTAGCCCAAAGAGCTTTGCCTCACACATGATAGAGGGGTAGGAATAAGAGTTATAAACAAGCATTCGACTGGGCCAAAATCTTCAAATGTTCACATTAAACAGGAGCTGGAGTTTCAAGTGCCAATATGCTGAAGTATTTGATGCGCACATCATTCTAAAAATCTTGATCTGTTGGACATTTTCCTGACAGAAATCTTTTACATATTACATAAGAGCAATTCTTAGACTTTATACTAAGCCTGCAAAGTGTCACCTGGATTTTCAAAGCTTGTCTGACATCTCCTGCAGGATACGACATCATAAAGAGTTTTTGTGGGTTGTATCTTGTCTATGCAATTCACCCTGTCAAGTTTTTTTTTATATCCCCACCGAGAAAGTCTGTGCAATATTATCAACTGCACAACAACCGAAGACAACCAATAAAACAAGCTCATGTTCTGAAAGTCAGCACAGACATTTCTGTATTTGGAAGCAGTGTTGTCAATGTAAAACTGTGTCAGCACATTTTATGAAAAGGTATGTGTGTTTATGAATATGTGCACTTTGCTGCAACAGTCTAATGGAATGGGGTGTTTAGAAGCTGCTAATCCCAGACAGTGATGGAAACAAATGCACCTCCAGATTTGGCCTTCTATTTTTACCCCCAGTATCCTCAGCACTCTGAGCATGCATCGTCCCAAACTCTAGCTTAGACACCTAGCACCTCATTACCATTCTGCAGAGCAGTTAGCATAGCAAGATGCATTTCCTCCAATGAGTAATTGGGGGTCAGAAGTTCACATTACAGACAGCTTTATGACCAACTGGCGGCTTCAGTGTTTCTTCAGCTTTTTTTTGTTTTTTATTAAACTCTACATCAACTACATAGCTACAAATTGGAGAATCAATATACATTTTTAATTGGACAAGACTTCAGAGACTAAACCTATTAAGTATTTTAAAAAATTATTATTTGTTTCCCTCTTTTTATTTTTTATTGAATGAAACTGCGATGAATATCATGGTCTTACTGTATATTAATTGGCATTCAATGGCTTACTTGTAGTTAATCTGAGTAAAATATCATACAATATTTTAGTCTTTGATCAGATGCAATAGATACTCTATCTATATATTTATGTACCCTCTCCTAAGCAGACTACACAGCCTTTGATTAAGTGTATAAAGGAGAAATTCAAACAATAACAAGCTTTTTTCATTTTCTGGCTGTCCACAATGAAGAGGCCTACAACAGTGGTCTGAGGCCCATCATTATACCTTCCCTGTTGGAAAATTATGTCAAAGGTTTCCACCTAAGAACTGTATGTGACTAGCTGAGTGAGAAGAGCTTGGGTATTGTAATCAGAAAAGATAGTGGCAATGACTGTGAATACTGGAAGAAAAATGAGAAGAAAAGGAAAGTAAGACAGAGGAAAAGACAATACAAAAAAAGACAATAAAGGAAAAATACTAACTCCAAAACTACCCTGTGTTTTCATTCCTGACTCTGTGTGTGCCTCTGTCTGTAATCTGTGGTAAGAGGACAAGGATGTTACTGGCAAGAAACCCTGTTGTTTTTCTGCTGCAAATTCACTTCGCTTTCACAACATTTCATTCTTGAATCCAAATGGGAAGGAAGCTCAAGCTTCCGTAGCTATATTATAAACTATTAGAGAGATGTTTTTTCTGACATGTTTATTCTTATTGACAAGTTTGTGGGTATTTCTGCATCTCACTGCTTAGCTTTCTTTGTTATACCCTTTCTACACAGGTTTAGGGTACTGTTGTGTCTAAGTCCATATGGTAAACCGATACTGTGAACTTATATAAACTGGCCCACGTTGCAAAGGTGTAGACAAGCTTGGAAAATGTCTTCATTACAGTCACAACACCCGTGTGACACAAAACTTTTCGCTATTCCACTACATGCAACATAGCACAACAAAAGTGCTGTGCTACAGAAAAACTCACACAGGGTCAAACTTGGTGATCTACCCTGTGTGATTCACCACATGGTTTACAGTGACAGCTCTGAAACAAATTGACCCCGTGGGGGGAGAAGGGGAGGTGTCTATTTTGGCCATCCAACTGACTGTGTGACCCTCTTGCAGCCTCCTCTGGAGCTGACCCTACCAGTCCCCAGTCAATGCCATCAATCATTATAGGGTGTTTGGGTTCCTCACAATGAGCTGCCTGGATGTTTTTTTTAAATGTATTGTTGTAATAAAGTTGTTTATGTGTTTTTGAGTGTTTGCATTTGAGACTGAAATGGACGGGACAAGGATGGTAGTAGACATGTGGACAAACAAAATAGGCAGCAATGCAGATCAAAAGCTTAGATATTATCTAAAGAGAAGACACACTGTACATTATTAACAAACTATTATTTCAGCTCAGTCTTGACCAGTTCTGCTCCACTGGCGAGGTCTCATGGTCCTTTATGCTGACTCATTCAGTACATGTTCTTTAGCCTGAATCAAATGCTGACTTCAATGTGATTCACATACAACCCTGACCTTGAGAGTCAAGACACATCAGACCTGAAGTTCTTGATCCAATCACCAATGAACACCAGCAGAGGTTCAGACACTATTTTTCCCTGTTTTATATACAGGTTTTACAGTAAAATGGCACTATCATACCTAGAGAGGACAAGGTTATATTCTGGTTCAGTCTTTATCCTAAAATATATTAAACGTCTACTAACAAGTATGTAGATTTATCATTCGCTCCAAATCTTCTACTTTTCTTTACTGTTTGAATTACAAGTTAAGCATTTTATTAACTTTGATATGACTCATAGCCTGCCCTTAAAAATGGATTTAACTACCATGATGTCACCCACAGCTTTATTTAATGTCATTTGGAAGTGTCAAATTCTGCATTCTGCCTTTGCTATCTTCATCGTGGTAATGCTCACTAACAATAAATAAAAAGACTACTTTTTATATGATAGAAATAAATGGTTTTTTTTTAGACAACATGCAATCACATGCTATGTTATGATTTAATCTTAAAAGAGCACTATCTCCAGTTACTCTCAAAGCATGCAGTAACAGTGACAAAGTTCTGTATGTTTTAAGATCTGTTAGATACCGTTTAAAGTACTGTATATGGAACGCAACTGAGAACAGAGACCCTACTTAGTCTAAGTAACCGTCTGTAATAGTTACTGACATCTTGTGGCCAAGCTGGAGTTGGGTGCCATCTCAAGTGCCATCCACCCACTATCTAACAAAATGTATTCAAACTGAATTTCCTTTCAAAGAGAAAACAGAAACTTTGGTGTCACACCAAACACCTTTGTTCTTCATCATACATCTATTTTTTTTTTAAGTGTCTCCTGTGTTTTTTCTGGTTGGCTGCCTGCCTATATTGCAAATTTGCTTCCCCAATCCTGTTTTCACTTCTCTGACAAGGTCAACTGATTTTCCCTTATTTATTCTTCCATGACATAATTATTGTGGCTCTCCACAACCAAATATCTACCTTACAACCCAATTTTCCTCATCACTGTCTTTGATGGCAATAGGCATCCCAAATGGTGCAACATTGCGGTGCAAATATGGCTGTTCTCCTGTGTACACACATGTAAAAGGTGTAATTTGTCTGCTCAAAGATCAAAACAAAAACTTCTAAATATGAGTTCCTAGATTTGTCTCTGTTGTGAGTAATTTCAGTACATTTTCTCAATGGATCCAGCTCATAGTCTGGAGTAAGTCATTGCAAACCCAAACTTTCTGACTTTCATATTTCATCTTAAAAAAAATATATATTTACAGCAAATACAACGATTTGATTTTACATCACAAATCAAAGCATGTGTCTTGTTTTCTCAGTCTTGTGGCTATTTCTGCTTTACTTGCAAGTGTTTTGAAAATTAAACACTAAAATGTCAGGAAGGAGACAGGTGAAGCTGACGCAACACAAACAAACTGACACACTTGAGGTAAAATCTGGGTGGTAAGTGCTGGCAGGCAGTGAACAGGTCCGAGGACAGCATCTATAGGCCATGAAGTACACCTGCACTCAGACGAGGCAAACAAGCCTCCCCAGCAGCTGATTAAACAACACACACACACACACGCAAAAAGCTTCCAACCTCTTATTTATATCCTCGCCCACACAGCAAAGAAGACCCCGAGCAGAGAGGAAGCTGCACAGACAGACAGTAACAGCTGGCTACAGGACGGTAGCCGCAGCATTCAGGTCACATGGGTGGAAGGTTAAAAATCAGGCTCAGAATGAAACAGAAAGAGCCACTTACACTGTTTTTTTTTTTGTTTGTTTGTTTAAAATCAAAAGACAAAATACTTTAAAGTACACTGTAAAATTGAAAGATTATTTCTTTTAAAAAATTTTTTTTTAGCATAAAGAACTTAAACAACCATTTATTTAGTTAATTTAGGCTGATACATGACTGAAGCAATTGGTGAATACTGACAACCATCAACCGTCTATAATTAATTATTAAACTCTGTATTAATTTTCTTAACTTTATTTAATCTATTAATATTTTTACAGCTTAAAAATAAAACTATAAACCTAATTTTAAAGGAAGATAATTATACAAATTGATGGAAAACCAAATTAACTGAAGATATGTTAAAAACATATTAGTTTCACTGGAAGCTTCTCTTTCAGTCTCAAACTAACAGCTACATAACTTTTATTATTCATGTTAAAGTTATAGCACCTGTATAGTTTTGACATGACTTATCAAAGAAGTGACAAGTAATAGTAATCTCATGTATGTATGTCCCCTAAGATAAAAAATAAGTAGTGAAATCTAAAATAAAGAAATGTTGGACAATAAGTATCAAATTTTCAATCATGATAATTTGGATTCATATATCACACCTAGCTACACTTCCCTGGATGTGTGAGTGTGTCTGCATGCATGTCATCACATCATCTGTCTTACGTTTATGTAACTGACCCAACTGACCAGAGTAAATAGCTGGAAAGATTATCACTGGCTCCTTGGCTCTTGATAAAAAAAGAAAAATAGCTTCATGTCAATCATTTTAATACTGACTTTATAAAGGTAAAATGCTATTGCCAGAGTGCTGCTGTGTGACAATAAATAATGATATATGTTTTAGCACGCACACAGTGAAGGTATATAACTCCGGTACTACTACTAATATACTGAAAACGATCTGCTTTCTGTGCTTAAATGTCATGTCACAATAATCATCAAAGATCAATTATACCAACGTCCAGCCGCTGTGTTTTCACTTAACTTTATGTTTGACAAAATACCCATTTCATCATGGGGGATCTGCAGCAACATAAGTCTTCTGAAACACATGCGGAAAGTATATCCATTTTCCTCTCCATTAAATGCAGGGAGCCTCTCGAGTTGAAGCACTCTGTCCAAATAAACCAGCAGCACCCATTTTCTTACATTTCTAGAGATACGCAGATCAGTGCCCAGGGGTGGGATTTTCAAAGCGCTTAAGTAAAAGAAATTAACGTGTGACCAGAAGTTTAATAACCAATTAAGAAATACGATGTTTGTGACTCACCAAATGCCAAATTGTTTGCTCAGCTTGACATCATCATGCGGCATGTCCATCACCAATTTTCTGCTGCATCAGTTTAACTACACTGTTGTTGCTATTTAGAATTTGGGTTAACACATTAGAGGAAAAAAGGGAAAATACACTTGCCCTGTCTTGTACAGAACTAGTCATTAGCTCATCAGTAACTAACCTGCAGCTGGTCTCTCTTCGTCTGGTGGAGTGTGCGTGTTGGAGTTGCAACAGCAACGCGCCGCAGTAGCGCCGTCAGATAACCTACCAGAGGCTATAAAAACTCTGCCTGTCCGTGTCTGTGTCCACCTGGAAAAGTGAAGGGTCTCCCGTCGATTGCTCAGGTCCGCAGAGCAGCGTCCCCGACTTGCGCCTAATCAGTCCTACAGAGGTGCGGCGGCGCGCAGCGGGGATGCGCAGAGTTCAAATCGATTAGTTTTAGTGAGGGAGTGAAAATAAACACCGGAAAATCGTTTTCTGGAATACTGCGCGTAACCACGCCAGTCTAGGACGTACTAGAACTTATTTGTGAAATAATTAATTTAATTTTTTTGGTCAAAATTTGGAGTGATATGATCATTTTGATTTGCCATGTGAAATATATTGATATTGTAAATTAAATTTTAAATGTCACCATAACGTCGTTTGTAAATGTTAACTTTAGAAGTTGTCCACCCCCTCAACCCCACCCTCATTTTTATGACAAAGTCCACGTTCAAAATTGTTCACACCCTTTCTCAGTAATCAGTGGTGAAGACTCTCCTCGCTATCACACTAATCAAAGAATTCACATAATCTCATAATTGCGTTTTATGGGTGTTAACCAGGTTTTGGATCTCTCCTCTTATGCAATTCCAGGTCTTTGAGGCTGGAATTTTACTTGTCAAAAACCTCAAATGGAATCATTTCTAAACTCTGGTTGAACCTTTGTAAATGGCTTGATCACCTGAAATTAACTGGTTTGATATACAGAAAGTACATCACGGATACAGTACACACACACACACACACACACACACACACACACACACACACACACACACACACACACACACACACACACACAAAGGTCTGAAGATGCTTCACACGCCTCTGCTGTTTACATCACTGCTTCCTTTCTCGTGGGAAAGATAAAGAGCAGCTTATTATAAGAGGACGAAAAGGAAGTTCCTCTGCAGAGTAGCTGCCATCACTTTTACAGAATTTAAGGAATGTTAGTGATTGCTGAGTTTATACATAGAAAAAAACAAAAAAACAAAACAGTGTTATTAATGTGTCAGTCCGATACATGTACAGTTACAGTAAAGATTCAGTGCATGACTTTACTTTCCACATCCTATAATTATTGGTAATGAATGTAGATGAGTTCAGAGATTTTCTCTGTCGACCATCTGAATCTTGCTGCTTCCCACAGCTTTTCTACAGCCAACTTAATTTTCATGTCATAAATTTTTTTTCTGCCAAAGGTCTTTCATAGAAATTTTTCTAAATCAATTTCCTGTTTAGGTCAGAGGTTGTAACAACACTGCCTGCAGCATTCTCTCTAGCACTCACTGAAACCAGTTCACTTTATTCCCTTAACAGTTTAATATTACAGTTGTGAGATGTGGCATATGTTTTTTTTTATTTATTTATTTTTTAATTCGATCTCTTGGCATAGTTGATGGCAGCTGTTTTATCTCAGAGGCAGCTCTGCATGGGTTGCAGTCAGCTGATAAGGACACTATTAACTTATTTCCCTTTCACTAGATGGAGACATTTTCACATGCCAGCATCATTATTGCTCTTTCTGTCATTTTTCTTTTAAGTCAAACCCTATGTAAGATCTTTATATACATTTATGAACCCAAATGATTCTCTGAAGCAAGCTTAATTTTACAAGTTTATTGGGCTTTTTACTACAACACAGAGGTTCACATACAGTACAGCATAATGAGTCTATATATACAGATATTCTGCAAGGTGATTCTTCACATAATCATCTTAACGCTACAGTATAGCCATACAGAAATAAATAAAAGAAGCATTTCTTTGAACAAAGTTAGCGTGCATCTTACTATGTCATGACACGCCATTTTACTTACAAGATTAACAATATATAGCACATGTATTTTGATATGTTGAAACCAGATAGTGTAACAGCAGGTGACAACATAGTACACACTTCTTAATTTAGAGTTTTTACAATTAAAACATGATGTCAAATAGAGGGTCTGCTTGGGCATACAGTAGGGTTTGACCAGGTGCTGCTAATGGGTTGCTTCATTTTACATGTCATATATTAGAATGGAGATGTTACAGTATGTGCATGTACTTTTTTTTTTAAAATATCACATTAGTCATCCCATTCACTTGCTTAGCCATAAAGAGGACACACTGATCTGATTGTTCATAAGCAATCACATAGTTTAGGAGGAAGACAATGGTGATGATGCAGAGTTGCAATGATTGTGAATATCAAGCCCTGAGATGTTGTTAATGTCTGTAAGAGCATGAGGTGATGTAATGAACAAGGATGTTAGGAGTCACACCTTACATGCCCATAAGGTCCCATGTGGGCTACTTTACACACAAAGCAAATCTGGTAAAGCAATATAACATACCAAGCTTTACATACTGTTAATAATCAATTTAAAACCTGAAATTAAGGATTTAACTGTTTAAAAATAGCGACAGATGTTTAACATAGTCTCAGTAGCCAGTGGAGCTTTCTCTTTATAGCACTTAAAATGTGCAGACAAAATATGGCTGTTTTAATCCATAATTCTGCTCTAATTTGTCCTTTGAGTCAGTGATTCAGTACAAAGACATGTATGTATTCTATGCCCATGTTTGACATGCTGTTTTCTTCTATCCTGACTGGTTGATCAGGATTTCTCTTAGAAGAGAAACAGCACAACCGAACAAGAAAATAGAACCTTTTTAAGGTGTCCCAGACTGGTGGCTGCTCAGCTGGGGAACCTGCAAACACCCTGAATCAGTGGACTCATGAAGGATCCAGACAAAAACACCAAACCACAACATGGTATCCATGCAACCTCAGAAAGATAAAGAGCCAGGGAAGTGTCCAACTTTAAATTTGGTGACAGGGCATAAAAGTTTAAGAGCTGGTGTCACTCTGGTTCCTGTATGATTGAGAATAGACATATGTATGAATGAACCTCCAGGAGAATATAACTATAAATGTGTTTAGAGCACTGAAATCTACTGAAATGTATAAGTAATCTAAAGTTGCAACTGTCTATAGAAATTCTAGGATCATCTCTTATTTGAAATGATGGTGTATGAGTATACTGTAAGAAGCGTATACAATAAGCTGCTCTAGAGGTAGTAATCACAAATGTACGCAAAGGACAGCATGTTATATTGATTGTGAGATATCATTTCATGTTAAGGCTTGGTAAGAAGATTCACAAGCTATATGTGCAATGCAGGGAATGTACAGTGACATCATATCAAAGCAATTACAAAAGGTTTCCTCAACATAACTGCAAGCCTAAGCTGAGATTTTCCAATTTATGTTACATCTTCTGAAGTTAAAAGGAAATCCAGTTGTTGCTGTTTTTTTTTTATTTCTGCATTAAAATCAGTAACTTATATTTGCACTCAAATTTACTTTAAAAGAGAAGTTTTACAGCACTGAGACAAGGATTATGAAAAGGGGAAACCAGCTCTCTCACTGTTTCTGACAAATGTTGAAGTCGATCAGGCTTCACTCACAGCTTTCCAGCTCCAGACTGGAATCATGACACATGCAAAGGTTTGAAAGCTTATCCGCTAAGCAACATGCATGAAGGGTGTGGGGCTTCACTTACAAGCTGCCGTTGCACACTATACACTCTTATTTATGACAGAGATAAAGGTCATGACTGTCTACAGTATGTCACCCACACGATGCCCTTAAGAAAATATGTGCAGGAGATGGAAGAAGCTGTGCATTCACACAAACAGTTGCTGGTCAAAAACCTCTACTGGAGTATACAGCGCTATTATGTACAACATGTGTATACCAAGCAATCAGGAATGGGGTCAGCCCTTTTTCAGTTCAACCATCTTGGACCTAATATTTGATATCTGGTGATCAAATGATTGATTGAGGGATACATAAGTTCATTTTATTAGTGTTGGATTATTCAAATAAAATAAAGATTAATCTCACTTTCAGGAATGAATGAACTGGAAAGGACTGAAGCCCGGACTTGAGAGCAAGACTGGTCACCAAATGAGCAGGATGGGTTTTGTCTAACTAGAAGACTTGGGAGCTACAGATCTTCATCGTCATCTTCATTGGTGATGCAGTGGAGGGATGAGGACAAAGGCTGCATGCAAGTGGAAGGGTAGGGTCCTTGAAGGGTACAGTGTTTGGTCATCTTCTGCAAACAGTAAAAGAAGGAGATAGAAATAGTCACTGATAGAAAATCTTTTTCTTTTTTTTGTCTTGATTGAACGATTATGACTTAACTTTCAAATTTTTGTCATAAAAGGGGGGAAATTAGAAAATGTAGCTGAATCCCTATATCTATGAGGACTAGCTTTGAAGCAAATATATATTTAGCTAAATATTATTTTGGAAGTTCCTTTGTGTGTGTGGGTATATGTATTTGTAGAATTTGTTTATTACCATCTTATTAACTTGCAGCAGTCTCCTGCTGAATGATGTACTGCCTGTTTGAATCATCCACCTCACTGCCACAATGCACGTCACTCCTATTAATGCAGAGACACACACAGTTAGCTACTTCATTCTTTTTACCACTTTTGTTTCCTACCAGACACATTACAGAAACTAAAATGATTTGAGAAATGTATCATACAAAGTAGTTCAAAGCTAGTTTTCAGTCTAATAATATTTTGCTTTTTGCTTTTAATTGTACACAACATCCTCACCTGTTATCATTTATGTCTCTGGTTTCACTGTTGCTGTTACCTGTTGGAGATAATAAACAGTAGTTTAACAAGCTCTCACACATGCAAACATAATTATGAGAGGTCATTCTCAAAACAGATAATTTACCATTATCAATGTTGAGTGGGTAGGACTCCAATATGTCTCCATTATATCTTCCTGCTCTGTAGCCCAGTGCTGTGGAAACTCTATGTAAAACACCACAGAAGAAATCATACAGGTAAATACCAAACTTACATGTGACAGTGCAAGTGATGACAACTTATAGAGTCCTATATTGTAGATTTTAATCCAATTGATTTATGAACATTTACATTTACACATGCAGTCCATAATACAGCATATGTACAGTACATTATATATAATATATACTATAAATAATAACATGTATAGACTGTATTACCATGCAATAAATACTGCATACAGGTGTTGAAAGCTTAGCAGACTCTCTATAATCTGGAACATCTGTCTGTCTCTGGAAATCTAAAAGAAAATATTTAAACTCACGTGTTATTCTGGACAGAGCTGGGGTTGCAGCTTATGCTGGAGGAGTTCTGCTGTGTCATGTTGCTCTGGAAGAGGGCGTTGCTGTAAGCATTCGCTTGTTCAGTGGCACGAATGAAAGTGTAGAATGGGTTTGTTGGAGAGCAAACAGGCAGCTGCTTTGGTCTCACTGGTTTTGCTGACAGAATCAAAAAGGGATGTAAGGTACAAGGGCATTATTCTTGCAGATCAGTTTACACAAATTCTCCATATTCCTCCATTCTCCAAAAACAACACAATCTAAAGCTGTAATCCAAAGATTCTGTGCTTACCAATTTGTGCTGCATGTGGGCGCCTTAAAGCATTCTTTGCCTTCATTGCCTCTTTGATGCGGTCAACCTCCTGCTGGTAGCGGCGGCGGTCCATCATAGCGCCCTCTTTGGCATCTCTCAGTGCAGTCTCCAGGGCCTTAACTCTCTCAGCAGTAGACCGAAGACGTTTCTCCAGCTTTGGAAGCTCACAACGCAGATCTGCATTGTCACGAACCAGCTAGAGCGAAGAGAGAAGAGGAAGAAAACAAGGTGAAAAAATATGGGGCCAAAGCTACGCTAAATAATTCTTAAATGTACACAAAACCAAGACCAGTTAATCTTTTGTGACCACTAACTATAAAGAAAAAATAAATTCACTGTCTTGCTAAGAAATTCAAAGATTACTCATGTAATAAATTTAGTGTTTTCAACTAATTATAGCAATGGAACCTACAGTGGCCACAAAGGTAAATGTAAATTATGCTCCCCCCACAATCCGTGTCCCTGACAAAAATATCTGCTTAACTTCACACAACAGCAAACCCTGTTCACATAATCAATTGTTCCAGCTAATCTCATTTCTGTTTCTCACCTGTTTGTGAACCTTTGTAAGTTGGTCCAAGTTATTCTCAAGAAAGGAAATCTTCTGCTTCTGGGTGCTAGACCCCCCGCTATCATCAGGTTCCATTTCGGAACTCTGCAGAAAAGAACAATAAGGAAGAAAATTAAAGAGACATCACTCTCTAATAAATTTTTGTGACTAGTATACAGAAATGTGGGATTTGTTTTTATACTTGAGATCCAAAAATTAAGACAAAAAGAGTTAATGAGGATAATGTTGCTATTGCTTTGAGTTTTGCCAGGTCATATTCAGGTCACATAAAAACAGAATTCCTTACTTTTTTAACCCGCGACGTGAGGTCTTGAACGAACAGCTTGCGCAGGTTGTGGAGGGTCTGGAGTTCGCGGGCCTGGAAGATAAATAGTTGGGAAGGAAGTTAAAGAAACAACTCTGGATTATGTAAAGCACAAGGAGGATGATTGGTAGCGCCTGTTTTACTCACGACAGTCTCCTCCAGACCCTTCAAGTCCTGTTTGGTCTGCTCATGGCGCTCATGCAGGAATCTAAAAATAAAATATAAAATAAAACAGCAAAAGCCTGATTATAAACGTGAAAATATGTGTGCAGAACATTTATATATCTGTGGTTTTAGCGCCCTCTGCTGGAATATAAAGAAAGCATAATGAAGTCTAACCTGAAATATTTCATACTAATATATATTATTAACTTAACAACAAACCACTACCTAAAAAATTTTTAATCAAACACATAACACACTAAATATAAAAATTTTTGTTTGAGTCATTCTGTCCAGTGAATAAAACTGGACTTCCTCAACACTTACGAGAGCTCCTCCAGGCGTTCACTCTTGGTGCTGTCCTGACTCTTCAGGCGTTCAAAGTCTGCTCGTACCTGAGCCAGCTCCAGCTCCAACTTGGAGTTACGACTTATAGATAAAATAAAAACACACATGTTCAGGAAAAAAGAAAAAACTACATTAAAACAGAATCAAATTTAATTACATGTACAAAACAACATTTTCAAGCACATTTAAAATATTGTCAACAATGAAACTAATAACTAATTAATTAATTATCATATCGATGGCATTTATGTATATAAAAAACTACAAATGGTGATCACTGACTCTGTGAGTTCATCAATGATCCTCTGCTTCTCATTGATCTCATCCCGCAGGCGGGCCAGCTGCTTGTGATGGAGGCCGCGGTGAGACTCCCCCTGCTGACGAGGAGCCCCCTGGAAGTGAGAAACACAAATCTCTTACAAGATCTCCATATGTATAAAAAATATAGATAATGAACAGTTAAAGTAAAATAAAAGCTCACTCATCATTGTTTATATCATCAGAGGCTGAGGAGCCCTCTTTTAAACAGAAACATTTCAGAATCTGAGGAACAATGCTTTTTATCAGGTACCACCACACAGGGATGATTTAACAAAAACTCAAGGCTTGAAACAGTAGAAACCAGTCACATGTAAATAAAAATATTTGAAGAGACAGGATGTACAAGTCCTCCCACAACATTAAAAATCATCTCACCTTTACATTTCCATTCTCAGTCTCGCCCTTTTCTCCATCCTTCTCCTCAAGCACGGAGTTATCTGGTAGGAGTAAAAGAACGACAGAGCAAGGCTTTTCTCACAGGCCGCTGTATTACCATCAGTGTATTTTGGGAATATATGTAGTGTGCGCTACCTTGGTCTTGCAGCTTAGCCAGCTCTTCGCTCAGGGAGTCGTGACTCTCCTCCAGCTGCCTCTTCTTCTGCTCCACGCTCTGCATGTACTCCGTCAGAGAGCGGATCTTAGCCTCATGCTGTTCAAACACCCACATATCATATCAGAGGGACAGATTAGTTTAAACATAACCAGTCAAACCTAAAAGATGCTTCATTCATCTGTTCACATTTCCTTTGCTTGGTGTATCTTTTAAAAATACACCCCCTCATCTAATTTCACAGTGCTCCATCCTTTGTCACACTTCCCCCCATATGCCTCACCTGAGAGATGAGGAGCTGGCAGGAGGACAGCTCCCTCCCGGTCTCCTCCATCTTGCGGTGGCACTCCAGCTGCAGGTTCTCTAGCTGGCGACAACGCTTAACCATGCTCTTCACCTCCGACTTGATCTTGCTGATGTAGAGGCGAGCCACAGTGAACTCCTCCTCAATTGCACCGCTGATCTCCACTGGCTGCACCGGGATAAAACATTTACAATATTACAATATTATTTTATCCAGGGCTTTTCTACCAGTCATACAGCACAACAGGGCACAAGATAACTGTGTGTCCTCTAAAATTCTTCAACTCTATGGTCCTGCTCACCAGTTTTATCTCTCCATTGCCCACAATGGTACTAAACTCGCTGAGGTCCCTCATGAGCCCATTGAGGACATCGGCGATGCGTTTTCTCTGCTGACCGCTCACCTCCTGCATACGAGACAGCTCTGCCTCCAGCTCCATCAGACTCGCCTGTAAAATGGAGGAAACGTAAAAAGCAATGTTTGAGCATTAATACAGAAATGACAGTTTTGGGTAGGATGAAATATTCCAAATATCAAGAGTCCAACAATCGCGGAGTTAGGGTCAATTTCTATATCATATTGCTGTAGTGCAATCCATTGGTAGCAACACATTCTGCAGGATTACTCAGGAATACTACATATGTAATAAGTAGTTTTTTTGTGGTTAATTTTTAATAAAAATAATAATAATATGACAGTTGTACAGCAATTGTAGCAACATTGTAAGCTATACTGAAAAAAACTGAGTTCTAACAGTCAAACAAAGATGACTGATGAAATCATCTGCATATCACAAAATAATAGTGTAACTTTTATATTTAAGAAAAACATTGTTTTCATTCAGGATTTCTTTTTAAAACAATTTCAACACCATTATCCTCTCATGGAAAATGTGTTTCTACAACAGTTGCTTGTCTCTGTGGAGCCACAGGCAGGCAACAGCATCCTTCTGTTCAACCTTCTGTCTCTGATTTTAGCAAATATTCCATTTCATTCAATATACTACCATTTTCTGGGCCAGTTGGTCGGCCAGCAGCTGGTTCTGCAAACCCTTCTCCTCCACCTCTTGGCTCTTCTGGTCATAGTTGATAGCCAGTTCTTCCAGAGCCTGAAGGACCTCCTTCACCTCAGCCTTGGCACAGTCGCTTTCTACCTGCAGCCTGCCAAGCTCAGCTTGGACCTTGTCCCCATCACCACGGGAAGAGGCGAGGAGCTGATGGAAGGAAGGGGAAGAAAAGAGAAGGGAACAGCCAGAGAGATACAAACAGCAATGGATGATCAATTGAGACACTGCTGAGTGACAGGATGAAACAAGTCAAAGTGTAGTAATAGCATTCAAGCAAACACAGTGTGTTTGTGTGTGTGTGTGTGTGTGCATGCAGTGTAAATTTGTATCTGTGAATGAGCTTGTGATTTCACACCTCATCCTGATCCAGCATCTGCTGCTTCAGTTTCTCCACCAGCTGGCACTGCAAGTTGATCTCATCATCCTGAATAAACACAATGTTATCATAAACGTCAAAAATCATTATGTCCTCATTTATCACGTTAATTTGGCGTGTGAATGATAGAGAAGAGAAAAAAACCTTTCCTTCATCTTATTTATACATTCATTATTAGCCATTAAACACTACTGAGAATGACCCAAAACTACTCTTTGACTTGACATGATCATGAAATTAACATCTGATCATAGAGGAGGATCTCCTTTGATAATGAGTAATTTTGTTTGTGTGTTTCAACCTTGTCATCCAGCTGCTTGTACAGCTTGCGGATCTCCTCCTCATACTTCTGCCGCTCCTCCTCTGAAATACGGACCACAATGGAAGAAGTGTCATTGTCTAAAATGGGGCGCTCCTCCACAGACTCAATTCGGGTCACAACTTCTGATGTGGTCCGCTCTGTCTCAGGCACGTCTTCTCCTAAGGGGAGGAATGAACATAAATATAAGAGAGAAGAACAACTCTACGAGAGAACTGCTCTTTTACTTCTAAGGGTTCCAAAGGAACTAGAGTTCTAAAGTGAAAACAATGTTTTCTGATAGACATGACAATGTTAAATCTCACCATTTCTCCAGCGTTTGAGTTCAGCCTCCAACTTCTGAATGGTGTCCTTCATGGTCTTGTTCTTCTCCTTTTCCTTCTCATACTTTCTCTTCCACTGCTCTGCCGTCAGCTCCAGGTTGATGGAAGCGGTGTTCCTGATAGTCTTAGCACTGTTACACAGAAATCCAAAGCCAGATGGGGAGAGGGTCAAGATATGAATCAGTTTTAAGTGATTAAGACAGGCTGACAGGCGGCTTGGGAGGGGAAGCAGTTCGCCATCAACACTGTGTACAGTGGGGATGGGCAGCTGCTGACCTCGACTTGGGACATTGTGGGTCTGTGAAAGGAATATTTTGAAGACCTCCTCAATCCAACTGACATGTCTTCTGATGAACCAGCACAGTCGGGAGACCCAGGGGTCGGCCCTCCTATCTCTGGGACTGAGATGGTTGGTTAAGATAGTTAAAAAAAAAGCTCCTCGGTGGCAGGGCTCCAGAGCTAGATGAGAACCTTACGGCTCTGGAAGCTGTTAGGCCATCTTGATTGAAACACCTCTGCAAAATTGCGTTGACATCAGGGACAGTGTATCTGGACTAGCAGATTGGGATGGTGGGCCCCTTCTTCAAGAAGGAGGATGGGAGGGTGTGCTCCAACTACAGGGGAATCACATTCCTCAGCTTCTCTGGTAAGGTCTATTCAGGGGTCTAGAGTGGAGGGTCCATCAGATAGTCAAATCTTGGATTGAGGATGAGCAGTGTGGTTTTTGTCCCGGTCATGGAACAGTGAGTGGACCAAGTCTACACCCTCTTCAGGGTCTTGAATGGGGCCAGGGAGTTTGCCTAGTCTAGTCTACATGTGCTTTGTGGACTTGGAGAACCCATTCGACTGTGTCCCCTTTGGGGACTCCTGTGGGGTGTGCTCCGGGAGAATGGTGTACCAGACCCCCTTGTACGCCCGGTGCTAAAGCTTGTTCCACATTGCCAGCATTAAGTCAGATTCCTTTCCAGTGAGGCTGCCCTTTCTTACAAATTCTGTTTACAACTTGATGGACAGAATTTCTAGGTGCAGCCATGGTGTTGAGGGGAACCGGTTTGGTGGCCTCACCCAACCAGATGCTGATGATGTGGTTCATCAGGCCGTGACCGCTTGCTCTCGCAGCCAAGTGTGGTGATGAGAATCAGCACCTCCAAATTCAAGACCATGGTCCTCAGCTGGAAAAGGATGGAGTGTTCTCTCCAGATCAGGAATGAGGTCCTGCCTCAAACGGAGGAGTTCAAGTACATCAGGGAAAGATGGAACGGAAGATCAACAGGTTTATCAGTGCGGTATCTGCAATGATGTGGACTCTGCATCAGCCTGTTGAGGTAAAGAAGGAAGGAGCTGAGCCAAATGGCAAAGCTCATGATTTACCAGTCTAAATTCTCATCTTCACCCATGGTCACGAGCTGTGGGTAAAAACCGAAAGAATGAGATTGTGAATATAAGCGGCCGAAATTTGTTTCCTCTGCAGGGCTCTCCTTTAGAGATAGGGTGAGAAGCCAGATGAGGTGGCTCAGGCATCTGATTGGATGCCTCCTGGATGCTTCCCTGGTGAGGTGATCTGGGCATGTCCCACTAGAATGAGACCCCAGGGAAGACCTAGGACTCGCTGGAAGGACTACATCTCTCGGCTAGTCTGGGAACGACTTTGGATCCCCCTGAATGAGCTGGCAAACGTGGCCAGGGAGAGGGAAGGCTGGTCTTCCCTGCTTACTTGCTTTTCATCTTCCCCAATTTCAAAATTATTTTATCCACAAAGCAATGCAAAGTAAATGTAGTGCAGTGAGGTGGGTGATATG
The DNA here is from genome assembly GCF_017639745.1 of Melanotaenia boesemani. Classification (NCBI taxonomy): domain Eukaryota; kingdom Metazoa; phylum Chordata; class Actinopteri; order Atheriniformes; family Melanotaeniidae; genus Melanotaenia; species Melanotaenia boesemani. The sequence goes on from NC_055694.1 coordinate 20,880,560, forward strand.
ATTAAGTTGAAATTTGCTCAGCATGTGATAAAAGCTGTATATATTTAGTAAATTTCTTGTTCCATTTAGAGGTGAATATCTCGATCAAAAATAAATCTACCGTTGTCCAAACATCAGAGTTGATTTGGTCTCTGCATCATTGTAGCTGGAGGGAGAGCAGCAGATAAACATGGTGGTGCGACAGTTCCCCCCAAGGGAGTCCTGCAGGATACGGGTCATTTTGCTGTCACGGTATGGGACATGAGTTTTCTGCAGGGAAAACAGAATGAGACAAGAGGATTCATAGTCAAGGAAGATGGTAATGATGGTCATCAATGAAGAAGAGTAATTAAGATAAAAACAGCAGATGCAAACGACAGGAAAATATTATTACAATAATATAGAAAGCAATGAGGAAAAAAAGCCAGAAAAAGAAAAAAAAAGAAGTAAAGAAGAAGTGCTTGTGGTTTATCAGCAGCTTCTAATCAGAAAACCTATAAATGTTTGAAGTCTGGACTTCTAACAGAGCCTGGAACTGTAGTGAAAAGTAACAGACTGAGTGTACTGCAGCCAGCTACTTCGACATGGTGAGGATGGTTGAATCTGTTTAGTTGGAAATAAATGAAGGTTGTGGGTTCTGCACAAGTCGGCAAGTGTGACAGCTTTTTGTGTGAAAGTGCTGAACGTGGTAGAGTTGGTTAGTTAGTGTCTGAACATGGAAACAAAAGGGATGCCTTCAATTAGGTTTTAAATCATTTTGAGGCTTGAAATTCTACATTGAAAATAAGCTAAATATGTAACTCATCTTAAAATTAAATATTTTTCAGATGCTCAAATAACATAGGTTTAAAAGTGCATATTGTACAGGAAATTCAGTAAAATAAACCTTTTGCTGTGACACTTACCGTTCCCTCAGCCAAAGCAGAGATGACGTTCCCAAGAGCAGAAAGAGACTTATTGATGTTTTTAGCCTCATCCAGGACAGAACCTGCAGCTCCGGTCTTACTGACCTGGAATAAAGAAGGAGCAAACGTTACAGATGATAAGCACGAAAAAAACACAGTAGAATAAAAAAAAAACAAACATCTCCATGAACTTAAATGTGACGATAGAGAAATGTTAAGTAAAACCACATTACTCATGAGTTATTGTTTTAAAGCAGCTGAATTGCTCATTTTCAAGCAATCTGTCCCAATCCGTTCCTACCTTCTCACTGCCAGCCAGATCCACCAGGTAGAGTTTTCCACACAACTTCTGCTCAGTCTCCACATGCTCCTGTTTGATGTTGATCAGGAAGATGCTGTGGCTGCGAGAGCTGTGCTCGTTCATGTCTGCACAAAATCATGGACATCAAAACAGTCAGAGAAGTGAAACTGATATGGATTACATTAGTGACTACATTTTTGTTTATTAAACTTTAGACTAAGAGTAGTTTTCAAACTTAAACTTTAAACTAAACCCAGCTGGACACACGAGTTAAGAAGCAATTGGGAGACTTGTGAAATGTAGTAAATCTCCTTAATCTTAATACACACCAGAACAACTCCAGCAAAAAATAAAAAGAAAGAGCGATTCAAGGGCAGTCTGCTCCTCTCAAAAGCCATTGTTTACTTTTCTATTCTCCTTCATCCTCAGTTTGACTTAATTTTTAAACCCTACCCACTCAAGCCTCATCTTATTCTATTGTTTCTACTTATTTTTTCTCTTTACTGAGAAAAAAGAGAAATACAGTAAATCTCCCTGATTTCGCTTTACTAAACTTTCATCATATTCTTCCATTGATCCCTTTCTTTGACCCCTTTTAGATACAGTGTATAAGTTCAGGTTGCACAAAAGAATATTATTATTAGATTTTGATGTGACCCTAAAAGAGAACATCAAATTAAACATTAAACGTTGTCTAACTAAAACTATTTTTCATACAGCCTGAAATTCTTCATTTTTAAAAAGATAAAATGTTAAAAATGTTCCAGATCTTTTTTTTTTTTATCAACCAAACAAGGCGATACTGCAGCAGAATGATGCAACCACTTCACATGGTGCAAATAATAGCCCACTAAATTGCTCCTCTCAGACAGAAAGTTCAGGTTTCTCTGCAGATGATATCGGAGGGCATCAGCTCAGTGTCTGCAGAGTGGAGCTCCATTAGACTGCTATCAGCACACCATTCTGCAGTACAGTGAGTCAGCAGGCATCGACTGGAATTAGACAACACCGTGCTGTTCAGGAACGCAGCTTTCAGCAAATCTGCCTCACTGCTGCTGGAATGATTTGCAAAAAAATGTTATCAAACTGTTATATTTGAAAGACTATTTCTGCTTTACTGAGCACACCAGCTTGTGTAATTACTAAAGCTTCCTCCATAAGAGATACCATCTATCTAATTTGTTTGGTAGGGGAATTTGCCTTGGCATCCAATTAACATGAAAGAGACATCCATCATCTCCACAAGTATTGGATATTCATTCACTACACTTCTGGCACATTTTTCATAGCTTTAGTTGAGATTGTAACACAATAGTAAAATCACTCATTGTGGTGATTTTGCACTGAGGGACTATGAATGCTCAGCCGGAGCACAATTTGAGCAAGTCTGCATTTTAATGACCTACCTGATAAGAGACTGTTCATAAGCTCAGGGGAAGACTGTTTCAAAACACCCCTGTTCTTTGACAACATTACACATCAGACCATCTGAGCTTTAACATTTATGATGTGTCGTAGAGCCAATAAAACTTTGTAGCTCGCGTAATGTAACACTGACTTAGTGTTTATGTCTGCATAGAATTTAGTTATCATGGAGGAATAGTTTACAACAACACTGACTAAAGAAAAACATATTTTATTAATAATAAAATTCTTAGATCTGTTTTATGCTTTTCAAAAGCTGTTTGGAAGATTTTCAAAGGGACAGAACACAGACTGTCCTCGGGTATGCACTTTTCATTATCAGCTCTAATGGTGTTTTAATATAAAACTTCATTTCTAGATGTTTGACACGTTTATGTTTGACTTGTCACAACTGCGTTTCATTTACTTCTAAAAAGCAAATGATTCAATGATCTTTCTTTTTAAAATGTAAAGTATTGAAAGATTCTTGGACTGTGTGTTTTTCTTCCATTTATTTTCCTTTCGATTGGTCCATTTTATCTACCTGTAATTGTATGAGACAGTGAAACATCAGTATTCTTAGATAAGTTGACTGCAGAGGCTTATGAATTCCCACTAAAAATACAGGATGTTTGTGTATGAACCATTACATATGAAGATGTAATGAATGGAATTTACATTTTATCTTGATGTGATACATTAAATAAAATTAATACTGGATAAATGTCTGTATTAATTACTGATGTGCCTTTGGTAAGAACAATAAGGACTCACAACATCCTAGTCTTTTGCTTTACAAGTGATTTAGTGTCTTCGGCTGCATTAATTATTTCTTTTGGCAATAACAAAAAAATTCTTTCTAAAGATGACTTCTGTTATCCTTCTAATACACATCTTGTAGGTCATTTGGATTAGAAAACACACTCGCCTCATTTATCTTGATAACTTGATTCATATGAAAAAGCTCCAAAGCTGGAGAACTGATGATTAACATTTTCTCACAATAAAGAAAAACTGTAATCATTCACTTTGTAGAACAAGCCCACAAGATGTAATAGAAAGTTTTACATTAGGACAAGCAAATATGTTGCAGAGTAACAGAAAAAATTCAACACCAAAAGAAGAAATGCCTGTGCAGGTCTTGATTTCCGACAGTAAAGTAAAACCCCAAAGCTCATCCGATCATGCTCTTATTATTTCAGTCTGCTTTCGATTTAATCACAGTGAGTCAGCACAAAGCTCACAAAAAGCCACACCAATAAGTAAATGTACTGTACTGGTTGTTATTCGGACAATTCTCAGAGGAGTTTTTATTTATTCATTTTTTCAAAACAATTAAAAAAAATCCGTTTTGATATCATGTCTGTCTCAACAATAGTCATTAAAACCTACTCAGTGATACCAAAGTTGGGCAAGGCTGGCAAGCATATTACAAGATTAAATAACTATAAGTTCATTAAATCAAGTATTAATGCAAAGTATTAATGTAAAAGTATCCCCATGATCTGGAAACCTGCAGTATTAGAGCCCTCAGTTACATAAACTGAACTTAGGCTAACACAAAATGCAGGAATGATTTGGAGGTTTTCTGACAACAATGACAGCACAGTGGAACCAGTGTACTATAATCCTGGCTGTCTCAAACTGACCTATTGGGAGAACAATAAGCAACTATTTTTTATGTCTGCTACTTGGTAGGATTCTACTGAAATAATAAATTTAGGCAGAGATGTTGTTCTGCTTTATTATTTTCTCCCACTCCTCTTTATTCTTGCAAATTACATTAGGGCCAACATCCCCCTTCTGGATCATCTTTTATAAGAATAAATGGAAATACAGTAAAGAGCCGACTACATAACAAGATAATAAGCTACATGAACTCATCATTTCATGCATCAGTAACAAGTCACAAGTGCTAATATTGGCAACAGTGAAAAAACTGGAGCTGCTGCTCTGATGTGGAGGAGGAGCCGCCAGAGGGCTTAAACTCTTCATTCACAAGAAAACACAATGTTACACTGTAAGAATTTGTCTTTTGCACTGTATTATTGATATTTGTTTCACATTACTATATTAATATTTGTTATTAATTGTAATATCTATGTTTTTTATTGCATGTTTGTCATGATGTAAAATTAACACTCAAAGATAGAAACTCACTGGTCACAGCAACATGGCGGTTGGATTTGCCCTCATCAATCACATCCATGACTTCATCAGGGCTGGAGACAAAGCGCTCAGTGCATCCCTGAGGGAGGGATAGAAAAGAAGAATATAAGAAAGGGATAATGCCACTAACATAATCCGTCTCATGTTAAGAATTTCATCCAAAAGAAAAAAAAAATTCTGTATAAAACACTTCTTATACAAACCTTGACAAATGGCACCCTGTTCTTATCCTCGTGGACAGACAAGTTGGTCTTTGTAACTAAGAAAAATTAGAAACATCAACATAAATTATGTAGTACTGAAGAACAAAGTCCAAAGCATGAACCATGTATACTGGTGCTTCATTGGTTTGTATATTACAGTGGAATATCAAATGAATGTGTGTGTGTGTTTAGCACAAACCGTCCAGGAGATCACGGATTTTGTCCATGTAGATTTCAAAGTAGGAAACCTGTAAGAGGACAGCAATGAATACATATTTTACACACCCTCTGCCCTGAAGCAGAGTGGCATCTCTGCACATACATGGAACACAAAAAGACTTAATAAAACACTATAAATCAACCCATGTAACTCATCACATGTTTTACCTTGATGTGGAATTCAAGGTTTTCATCCATGGCAAAGATATGGTTGAAAATATCCTCAGCAATGCGGGGAATGATGCCCATCTGGTGAGGGTCATGCAGCTTACCCTGCAACAGGATTTTACAGATATAAAGTATAAAATGGTTTAATACCTACCCAGAGTTGAAGGGTAATGTATTCTGTAATGAAATGATGCATTTAAAATCCCATAAAATGTCCATGGAATCAATTCTAAAGATAGTAAGAGCCTGACAAAAAAGAGGAAATGTTATCTTTGTGGGCAAAACAAAAAATATAGACCTAAAAGTGTAAAAAAAAAAACGCTAAGGTCAGAAAAAACTTTCCACCAGCTTTTAACAGTTGGAGAAAGAATAACACTTTTATTGAGTTGTAAAGAAATTGTGTAATGTTAATTCATTGTCTTCATTTTAACAAGGGCCCTAAATTTATCTTTTCAAATGAGAGAAAAAAAGCCCCCGAGACACAAAAAAACCCTTCACAGTTTTTCTGAACTAACTGGGTGGATAAAATGAAGTTCTGTTGTGGAAACTGTACCTCCATGGTGTGGGTCTTTCCAGAGGAGGTTTGTCCATAAGCAAAGATGGTGCCATTGTATCCAGACAACACATCTGTGGGGAAATAACAATAAATAAATAAATAAATGTTTCCCAAACTACACATGGTAATTTACAGTAAGTATTTTTTATATTTATTGTACCCTTGACAATTTGCTTGGCGCAGGTGTTGTAAACTTGCTCCTGGGTGGTGTTGGTTGGAAACACACGATCAAAAGCATAGGACCTCCCCTGTGAAGATGATCAACAACAAACCATGAAAATGCTATGTGAGAAAAAGGGTTAAATTTTTATTTTTTTCCCCTATAATAATTTAAAAGACACCAATCAGTCATAAAATGAAAACCTTCCTGCTGGATGTAGATCCTCCTCCCGCTACCAGAAGAGCTCTGGCCAATCAGGACATGGACATAGAACACCTGAAGGAGTGTGTCGTGTCCTGGGTTGTTCAGGGTATGTGGTGTGGTCTTAGTGAACTAGGCTTGCTTTCATCAGATTGCATCAGACTGGTATTGTGAGGAGTTTGGAGGCAGGATGAGTAGGCAGTAGTAGGCTGCCGCTTTGGGGATGGTTGTGGACCCCATGTCCTGCATGTTTTAATTGTTTCCAACTCCAGCACATCTAATCAGTCATTAAGTTTTTTGCAATCCTTCTAATGAGTCATTGATTTGATTTAGGTATATGTACCTCTATAACATGAGGGCAGTAGTCCCTGAGGACCAGATTGAGAACACTGCAATGAGATGCTGGAGGTGGAGCTGTGACGGCTCAACAGAAATAGGAAGGCTGGTGGAAAGTAATGATGCAAATTTTCCCAGAAAATCACTGCATTGTAGCTGATAAGCAAAGCAACTTACTTTACCTGTGAGTGGTCGCAGTGTTATGGAGCATTAGTGTTAAGACAATATTCATTTTAAAATCTTTTAATAAATCTTAGCATAAAGGAAGATGGGGAATAGTAATGACCATCTATCAAATAATGCATTTCAGTCATTAATACTAATCAACGCCACAAGCATTCTGTATAAAAACATTTTTTAAAAAGGCAACTCATCACTGTACAGTTTGGGAAATGATGTCAGCCCTATGATGCAGTCTGTAGTAGGTTAACTGACTCATCCTCATACCCTAAACAAGATATGTACTTAGTAAAAATGTGTCAGGTTTAAATGTAATCTGCCTTTGATAAAGATATTTATTCTAGTTCACAACAGAAACTACTGCTGTTATTAAGTCAAAATCCCACAACACTGATTTTCATGATATGGATTCAAGGTCAGAAGATATTGTAAGCTATGTAGATTTAAAGCTTCTGAGCCAAATTCCTCATGTTTAAATCTTGAACTGAACTCAAATAGATTGAAAAGGAAATATGAACAGTACTGTAACTGTTTCAGAAAATATCACAGTTTCATGGTGTACCTTTATCACTATCCCTCTAACATAAATGATGAATTATCTTCAAGATAAAAGAAAAAAGTCACTGCCTTCTGCCTAAGCACTAACAGTATAAGATTATCGATAATATAAAGAACTAATTTAATTATGGGTGCATAAAATTCTTCAGGGTAAGCATTTTTGTGGAGGTAACACTGCTTTTATATTCTTGACAGTCAGTACAACAAAGAAAGATGATAGCAGAGTGAGACAGGCAGGTTCTATTGTGTGTGTGTGTGTGTGTGTTTTTTTTCCCAGACAAGAGTCATATCTCATTTAGGACATGGAAACCTCAACAGCCAGCAAAGGTTATTAAAATGCTCTTTTTTTTTATTACAAGCTTTATATCTAACGGGGGAGCAGTCATATAAAAGCCGGGCCTTTTATTAATGACCATGTATCCAGTGAGGTTCTGTTAAATGACTTGTATGCCTCCAGATGTGGCTTGCCACCCCAAGCGAGCTCCTATTACTCCAGCATCTGTGACTTAGTGGATTGTGGATGCTGTACTTTCATCTGGATTTCTGTAAAATGAAAATACATTTCCACAGCATATTTTGTACATATTTTAAGATTGAACTCCGTCTTATCAAGACTTGCTATAGTTGATGTACAAAAAAGAAACAATCTAAACTATAACCATAGCTTAGCTAAAGCAAAATACAGACACTGTGTAGCATGTCAGGCAGCCTTCACACAAGGCAACGTTTTAATGTTTATAATCTTGCAGTAAAGAGACAAACATAAATAATGAAAATGTGAATTTAAAGGAATTGTATGTTGGACGATTTCTAGGACAAACACAGTGACTGATGGAGTATCGGGATCTTCAGAAATGTTTGGTAAGATCCAGGCAAGCAGTTTCCATTGCTCTCAAACACAGTTGCTGTGGGCTTAACTCTGACAGCAAAGGTACCAAAAACCCTGAACGATTCCTATGAAAGATAGATGTTAAAATATATGTACAGTATAAGAAGTACGCCTTCTCTCAAAGAATAAAGTAACACTATAAATGAGCACATTTTATCAGAATTGTTATCTATACTTGTAATAAAAGAACAGGTGACTGTAAAGTGGCATACTGATGATACATAGCCCACATATTGTAGGCACCAGTACACTAACCCCTGAATGTCGCAGTCCCATCTGATACAGAGGACACAACACACCATAATGTTGGCTGCCAGAACATGAGCTGTATTAAATGTCATTATCAAACTGAGTCATCTGCAGAACACCCTCATGTTAGAGTGATTTACCAAAGAGAAACAGTCCGTACTGGAATGAGGGAGGGAATAAGGAGAGTACGACCTCATAGACTATGATAAAGAGATAAATGAGGACAAAAATTGATTGGGATGAGAGTTAAAAAAGCAGGAACAAATATGAAGAGAATCATCACAACAATACAGGAAATGGCATGAAATTGTGTCTCTGAAAGGGAGACAGCCAGGTGGAGCCAGAGAGAAGAGAAAGCAGGTCAGACAATGATGCTCGAGCTCACTGAATGATTATTGATCTTCTCTTTAGGCAATTAGAGAGATCAGCTTCTGACTGTACTGTCCCACATCGTGCTGAGAGAGGAGAAGAAGGTCAGGATGAGATATTTGCATCATCACTGAAGACAGTTTTAATATTATTATCTACAAGTTATATTTAACACCCAGAGAATAATCTAACTATTCCAATCATTTTATTTATCTGTATAATCCTAATGAACTCTGTTTTCTTGTTTGTGCAAATCATTTTCAAACTTGAGATAGCAAACCAAAGTTAAAACACCTAAAGATGGAGATCCACCTATGTATGAGCTTCGTTTGTTCATTTCTAGCTTTTAAAGTCATGTTAGAGAGCTGTTTCTCTAGGTTAATGTGCAGGCTAATGAAGTTGATCTATCAGCCAACGACATGTCATTTGGCATCATTTACTGTAACGAAAATATTCAAGTGAAATGATAGGTGAACCACTCAGTGACTGAATTATTATTTTAATATCAATTTACACACTCACACACTGATTTGTGATCTCTTTGCATATTATTAAAACCATCCCAACAAACATGTGAACAAGACTCCATCCCTTATTATTCGGTGGGTGCCACCCTGCTTACCAACCTCCTCCCATCTCCAAATCTCAACATCTCAGTACCCTTCACTTCATCAGCACCAGTTTATATATGTTACTAATATCTGCTGAGTAATAACCCCACAGCAGAGACGAAGTGAATAGAATATAGTATCTTAAAATTTTCAATGAAATTAGCCTCCATAATTAATACTTTGGTTTACATTAGTTCAAATATACAGTTACATCGCCTTTCAAAGGTTTGTGTTCAAAAGGCCATAAGCTTAGGCTATTTAAAGATAAAGATTTCTATTTGAAATCAATTATTATACATTTTTGTCTCTTCATCAAACTGTTTTGTTTTAACTGTTGTTGCTGTGCAAGCTTCATAGAAAATACCCAGTGCAGGCCTCAGTCAGCTGATAATGAAGGCCAGTGTATACATTTTCATAATATGCAGCTTATTTTGGCTTTATGCTATCAAGGATTACAACCGGGTTGGGATGAAAGCTATTTTGTTGTGGTACTTAATGTTTTCCTCTAAATCTATAACCCAGTCGGATGGGTTATAGACTGGGTGATGATTTATTTATGAAGGGCCTGTGTGGCACAACAAAGCGGATCCCTTTACTCACCCCGACAACGACAGTGTCGTCCCCTTGAAATTTGGGCAGAAACTGGTCCCCTCGTACAATCTCCGACTGGTTCAGAGGACGAAAGCGACACAGCACTTTTATGTTGCACTCCGCTGGGGTATCGGCCATTGCGCAGATTCAAGGATGATGATGATGCTTTCTGCTGAGAGGAAAAATGCTGCTGGGGCTGGAGACGATGGCTGGGGCCTGATCGGACTTGTCAATCTAAATGACGGAAGATGCGCAGAGATTTTGTCCTTTTTCGTCGAGAGGACGGTGAAGAGATTGGACGATTTTAGCTTGACAAGCTGAGACAAGGTGCAATTAATTTGTGCACAGCTGGACGGTGCTTCTGTGTCGCAGTGAGGCAGACAGGCTCAATCGGATATCAGTTCGCAAAAACAAACCCCTACATAATTAACGCAGTCGGTTCTGAATGTGATACTATTTCTCCAGTTTGTTTATCAGACGCCGTCCGTCTCTCGTGCGCTCCCTTTTTCCCTTCTTTCGTGGACGAAGGCGGATGCGCGTGTGGCCGGTTGAAGGTGAGATGCTGCTGGAAGGGCAGTGAGGTAAAGCTGCGGTTCATAGGCCTGATTTCGGTTGCAACAGCGCCCTCTATTGGTGTCTCACAGAAGGGCGTGGTCTACATCATTTTTTAAAGTGGTACCCACAGACATCATCAGCATCATCATCAGTCTGATTTTCTCAGAGGCGGAAGCCAAAGCACAACCATGTAACGTCACAACCACTCTGAATTAATAAAAATCTCATTAATTTCTATGAATCGTCATACCAGAGCCACTCTTGGGCCCTTATCTGATGCCTTGCTAAATTTCTTGGGAAGGTCAAGATTAATTACCATCTCTCTTTAAAAGAGCATTACGTTGTTTGATGAGGCAAGATGATGCAGCACAATGTCAAGACTGAAAACCTACTTCCCTGTCTCTTTAAGTTGTTTACCATCCTGTAAATACTATAAGGAAAACATTTTGTCTAATTAAAAAATGCTTTGAAAACTACTTGGATATCTATTTATCTTATAATCTAATTAATATATAAATAAAAATGAAATACTCCAATTTATTTACTAAAATTAAATGGATTTATATTTTTAAAAATCTTCTACATCTTAATGCTGCTAATAATCTACATTTCTACCAGTGAGCATGACTTAAAAATGATGCAACTAACACTACTTTGAAGATGTGAATTTAAAAAAGCTCTAAAAAATTCATAGTTCACTCATCTGAGAATATTTAAATGTCAGTGAAGTGCATCATGAATTGTTTACATGCATTCAGAAAAGAAAACAAAAGTTGCATTTTGTGTAAATAGTTTAATATTAAATAAAAAATGACTCCCATATAAAAAAGAAAGCTACAGTCCACATTTAAATTGTCTTTTTCAACATAAGTATTGAAAGCAAAGGGTAGAATGAGAAAAATAATTACAATTCCAAGAAAAATTCACAATTGTTTTCTCTCGTCTCTCTCCGACAATATAAAATCAAACACATTAACTGTACATATATACAAATTTCCAAGTGTAGAAATTGCATAATCTGCTTTCTTTTTTCAGTTTTCATGATTTTATGTTTTAATTTTAAATACAGCTAGAGATGCCAGTACTCCTGGGGAAGGGCAGTGAGTGGAGAAGAGCTCAAACAGTGATATAAGGAGATAGAGGGAGGATATCACTCCAAATCCACTATAATGCACGGACTCTACAGATCCACATAAGACATCATAACTCTGTGTGTACAAGTATCCCCACCATCCGTTCCACCAACCAACAGGACATACAGTACTCCCTTTAAACTCAAGGTTCCTGCAAATGTTCTAATTCAAAGTCAAATGCTTTCTCTAGATTTCATCTTGTGGCTGGAGGGTGAGGAGTAAGGGTGTAGGTCTTATTGTTTTTTTAAATATTCTCCATCACACCATAGCAACACATAACTCTTTACAGAGACAAATAACACACTTTGTGAAATGTAACTGGGTTGTCAAAAATGCCACAAATGATGCTCAACATTTCACGAGATGCTCCAAATTTGTTGGATCTGAAATTTTGTCAGTCACTTCAGAAAGATGTTACAGATCTGTTTTAAACCCTGGAATAGTGTAACATGAATCAAAGAGTTGTACGAAAGGACTTCCAAGTTCATGTTTTTCTAAAAACTAGCAAAACACTTTTCACAAGACATGAGGAATCATATCCAATGAAAAACTTATTTTCTGTGTGATTAGTTGTTGATGTAAACTGCCAAAGAAACCTGATTGTATAAACCAGATTATTTTCTTGGCTTGTCCAATTTTGAGGTTATTTCATTCTTAAAGAAAAATAAAAATAAAAACATACCTTCTCCTCATACCTTCTTTCAGCACTTTCTGAAAACCTTACAAATGTCTCTTTGAAATACAACCATTGTCTGAAAAGTACAATGGCAAAGACACTGAGTTCTCCTTTTATAAAAGAAAAAAAAAGACCCTCAGACAATAGGGGCTCAGCAACAGCACTGTTGTCCAACACACACTCAAACACACTAAAGGCCCCCCCCCCCCAAAAAAAAAGGTCAGACACACTTTCAACAGAGATCGTCGTTCAAGTAGACGGGCTTTATCCTGACTCACAGTAACACAATGAGAGGAAAACAGTACTTGTTTGTTATTCTTGTTTTTCATTTATATAATTCTAAAACCTAATTGAAAGATCTTTGATCACAATTTCCAGACATTATTTTGTGACCTAAGAAAACCTAGTGAAAAAGTATCCACAAAAATGTCTTTTTCCCCACTTATTTTTAAAAAATAAAGTCATCAGACTATACTTCTCCTATGCTTTTATTTCTCCACAGTGGCTGCCATGTTGACATAACAGCGTTATATTAGTGCAGTTGATTTTCTTTCAAAGGTATAAACAGTAGTGATGAGGATGGAGGGATGGTACAGAGAGGTGTCTGGCCACCAATCCTCCACCAATCACTGCCTCTGAGACCTGGTGCCTCGTCGCCGCCTGCCTCGCACTGACCTCTCAGGCTTCAGGAGTGCTGTCTGCAAACAAGAGAGAGAACTTACAGTCACATGACGCTCATCTTTTCCCACCCTAATTTTACCACTTTCCCAGATCCCCACATGAAGTAAAATCATTCCTCTTCTTTCCTTTAAAATATATTGTATTTGTATCTGTATTTGAAAGATTAAAAGTCAATATAAGTCTCCCTGCCAAAATTCAAAAGGTACTTAAAGTCTGAGTTATTGCTCAGAAGAAACTGAAATTTGAGGATTTAAAATTTCTGGAACCGTGCAGCTCAATCAGCTGCTGTTTTTTGTCTTTTTTTTCATTTACATCTTTTTTCAAGCTACACCATGATGGTGGTTGTTGTTGTTTCTGTATTGTATTTCTTAAAGCTTCATAGATATACAATTCTTCCACAAAAAAACTGCCAAGTCGGTACCCAGGACGGTTTTCTGACACTCACATATACAGTATATTTTAAATTGGACCTATGGCTTAAAATATCCATCAAGTAACTTGGATTAGTCAATAAAAAATAAATCCTTGACGCGTTTTGTTTCAATGCTTTTCTTGTTAGTTTGCTCAATGTAAAGCTAAATTAGCCTACAACAAAAGCATAGTAAAATAGCACATTATCAGTGGCTCAGCATCTCAGCAGAAGGCAGCCAGTTTATGCAGCCAGTTCACAGGGCACAACCAACACCAGCTAGCATGTACTTTCAGCACTGTAAGTAAAACAGTATGATACAGGTCGAGTTGTTGAGGTTATGATTGCACATCCTTTTGTGGAGAAAGCTTTTAACACGGTTGAATGGGAGTATTTATTTTACACCTTGAAGACATTTGGGCGTATGCCAACAATATATTATTATATAAATCCTGTGGCCTCCATTTTGTGTGACAGCTTTGTACAGTATCTTCTCCTTTTTCTTTACACAGAGGCACAAAACAGGACTGTCTGTGATCATCTCTCATCTTTGCAATCACCCTTGAACCCTTAGCCATCACAATACAAAGTAACTCAGACATGTTTTATATGCAGATATTTTACTGGTCTCTTGTAATCCCCAGGTTGCTGTTCCAGTAATTGAGTCCTTGATCGATAGATTTTCATTTTTATCTGGTTACAAAATTAATTGGGCCAAATCTGAAATTATTATATCTAAAACAATTACAGAATCACTTTGGAGTGGCTGGCAGTTCAGGTTGGTCCCGTCGGGCATGACTTATCTGGGAATTTAACTTACACTTAACATTAGGGATATGATCGAGATTAACCTGATGCCTGTCATCCAAAACACTGAATCATTACTACAGAACTGGAGCAAACTGAATATATATCTAATCTGTCAGATAAACCAAAATAAAACTTATCATATGATTTTAATTTAATAATCATAATACCCAAAGTCAATTATTTAATATACATGTTGCCACTTTCCCTCTTGGTACAGCTAAATAAGAAATATAACAAATGTATTGAATTATTCCTTTGGAAAGGGGAAAAATCCCTTTTCATTGCGGCAAATTATATTTTTCAAAAGAGGATGGTGGGCTCTCCTTTTTATACTTGGGGGATTTATATGAAATTAGTCATAAGGTAACATTCAATCACCTTAAAATTAAGGCAGCTTAGACACTGCCTCTTTTCTATACAGAAATCTGGTCCTCACCCAAATACTGAAGTACAAAAGTTAACACTCAAGGAATCCACACATAAAAAACCCCAAATAATCAGTTTTTATAATCTCTTCAGGAAGGCTAATGCACCTAAAGGCCCATTTATCCTCGATGCAGAGGACAGATACACAGACGGACACTTTTGTTGTTTACATGCGTAATTTGCTCCGTTTTTCGGGGCCTTGCAGATTCCTCACTTGATGCAGGAAACGGAGCAATAACACCAGAAACTGCTGGGGCAGCAAAAGAAACAAACCAGAAAGGAAGAGGAAGAAGAGAAAGATGAAGAAGCAGAAAAACTAGAGATGGTGGGTGGCCCTATGGTGGGATCTTTTGCAGAAAGGCTGTGTGAATGTGTCGGGCGTGTTAAGTAGTTGCAAACAACTTCACAGTGGTGCATTGCCGCCACCACATGGTGTCTGAAACCAACCTCAGAACTGGAAGTGAACTATTAACTCAGCAACACCCACTAGTGGATGAACTAACTTAACAACCATAGCAACGTAAAAGATAAGTGAAGTACGAGGGCAGCGACGTATAACATTTGAAACAGACGTACCTATCTATTTACGTATGTAAGGGAGCATAAATAGCCCTTAAATCTGAGGGACTCAAACTGGCATAGGAAAGAGATACTGAGGAGATCAATGCAGAAAAACAATGCTAGGAAGTTATATCTGGTTGGCACACTTAAAAATGATAAAATCCTCAATCAATGTTACTGGACACCAAGCAGAATGGCTCACCTAAAACAGAAATAATGATCTATGCTGGTTTTGTTGAAATAAATAATCTGGAGCAATGCTACACATGTTGTATGAGTGTGATATGGTTAAAGGCTTATGGGAGAAAGCTCAGTCTCTTTTAAATGAACTCTTTAATACTTCATTACAACAACATTACTACATTGCAAGATATGAGGAAACTACATTCTGACTGTCAGGAAGACCAGACTCAACCCTCAAAACGTGGAGACCGTTTCTGGATTACATCAGTAATCCTGATTACTGTTAATCCTGTTTAGTATGTCCAACCCATTACGTCATCAAATGCAGTCCAAGGCTATATGCAATCGCATATGTGTATGTTTATATTTGTATATTACCTTTAGCTCATCCTCTCTCTTACAGTGTATTGGCCACAATAACATCTGATGGTCATATTATGTTGTACCATCTGCTTTAGTTGGCTGAAGGATGAGATATATGGGGTTGGTTGGGGTTGGAGGACCAATGTTACGTTCAAAAGTTTCAGAAAATGTCCTACAATGTTACTCAAACTTTTTTAATTGTTTTATAAAATTGTTGGACACAAAAATGTAACAAAAAAAGATAATAAATACATCTGATGAATTTTCTGAAAAGGAAACAGATGAGTGGATCATTTTCATGAGACTAGTCTTTTTTCCTCTGTTAAGTCATAGAAATAGTTCAGCTTTTAGCTATAAGATTAGTCAGTGTTTTGTCAGTATTGCCCTGATATTGTTGCAACAACACAGGCCAACATGAATAATTTGAATATTAAGTGATATACAGGTGGTTGAATTAAGTCAACCAGTATGTTTGAATGGCTGCATGATATTGGAAAAAATGCCAATTGAAAGAGTTATTAAATATCTTTCAGTGGATTACTTAAAAGAATTTATATGGAAACAATTAGTTATTTCACAGTGATTGAGTTGATTTTCTATGGAAGCATGGCTCTAATGTTATATATGTATCAATGATTTAAACACCAGATAAAAAGCCCCACTATTCAGTAGGACCAAGATGCTAAGTGGTCTATGTGGTCCACATTGGCAGTCTTAGTTTGCATGTTATCAAGTCAACTTTTACGAAGAGGTAAAGAAAAATCTCATTGCTGAGACATGTTGACCAAAACCACAAATGTGAGGGTCATGGGGGGCTAGAGAAAACTTAAAACAAAGATGATCAAAAATCAGTGCTGCTGATATTAAAAAACTTACTGTAGCCTTGGTTTCCTCTAGTGCTGTAGCATCCATGTCTCTGAAGTCTTCTAACACATTCTGTAGCCTAATGAAGTAAGAAACATATTCATAATCAATAATACTGTTAAATCAAATAATCCTCATGGGGTCTGGCCGTGAAACATGATTGAAGTTCTGCTTGGTGACAGATTTTTATTGTACATGTTTTCATCAAAGAGAAATTTTAGTTCAGGTTAGTTCAGAAATTGAGCGTTGAGAAGGCGGCTTACGTTTGTTTTCTTTTTCTTCCTCTTCTGGCTCCTCCTGCTGGTCCTGCTTGATCCTTAGGAAGTAAAGCCATAAGTTAGACCCACTTCTTCATATAAAACATTGCTTCTTAAAACAGACTATCCAGGTACTCACCAGTAACTGTCTGCTGTGCAGCAATGTTTCTGTCTCCTCACTGGGCCTTCCGCTGCATTTATCCCCAGGACTGAGGTATCCTGCATGGGGAAGATGCCCCTGCCTGTCCACCCCTGCTTTCAGAAAGGGACACACAGCAGTAGCAGGACCACTGTAGTCTGTCTTTGCCTCCTCCAAGTATATCGGTGGCAAAGGAGGCTCTAGGTGGGTATGTCCCTCTGTAACTGGTTTTTGTTGTAAGGGTGACATAGGCCCATCCTCTGTAGGTTTGGGAGTTCCCTGAGCAGGGGAATGGGCTGCTGCTTCCAAGCAAAGTCTAGACAAGTCAGGGTTACGGAGGGAACAAGCTCGACGTGGGCTCAGTGACACTGGGGCATTTGCCTGGGGCAAAGTTGGGACACTAGTGGATGGGGTATGATGCTCTATGGGGAAAGAAACTGGCGGTAAGGCACAGAAGGGTGAAGAAGGGTCAGATGGCCCCAGCTGAGCCCCATCTTCGTGCTCTTTAGCACTGACTTGGAGGAACGAGGTATAAATGGTGTCCATGAAAGAAGTGTAGGGATCGATGACAGACTTGCCCTCAAATCCTCTGTTAGTGGGTGGAGCTGATTCTTGGGCAGGAGATTGAGCTGGAGCTGAAAAAGGACTTGGGACTACTTCGGGAGCAACTTCACTAGATGGTATGTCTTCCTGTGAAGCAGGGCTTTGTGTTTCCTGTAATGACTCTGGCTTCTCTCCATCTGAAGGTGGTGCAAGATTTAGCTAGAGAAAAAAGGAAAAAGTATTTATATGTTCAGAGACAAAAATTTGAAAAAAAAACAAAACAAAACAGAGTACACTATTGGAATGATGAGCTTTATACTGAGTAGATGCCAGTTACCTACCTGTATGTTGTTAAGTAGGTTGATGTGGCCATCAGGGCCTTGGAGGAGAGACATTCCCAAAGCAGAAGCCTGGACTGGGGATAGGAGAATAGAACCTGCACCAATTCCTACCATGTTATGGAGGCCTGCGACGCCAGGAAGATCTCCTATAAAAGACATGGGCCATTAATAAATATGATAATGATAAAATGGCTTACTCGCAATTCTTAAATATGTAAAACTCCAATCTCTAAATACATTTAATTGTATCAAAGAAAAATGCATTTTAAAAGGTGGGAACTAACTTACCTAATATAGAAGGGTTAAGCAAAGTGGGCAGTAACTGCTGAAGTATGTGGTTGTCCTTGCCTTGAATAGATACAGGGATGAGGGTGTCAACACCAGCATCAGTGTGTACCTGAAGTATAAAACAGAGTAGAGGACAGGAGTAGTTTTTATACTTTCAGTCAAACAAATTTTAAAACTGTCAAATAAACAAACAAAAAACAACTAGGGCAGAAAACTAGAGACTGAATTTCTTTACATGTTTTTAAGACCCACTAAGTAATTCTTGACCTTAAAACTAGGGCTGTCAAATAATTTTTTTAATTAAATTAATTAATCGTGATCACTCACCATTCGCGACTATGTCTGAAATATTCATGTTACTGTATTGTATCAACAGAAAGAGCCAATGCTCACAAATATTTAATGTTAACTGACCTTCACCTAGGTTTTTCTTTGCTTTTTTACATTAGATCATAACTTTAATGGTAATAATCAGTTCAATATTACATAAAATCAAGACATTAAAAAAATATATATCTGATTTGTGCCCCCCTTTTCCTGGTCAGTCCCCCTGCCTGGCCCCTTCTAGACCTGCCCTTGCATAGCTCAAATATAAATCCTTTCTACTACCTGCCAACTACTTTGTTAGTGTATCTCAGAACCTGTTCATACTTTCTCTCACCATATTCATGACTCCTAAATGATTAGACCTGTCTCTCCAACATACGGTGGCCGGGAAGTGCAAAACAATATTACATCCAGTGAAACATGTTTACATTTTTGCAATACACATTTACATCCAGTAAAACACTTTTACAAGTTTACGGAAACACAATTACAAAGAAAGGTGTTTCACCAAAATCTGTGATCCATCAGAATTTGTGACTGCATGGAGCTCTCTGCACGTACGTCTTAGCAAAGTCTTGAAAACACTTTCATTGAAGCCTGAGTTCATTATAATGCAGGTACAGTAAAGTAACACATTCTGATAGCTATCAGAAATGCGTTTTCAATAAAAGTTCAAGACTTTGCTCGTGTTTTAAGACGTACATGCAAAGAAACGTACACTATCGCCCCCCGTGGTCACAGACTGATGGATCACAGATTTTGGTGCAACACCTATTTCTGTAACTGTGTTTTGGCAAGCTTCACTGGATGTAATATTGTTTTGCACTTCCTGGCCACCGTACCAACATCTGCACAGTACCAGTGATTTAGAGAAAGCATCCCCTTGCTTCCTTATGCTTTTCACTCTTACTAGATATCAGAACCTGATCTATCTTCATAGATGTGTGCATGGCAGTCTGATGACTAGTAGATTTTACAGCTGTGTCATTAGCAAAAATCGTTAATACTGAAAAGTAATATGAAATAAAGGCAAACAATATCTAATTGAAATAGGCTGCCGCCATCAAGATTTTTAACTTTTCATCTTCATGTGACACTAACATGGGTCTGATTGACATTAAACTAATAAATATTGCCTACTTTAGCTAGCGCATCCAAAAAAACAATACATTTGGGTAAATATGTGTCACTATGAAGCATGAACCACTAGTTTCGTCCTTCTCAACTGAACGATAAACAAATGCAAAGAGAGACGGTACGAGCGACAGAAAAGCCGATCAGCTGATCACAACAGCCGACATGATTCACAACAGGAGAGGGAGGGGGAGTGGAGGAGGTACCGTGCTGCGCTGGGCAGACACAGAGAGGACCAGAATAGTGACATTTATGCAAAACTTCAAGAATTAAAAAAAAAAAAAAAAAAAAAAGTGGGAAAAGTACAGCTTTTGAACCCTCTCACCAGGAAAAGCATGGGTGTTGAAACACCCTGATCCCCCACAGGTGTGACACCCTCAAATCCATCCATACAGCCACCTTGTTCCATCTTGCTTCTATACAGCTCCATGTTTCAGTCATAAATGACAGTTGTTGCGCATGAAGAATGCGTTAAAAAATTTAACGCAATTGATTACATAAATTAGTTATGGCTGTTAACCCGTTATTTTTGACAGCCTTAAAAAATTCTAAATATTCCAACTGCTAGCTCTCCACTCAAATTAAAACAATTAATATAACTGATGTCCTTCTTTGAAAGATTCTTATTCTACATGTGGTGCAAAGGTGGCAAATCTAGAGGTATTGAAAGTATGAAAGTACAGCACGTTGCATATGTGATTATAGCATTGAAATTAATCTATTTTTAAACTGTAAAATGCTATAACAATAAGGTTCCCAAAGATAATACAAGAATATTTATTTTTTAATTCCACATCAGGTCTTGTGGCAACTTACACAAAAATAATTTGAGGAAGGTTTAATTTAAAATAGTTTAGGGAAAAACATATCATAATAGTGTAGGATTATAATTATTGGGCTTTTGAGGAAATAGAGAAACAGATGCAGAGAAAACAATGGAGCAGTTAAGGAAATGAGATTTTTCTAGGGAAATAATGATTAACTCAAAGGAAAGAGGTATGGAAGACAGGAAGCCTACCTGAGGTTGGGTATGTTGGGTTTGCTGTGCAGGAGCTAACTGGGTGTTGGGAGGAGGGTGGAGCTCTGCAGAGCTCAGGGCAGCAGTGAGCAAGGCAGGGCTGAGGGGCAGGAAAGCTGCGGGGGGAGGAGGAAGAGTGGTGGGAAGAAGCAGAGACTGTAGTGCTTGGAGAGGGCCCTCAGCTCCTGCAGTAATGGGAAGAAGACCCTGGGCGATTTCTAAGAGCCCTGGGCCAGTGAGGTTGGATGGATCCAAGAGACCAGAGGTCTTATCCAGAGTAAGGCCCTCCAAAGTGGTTGGGATCTGTTGTGACTGGGGAATAGGAACTTCCAAGCTGACTTGACCAAGCGAAGACAGAGGTAACAGTGAGGCTTGCTGTTGCCCAACTAACACAGAGGCCATAAGCAAAGACTGAAGACTTGTTTTTTCTGTTAAATCAGGTTCCTGTCCTGCAGAAGACGGAAGCAGATTCAACAGACCCAAGAGGTTCAGGGGTAGCTCTCCTTGAGCACCACTCAGCAGGGGCAACAAGGGAAATAGAGGATTGTTGTTAATCTGTTGCTTCTGTTGTTGATCTTGGTTTTGTTGCTGTGTGTCTTGTATCAGTAACTGCGGCTCTGACTGGTGCTGCTCTGCAAGATTCTGTGGTGGTTGTGGTGTAACTGAGGCAGGAAGCATAGGTGCTTGTTGGCCTCCCAACCAAAGCCCCCCTAAGGGCAGTGAAGCCAAGACTGTGGGGTCCAGGAGAGATGGTAGACCTCCTGTGGATGACAGCAGCTGAAGCAGTTGCTCTTGGTTCATGAAGGGGAAGGCCTCTGCCAGAGGTAAAGGAGAAGTTGAGTCACCCACAACTGAAGGGGCATGATGGCTGTGATTCTCTTCATGGTGGGAGGAGACAGGAATTGTGGGATTAGAGACTGCCGGAGGTTTGGTCAGTGTTGAGACCTTCAGGTCCAAATATCCAGGCTCCTCGGCTCCTATGGAAAGAGATCAACCATTTACTTTTACTTCTACATCAACCATCAAACAAATATTCTGGAAGGTATTAAATTAAAAGGTAGTTGTTTTTAATGGTAAATGACTGGAACAGGAACAGTTCACTTTAAAACATTCAATTCACAATTCATTTAACGTGGACTCTCACATCACAACAACAATGAAGTTAGCAATGATTAGAAAAATATCCAAACTTATGTCCTGAAATAGGCTTATTGTTACCTATAATATAGGGATGAATGATATATCGGCGTTAATATAGGTGTCGGCAGATGTTAGTAATTTTTTAACATATTGACATTGGTCCGATAAGTAAAATTGGGCCAATTTTAACAACAGATATTTATTTCTGGTTGTTTTCTGACTGCTTCTGTCTGCGTGTCAGGAGGATGAATGTGGTTTGGCCATGATGTATTTGTTTGGGCATGAGAAAGAGATAGTGATGCAGCATTGTGGGGCGTTTAACTGAAGAGTAGCAGCAATGCCAGTGATGTGGTCCTTTTTACCCGGTGTGGCAAGAAGATACTGGAAAAGTGGTATGCAACACTTGCAAAGTTGAAGTAATGCAAGGAGGATGCCACATCCAATCATTCAACACCACCATCCAGAGATTCACAAACAATAGGGGGTAGCTGACACAGATAACCTAAAGTTAACCAATACTGATATTGGTTATTGGCTATAAC
The DNA here is from genome assembly GCF_017639745.1 of Melanotaenia boesemani. Taxonomy (NCBI): domain Eukaryota; kingdom Metazoa; phylum Chordata; class Actinopteri; order Atheriniformes; family Melanotaeniidae; genus Melanotaenia; species Melanotaenia boesemani. The sequence continues at coordinate 20,902,998 of NC_055694.1, forward strand.
AACAATATTAAATTTGAATATCGATATTGACCAAAATTTTAATATTGGTGCACCCCTATTATAAATCCTTATATAAATGAAAACCTCAGGCTTTAGCGAACAGTCCAAAGCCCTACTAATCAATTAAGTTAAGATTATTTAAGCATATTGAAGACAAAATTATACTTTAGACTGAGAATTATCCTTACCTGTTGTTTGATTTTCTGGGGAAGACATCTCAACATCAGTGGCATGGTTAGTGGAGTTACCCTCCCCCTGGGTCACAGTGGAGGATGTTGCAATAAGGGCCAGGACATGGTTGCTAAGATCCAGAGGCTTTGGAGAAGAGGGTATCCCTATAGAAACGCTGCCTTGAGAATGACTGAGGTCTACAGACAAAGATGTGTTGTTACTACCACTCTCCACTACCACAGTTCTCTGTGGAGAGGTTACCTGTAAAGACATCTGGGACACAGAGTCCATTGTAGGAATGTGATTATCAGTTGGTTGATGTTGCACTGTAAAAGGAGAATCTCTTTTAAGTGAACTTGATTTAGTAGACTGAGGGGGAGACTGCAACTGTAACGATGTGAAATGAGAGGAGTTGGGAGGGGAAGAAAGTGGGTGTTGGACCAAAGGCTGAGGATTAGTGTTATCTGTTCGGCATAGACTCTGAGTCTGTGGGTGCCTGTCATTAGAACAAGGGGCCAGAGAAGACGGTGGCTGTTTATTAGTGTGTCCACCACCTTCAACAAACGATGTTCTGGTCTGAGCTAAGGCTGAGGCAGTGGCCTGCGCATTTTGCACACTGAGCAGGTGTAACAGAGCAGACAGAGGCTGGGTTGGGGGATCCAATCCAAGAAGTGTGGGTGTCAGACCTGTAGTGAAATCTAGAGCCTCATTTGGCCGAGGAGGCCTTGAAAGGTGTGCTGTTGGTCGAGGAGCGGGGAGTCTGAGCATCTGCGTGGGAAGGTTTTGATGATGGTTTTCCAATGTGATAGTGCTCTGGTTCTGCACAGCTGAGGTAGAGGAGCATTGTGAGGAAGAGGGGAATGAAGAGGAGAAGTTGATAACTGCAGCAGAAATAGCTTCTTCTGGTGGGGTCTTTCGTGAACCATTAGCCAGCTGTTGAGTGTCTCTTAGCATGCTGAGGACTGTGGGAGATCGTCGTTGTCTCTTCCTGTGCAATGCACTGCGTTCTGCTGTGGGAGGCAGGTGAGGCGAGGAGGAAACCAGGGACTTGGCCAGAGTGTGGGATGAAGGGAAAAGAACACCAGAAGCTGCTGGAAGGGAAGGATGGGGAAGCCTAGCAGAAGTGATGGAGGAGGGAGAGTGGCTGTTACGTAAAGTGCTGTTTGTTACCTTTTGTTGCTGCTGTGCCTCTTTCAAGATATTCAGAGAAGAGGGCAAGCTCCCTGTGTTGCTGGTCACATTTGAGCTCTGGCCTTGATCTGTCTGGTTAGCCAGCTGAGCCTTGGCAGCTGCAGAGAGCAGACTACTAGCAGGGAAAGAAGTTGGGTGTGGCAGCTTGCCCTGATGGCTATAATGGTGGTTCAGCAATGGCCCCAGAGGTAAACTAGAAGACCCAGCAGAGTTCAACCCAAAACCTGGTGGCCCTGCACTGACATTTGGAGTCATGATGCTCTTTGAGGGCTTTGAGGAAACAGCATAAGGGTTACTACTGCTTTGGTTGGTCAGTGAGGAGGGATTTTTAGGGTTTAGGAGATGGTGATTATTAGTGCTGCTGTTGCCTGAGTTCTTAAACTGCTCCAAGATGTCTTCCAGCTTGTACTTGGGGAAGTGGGGGCTGGGGTTCGGGGAACCACCAGGGACTGGGGAGTGTGGAGAGGAAGAAGCAGACTTCCTCCTCTGAGGCAAGCTACTTCCCATCAGTCCTCCTCCTTCTGCTGTTGAGCCTCCTCCATGCTCAGATATAGAGGAGGGAGAGGCTGACGGGTGGCGAGACTGCTGGTGAGGAGACACACACATGTTGTGGACAGAGGGAGAGAGGGAGGGAGATGGAGAAAGAGGAGGGGCTCCCACAACACCATGAGGATAATGTGTATGAGTCTGTGCTCCTCTTGCTCCTCCACCAAGGGTCATTGGGGAAGAGGGAGGAGGTGATGACAAGGGTCCTAGCCGAGGAGAACTGGGAGTCTCTGGGGTTTTGGGTGTTCTTTGACCTTGACTGATGTTCTGAGGTGTGGGGGTGCGAGGAGATCTCTGGGCAGTGCTGTGGGCTGGAAATGAGGAGCTGCAGGAAGAGGTGGAAGATGTTGGGGGAGGTGGATGATGAAGTCTTCTTAAAGCATCTAGGGGATGGTGGGAGTTTGTGCCAGTGTGGAGCACAGGTGAGGAACCATTGTAAGGATAAATAAACTGGTGGGAGGATTTGGGGCTGACACAGGGGTTTGGTTGGAGATTGTTGTGGAGTCGAGCTGGAACTGGATGGAATTTTGGATAACAAATTCCACGTTCCTCTTCTTTATGCTCCACAGGTTCCCCTTTTGGATCTCTGTCCCCACGACTCACATCTGAAAGACACATGCATATATGTTAATCTTATTTAATATTTTTTATATTCATAAAAGGGCTATTATGTGGATTAGAAAACAATCACTGAATGAAATTTCTGCCACAGTTCAATGACCATTTATGGACATTCTATGAATCTGACCTGTACATAAGCACAGGAATTCATAAAGCCTCACTGGTGCAGCAGGAACACACTAAGTCAACAAATACTCATGCAGATTCTGTCATCATCATAAGGGCTGTATCCATCTATCCAGTACTCTGGACTGGGAGGATGTTTGTGTTCTAAGTAGTTTTAGCCTCTTGGATAGTTCATACACTTTCTAAACCCACACATAAAAAGAGCGATAACACCCTATTATTTTTTTTCCAGTGTTGTAAGGTGGAACAGTGTTCAAACTTTATTTTATAAAGCCCTTTCATACCAAGGTGTTAACTACATCCACATCAGCAAGAGCAGAAAATAAAAGAAAACAAATAAAAAATGCATATAAACTTTAGAATAACAACACAATAGAGGAGATAAGGCATCAGGTAACTCCATAAAATTTTTGCCAAATGTCTCATATGTAGAAAATCACAAAGAAAAATAAACTGCTTTATGTCTGTTCAATTCATAACCGCATGCATCTTTAATATCCCTCAATTTTTACAAACCAGCTAAATGCAAAACAGCAGCAGTCAAGTTGGTAATCTTCCTTCTTCTAGCTGAACTAAGAAAAAGGTTTCTTAAAAGCGAGAGTCTTGCATCTTAAAATGAACAACACTCAGTTACACTGGGTGTAAAGGATCCTTCCATAAGTCTTTTTAAGGGAATACTGCATATCTATTGTACAACAAAGCAATGCATAAATATTATATAGCTAAGCGCACACCCATTTTTGAAACTGTTTAAAGTGAATTTTGTCCATTAAGTCCTCTAGACATAAAATGTCAGTCTGGAACAGAACATTTAAGTGTACAGTACATTGGTTTTACCTCAATAAGGATGACATTTTTTTTCAAACCTAAAATTGGCTGTTCCCACAGGAATCCTGTCTGCTTATGCAGACACCCTAATCCACTCGCTTGTGTATTTTACAATCGCAAACATCTTAAAAATGCTTCTAATTAAAACAAGGTCTTGTCATCCTAACAGGTAAAGGTGCATTCTGAGCTTTTCTAAGGGATTTACTCAATTGAAAAGAAATTAAAGTATTTTGTAAATATTGCAGATTTGGCTACAGTTTCTCTGATTTCTAATCAAATTTGGGAACATTTTTACAAGACTATGTTTGGCATCTTGTAAATCTGTAGAAGTATGCCTCTGTTTTGGACAAAGAATAAGGAAAGACTGATGTTTTTATTTTAAAACATCTTTGACTTGTTTCATCACCAAAGCATTTATCAGTGGTAGATTTGTTATATAATGTCTGAAACTACACAAATACAATTGTACATTATATACAGGGGGAAAAAAATATTAGAATATCGTGCAAAACTTTATTTATTCATTTCAGTAGATCAACTTAAAAGGGTAAACTAATATATTATATACTCATGTGTAAAGTGAGATATTTAAGCATTTATTTATGATTGTGATGATTATGGCTTACGGCTTATGAAAACCCAAAAATCAAAATCTCAGAAAAGTAGAATAGTGTGAAAAGGTTCAATGTTGTAGCCTCTAAGTGCCACACTCTAATCAGCTAATTAGTCCAAAACACCAGCAAAGGAATCATGAGCATTTAAATGGTCTCTCAGTCTATTTCAGTAAAATTAACACTCATGGGGAAGGTTGCTGACCTGACAGTTGTACAGAAAACAATCAGTGACACCCTCCACAAGGAGGGAAAACCTCAAAAGGTAATTATAAAAGAAGTTGGATGCTTTCAAAGTGCTGCATCAAAGCACATCAATAAAAAGTTGAGTGGAAAGGAAAAGTGCGGAAAAAAAAGGTGCAAAACCAGGAGGGAAGACCACAGCCTGGAGAGGATCGTCAGAAAAAGGCCATTTAAAAATGTGGGTGAGCTTCACAAGGAGTGGACTGAGGCTGGAGTTAGTGCTCTGAGAGCCACAACACACAGACGGATTCTGGACATGGGCTTCAAATGTTGTATTCCTCTTGTTAAGCTGCTCCTGAACAAAACACGTCAGAAGCACCTTACCTGGGCTAAAGAAAAAAATTAACTGGTCTGTTGAGCAGTGGTCCAAAGCGCTCTTTTCTGATGAGCAAATTTGCATCTCATTTGGAAATCAATGTCCCAGAGTCTGGGGGAAGAATGGAGAGGCAACAATCCAAGACACTTAAAGTGCAGCGTGAAGTTTCTACAGTCTGTGTTGATTTGGGGAGCCATGCCATCTGCTGGTGTTGGTCCACTTTGCTTTACTGAGTCCAGAGTCAATGCAACCGTCTACCAAGAGATTTTAGAGCACTTCATGTTTAGTTGAGCAGAAAAGCTTTTTGGAGATGCTGACTTTATTTTCCTGCAGGACTTGGCACCTGCCCACACTGCCAAAAGAACCAAAACCTGGTTTAATGACCAAGGGAATACTGTGCTTGATTGGCCAGAAAACTCTCCTGACATGAACCCCACAGAAAATCTATGGGGCGTTGCCAAGAAAAAGATGAGACCGAGAATGCAGAAGAGTTAAAAGCTGCTATTAAAGCATCCTGGTCTTCATTACACCCCAGCAGAGCCACAGGCTGATAACATCCATGCCATGCCACAGTGAGGCAGTAATTCATGCAAAAGGGGCTCAAACCAAGTACTGAGTTCATACGCATGACTATAACCTTCAGATGGTTAAGATTTCTGTATTAAAATCCTTTTTTTTTATTGATTTCATGTAATATTATAATTTCCTGAGATTTAGATCTTTGGGGTTTCATAAGATGTAAGCCATAATCATCAAAATTATAACAAACAAATCCTTGAAATATCTCACTTTGCATGTAATGAGTCTATATAATATGTTAGTTTACCTTTATAAGTTGAATTACTAAAATAGATCATGTTTCGTGCAATCTTGTAATTTATGGAGTTTCACCTGTATAGTGTGTCTCAGTGCTTTAAATTTTACCTGGATGATGAAAGTTGGCAAATGGAAGGTGTGAGGCCTGCATACTCCGGCAAAGAGCGGCCATTGCCACCACTTTCCTGCGGTGATTGCACAGTTTGGTCATGTCCTGCTCTGTTTTACCCAACAGCTGACTGTATTGTTCCACCCTAACACCCACACTGAAGTTGAAAACCTGAATAACACAAGATGAAAGAGGATTAGACACAATTCAGAAAGAGCATCAAATGTAACATTTCATCAACGCTGAGTGCACATGTGCTGGTATTTTTCACACCTGTATACACACTCACTGAATGAGAAAAAAAATCAGCTAAACTACCTCAACACATTGGTCAAGTGATAAAAAAAGGAGCTGTTTTGTGTTCTTTAATTATGTGCACTTAAACAAATGCAAATTTGTCAAAAAGGTGTCCTACTTGTAGACCCTGAATCTAGCAGTTGGAGTGTTTTAATGTTAAAAAATTCAAGAATGAAACAAAGCATCACTGAGCCCATTAAGCTTTTAAACTCAGCATGGCAAAGATCATAGGGCAGGAGCCCACTTCAGGTCCTCTCTCCATGCTCCATCAGATCAGTATAGTATAGAATAATTTTACCTTATGGATGATCAGCGGGCATTCCAGACCACATTTGCAGGTACCATCAGTCAACAGATAGGTCTTGACCTCATCCAGTGTGGACAGGGCAGTGCCACTGGGACTGCAGGGAGAGGACAAGGAGATTTTGTAATCAAAGTGGAAAACTGAAGCACTTCAGGGCATCTGTAAGACGACACTTACAAATGGATAGATGTTGTGTTTTCATTTGGTACATTTTAGTAAAATGACAACAGTTTGGAAGTCAGAAATGCAGATTGCAGATGTGCACCACAGAAACTATAACTGATATAAAAATTCAATGAAACAGTACCAAAACATTAAACTTGCATTACCTGCAACAAGAAAAACACTGTATCAAATTTTGATGAGCAACTCAGGTAATAAGAGCAGATCTTGTAATGCCACAGGAGGTTTACTGGAATGTGATCCCTGCTAATTGTGTCCTGCTTTGTCCCAGTTTAAGGAGATTCACATAACCCCCCAAGTGGGGTTATGTATAATACTTAGTTGGTGTTTTTACGTGCAGTAGACAGCTGCCAGAGCGCTCTCAGTTTGGACAATCAAGCAGAAATTATAGTGAGCAAATTCTTCTTAATCCAACTATTCTAACCTAAAAAAAAAAAAAAAATTCTAAAAAACTAATTATTTTACTGCAGATTTTTGTATATTTTCACTTAAGGTTCTTATATTTATTTGCTTTTCCACTACATTTATTAAATTACAGAACATCCATCTTGCAAAGTATTCCACATTCTATTTAATACGGTCCATGCCGGAACATTGTGTCACATGTCGTCTCACACGGACCTAGCCCGTGTAACTGTTCAATGCAAAAGGGATGCATTGGGAAAAACCCAAAGAAAATACACAGTATGAGGTTTGCTCAAACCATTATACAACTTTAGGGTTTCAGTTATTATTGGTGGTTAAATAAGTAGCTGTTAGCTTAGCTCCCACTTCAGAAATATTTTCTGCTTCTCCAAACTGCGTCTCTACAGAACGCAAGACACTAACTACTGCAAAGTAGAAATACAGCCCAAGTAAAAACAACATACCTGACGTAGATCACCTGCCCTCCTTCCACTCTCCTCTGCCAGCCAATAGGGACATGTATTGCAGCATTGTGGACCCCATCCTTGTCCCCACTGACAGTATCACTGCCTCCCATCATTTTGTTGCTGTGGCCTGCCAGCACCTTGTAAAAGCAGCAAAATGTAAACATATCTTTCAAAAAATATCTATATCTCTATGTTTTTACATTTTTTCATCTATTTTGATAGGAGGTGATTGAAAAAGCAAGGCTAGAGCAGTAGAATGACACCCAGAAAAAATCTGGATGGGCAGAAAAACTAAACAAGCAAACAAAAAACTTTGCATCAATGATTTCTTGACACACATAGGATACACCCCTACAAATATTGTTTTTAAACCTGTAAAATTAAGTCTGATAACTAAAGTTAAATATTGTTTCCAAAAACATTCTGCAATTAGCTGGGTGTGACCACAACAAAAGAAATAATTCATATGAATAACATGCTAGATACCTTGTCATCTTTGGGAAGCCAGGATCCGTTTTGGCTAGGGTATCCACTGTCCAATGTACATGCTGGTGGGTTAGAAGCACACAGACTGCCGGTAAAACCTGACTGAATTTCTCCCAGTATGAGGCAGATCCTTAACTTTCAAGGTGACTACCACAGATTTATTTGTGTCGAACACATCGGAGTAGGGGTTTAGCTGAAGATGGAGAGCCTGCAAAGAAAGGTGGAGGTGGATTATGTAATCTGGCAGGGGAAAGCAGGGTGAATGACTCGTACAATAAATCTTTCTTCGCAACTGATCTCATTCCATCGCGCTTTAAAATCATTACATCAGATGCACTGCTCCTTCTGAAAGAGTACAACTTCAGCGCAAACTGGCTAAATTGAAGTAGGAGGGTGTGTTTGGTTAGGCCCGTAGTTTACTGAACGTTCAGCTACAATGTGAGCAGTGGTCTTACCAACAACGACGTCAGAGGATAACAAGCAATCAGCATGGACATGAGTTAAAATTAAATGAACATTACGACATATATGTAGTATGCATCCGTTACACAACATTCCACTGACAACACAGAAGCTAACGTCTAGGCTAACAGCTAAGCTAGCAAGCTAAATCCACTTTGTACTATGTTGTCGTGACAGCTGTCAGGCGCACAAAACACTCCGATGCAAACTCTTGAGTGTTAGCAACGGTTTAACGAAACGACCCATGCACAATATGGCTTCGCAAAGAAAGCTAAATGAATTTAATCACCACATTGCACTTTCTTACAGATATCAGTTAAATAACGTCAATATCTACTGAACCACCATTCACTGCGTCGAGCTCTGTGTTGGCCAAGTTTTGAAGTCTTCGCTTGTTTGGCTCGCGGGAGAATCAAGAGTTAGCTGCCTAGCAAGAGGACTAACCAGGGAATGTTTTGAAAACGATTGATACTTTGATAAATGCCCGTAACATAAAATGTTACGTAATCAAAATCACGCTTTGACGTGGAGAATCACCTCGGAATTACCACGGAGAAGCTTTAATGAAGTGTTTGCCAGGCCGATTAAAATAACAAAGAGCAATAACGCTTCATTTTACTGCGCTTGGGTTATGGTGGGAAATGCTACCAGCTAGGCTAGCTAGCAGAGCTAACTGATTGAAATTTACTTGATTCTGGAGTGTCCCAGCAAAACTGAGGGATGTCCCGCTCCAGGTCCACAGCTATCCAGCCGTTGCTTTGGTCTCTGTTCTGCTAAACCCTGTAGCATTCAAGCGTATTCCGACAACCATAACGACCCATGTAATCCCAATTCACAGTTGCTCACTGTTTTTCTTTTTTTCTCTTCTTCTTTTTTTTCTCTCTCTCTCTCTCTCTTTTTTTTTTTTTTTTTTTTTTTTTTACAAATTCCGAGCAAAAAATAATGGAGTTTTCTTTTGAGCATGCGCATTCAGCCCTTAAGGAATATTGTACCCAACATGCAACGGGACCTTTGTATAGTGTACCAGACAGACATGAGTGCAGTATGGAGCTCCTTGATAGAGGACATGATAATGGCTATAATAATAGGCCAGGAAAGGCTGTTAAAAAAAAAAAAAAAATCAGGTTAGATGTCCAATTGATTGACTGTATCTTAAGTAACGCAACAAGTCTTTGAAATAAAATAAAATAAAATAATATAAAACGTGTGAAATTAACATTTAAAAAATAATCATTTATTAAAACTAATTTAGCTGAATCCTATAAGGACATTTAAGCTGCAAATGTATCTTTTGGCAGATATTTAAATCTTGAACATGCTGGTCTAGTTATTTAGCCCAATTCTCCTATTTTATTACCTCTTACTGTCAAGCATCAGCAAACAGGCTAAAAGAAACATGGTTTTCTAAAAGAAGTCATTTAAATCACATTATCATTTCTACTTTTTTCAGTATTCATAAAGATGATAGCAACAACTTTAAACCACTTTTTAAAATCTCTTGATTTAATATTTCACTCTGCCCAGTCAAATAAATGGTAATGAAGATGACCATAGCTTAACAATGTGGTTTCAGATTTAGTCATTTCCAATGAATGAAAAGAGACATAATTTAAAAAAATATTACTTAATAAATCATTAAATAAAATGATAATTAATTAATAGAAAGTTAAAGTTAATAGAAGACCACAAATTTATCTTTGTCTAAACAGACAAAAACAGCTATATATATATATATATCTTAAAAAGAAGACAATATCTATTGTGCCATAAAGTAATGTCATATTGGAGACTGTGTCACATGCCATGTGTTAAGTCATCAATAATGTTACCATTATACCTGTTAGAATTGTTACCATTTTGTAGAATAAAAAAGCACCTTGTAGAAAAAAATAACACTAAGTAATGCAAAACAAAACAATGGTAAGAAATGCCAGGAAATTTATTCAGACATAATAAACCTTTAAGTGCTTTAATAGCAAAACAAATAAATAAATGAAGTCCACAAGACAAGCCAACAATTTTCAGTTGAATTAATAAAAAGGTTACTGAGGCACTCAAGAAGATGGAAGATAAAAAGCCTTTATTAACTCATGGCTAATCTATTAAAAAACACATCCACGCCAACGCGTTTCAGCCTAAGGGGCCTTCATCAGGGCGAGTGGCAAAAAGTTTGTCTGGTAGCTTAATTCTTGAATATATAGAGACAATCACCAGCAGCTGCTCTGTGTGGGCAGGTAAATGGTCACATGGTACCTGTGGCCTGCCAATGACAATCACAGTCAGATTCTTTAAACAACAGGTTAACACAGCATAATATAACAAGATTTAACAGATATGTATAGAAACATCATATATCAACTAAAAAATAAATAAATATTGGTTATTTCTTCTTTAAGGAACCACAGATTAATCAATTACATTACAGGACCATTACAAAAAAGGAGAAAAATCCAGTTCCCCATTCAAACCTGGGTACTGTGTCGCTTTTAATGTGTACATCCAAAATGCCTCTCTTTGTAAGAGTTTTTTAAGTCTGTCTCCACCTCTGATTGGGTTTTCTATATGCTCTATTCCAGATACCTTCAATGAATTGCAATTACCATGGTTAGCATCAAGATAGTGAACAGCCATAGGATATTGTAGGTTACCAGTTCTAATTGCATGTTTATGTTCAGCCAACCTTGCTTTTAATTTGCTCTTTGTTCTTCCGATGTAGAAGCAACCACATGGACATTCTAGTCTGTATACTACATATGAAGTATTGCAATTAATAAATGATTTAATGTCAAACTTACGACTGGATGATACGTCTGTAAAGTAGTTAGCATTAATCATGTTGCTACAATGGTTGCAATGTCCACACTTGTAGTTACCTTTAATGTTAGGCAGCCAAGTTTTTTGTTTTAAAGGGGCAAGGTGACTTTTAACCAGCTTATCATTTAAGCTTTTCTGAAACTTATCGTTGGAGAGTCTGGAAGAGCTTCTCTTAGGACACTGTCACTTTTCAATATATCCCAATTTCTTTTAACAATTTGTTTAATTTGATTAGCTTCATTGCTGTATTGAGTCACAAAGTATACTTGATTAGAGTTCAATTGATCTTTTTGTTTAGGGACCAGCAGCTGTTCTCTAGGGAGACTTTTAGCTTTATTGAAAGCTTTGAGTATAGTTTGTTGTTTATAACCTCTATTTTTAAATCTTTGGCTCATGTCTTGTGCATTGCTTTCAAACTCTTCTTCTGTATCGCACATACGTTTCAGCCTCTGAAACTGACCAAACGGAATATTATCAATTAGCCAAGGAGGATGGAAGCTGTCTGCTCTAAGAATGGTATTGCGATCTGTCGGTTTCCTAAAAATAGAAGTGTGTAAATCACCGTTGATATCTTTAGAGATTTTAAGATCTAGGAAGTTAATTACAGATGAGGAGAAATCTAAGCTGAGCTTTAGATTCTTATTAGTATTGTTCAGATATGAATGGAATTGAAGTAATTCGGCTTCCGAACCAGACCAAAGTAGGATGATATCATCAATATATCTACCCCACCATATAATATTGTTTAGATAGGTATTGAGGTCAGAGTAAATAAATTTTTCTTCCCATGCTCCCATAAACAGGTTAGAATAATTAGGTGCGAAACAAGCACCCATTGCTGTAACAATTTTCAGTTCTTTACACGTGTTGAATTTATAATATAACATAAAGTACATTATATAACTGCCTTTAAAACCCTTTATTAATGCACAATGCACTTGGTATCTGATATCACAGAACATCTCTGTCTTGCTCACTGTCTATAACAAGTCAGGCTCTTAGATCTTGTAGCTGAATCCAGAATTAGATCCAAGTTTGTTGCTGGTGCTCCTTTAGTTACAGAGACCCTGAACTCTGGCACAAGTTCCCTACTGACCTTAAACCCATCACAACTGTGTCCACATTAATAATCTTACTCAAAACTTCCTCCTCCACTCAAGCCTATAATTTCCATGTGTTTTTCATGTGTTTGAGATACACTTAGCTTTGAGTGAGATTCTCTATTTTATCTATGCCATGTCTATGCCTCCACAGTAGCACATTCATATATCTACATGTTTGACCCAATGTGAACAGTAAAATATCAAACTTTTCTTCAACAAAGATGACATTTTGTGAACATTTGTTGTTTTTTGTTGTGGCTCCAAGGTATAAAAGGACAAATGACAATGGGTTGAATTAATTTCTGAGTGTGTCTTTGTGTTTATGTTTGTTGCCTATGACCAAGTGGGACAAGAGGAAAGATGTGTGTGTATAAAAACTGAGGGGAGAGAAGGTATCTGATTTCCTCTCGTCACTGGTGCTCGGTCCAAGTTCCTCAGCTGTCGCAAACTGTCAGCTCAACATAGCAGTCCTCAGCCTGCCGTGCACTTAAATACACACAAATTTATAGATAGACTATTACAAAGAATTTCAAAACCCTAGAAGAGTTTGGGTAACACTCAAAACCAGCAATCAACATAATCAGTTGAGGAAAACATAGAGGGACCACAAAGAAGGGACCCGACTACTTCCAAAGATCCTGGAAGTGAGGTGAAAATTTGGTCAGCTGCTTTGTTAGACTGAGCTATACTGACCATATAGCGCTGAATTCATTGCCAACAGGTGAAGAACTCAGTTCAGAGAAGTTTTCCCAACACATTGGATTTGTAAATTCCTCTGTGTGATCTGTACAAATTTGGACAAGAGGTAAGTTGTTGCGCAATAAGAATCTGTTTTTATATGACACATGTTTTTGATATCAGGCAGCTTATTTGTGTTAATTTCACTAAGGAAATCGTATTAGTTTAAAACTCACCACACTAACTATTTGGCTATTTTACAGAAGCATTTGTTTTGATTTGGTTTTTCATTTTGTAGTATTTCCCAGAGATTTTCTTATTTTTTTTTTTCTTACTGACAGCAGCTCCCTAATTTAGGTGTAATGAGATAGAATTTCACAACCTAAGAATAGGTCAAGTTGACAAATGCACTCAAACACTGTATGGATTTGTGTGAATGTGTTTGGAAATGCATAGCTACATGAAACTTCATACAAACAGCAAAAAACTTGTGCTTATCTGCTCTGAGCTCATGTTTGTGTTTGTAATAAAAAAAAAATCACTCATATTTAGATACTATCATGTTCTCTTGTAAAAGATAATATGTAGATAAAACACTGCTTTTCATATATTTTAGCAAATATCATATCAGATTTTTAAATTACTGTCCAGGATTTTTTTAAAAATATGTATGTGACTTATGAAATATTCAGGATTTACAAACTTATAATAATAATAATAATAATAATAACAATAAACTACAATCTTAGCATTTACCAAGTGGATTTGGTTTCTCTGAGTCTTTTGAGACAATTAAAAAAAAAAATAGAACTTACTCTGATTTCTTTCCAGGCTGGGCAGTATTGACATTTTCTATATTGGACCATGGATCAGTGAGTACAATTCTTGAAATCAGTACAGTCACCTGCCACACCCTGCCTTTCTGAAGAGCTCTCATGTACTGTCCTGAAACCAACAATTGCCTCTGATGTATCATTAGTGTGTGTGAACAAGCGACATCCTATGTATAAGTGAATTCAGGTTTTCATCTGTGTATTTGCTTTTTAACACACACAGGTAAAAGTCAACACTTTGTAGTGATACAACTTAGATACATAACTTCACCAGCTGATCTCCCTCATGGTTTAATCTTTGCTTTTTTTCTTTTTCTGTGTTAGGGAGGATGATAAAAACTCAGTGGACATCCATGACAATCCTCCAGCCCCTGACAATGTAGTTAGGGAAGAGGGAGACACTGTGAGTGGCAGCACCATGTCAACCACCCACTATTAGCAGTGTCATTGCCAGGCTGTTTAAAATAGCCACCAGCTGGGACAGAACTGTAGACCAACGTTGACTCTATGAACTACGGTGCCTCTTTTCTGCCCCTGTGGGATGAAAGCTATAATAGTCTGCTGTGTAGATAAAGTCTGAAATATAATTTGTTATATGCTAAATAGATAAATTCAGTAATAAGTAGCCTTTCTCTATTAACTTTCATAGTAAATATGGGCAATTATGACTTTGAAAAAAAGAGGCTTTCTTCCAGTATGACTATTCACATAAACTTTTCACACATTAATTATTTCTTTCTTATTTTTTGGGAGTGTTTTGGGTGACATATGATGACATTGTCACACGTTTTATTAATTATCTGAGGTCTGTCGCTTGTGTTTCAAGGTCTACTTCATATATGAGGAGGAGGTTGAGGTGGAGGAGAAGGAACCAGAAACTCCTCCAGAACCTGTTATTCGGGTCAATGACAAACCTCACAAGTTTAAGGACCACTACTGCAAGAAGCCCAAGTTCTGTGACGTCTGTGCTCGCATGATAGTTTGTATGTATTGCTGCAAAAGAAACTGATACACAATGAAATGTATTACATTGGATATTCTTATTTGATTTTTTTACATGCAACACTTTGATATTGCCACATGGTCTCTCATTACCTCCCTTGTGTTAATTTCCCCATCTTTTAGTGAACAACAAATTTTGTCTGAGGTGTAAAAACTGCAAGACCAACATCCACCATTCATGTCAGTCCTATGTTGAATTCCAGAGGTGCTTTGGCAAGATTGTGAGTTTGCTGCCATTTAGTTGTGTTAAACTTTTTAAAGCCAACACACTGTATGTAATTTTATGGCATACCACTAAAATATCTGTAGATTACAATTATTTTGCCCTAGAAAGGGAAATATTTAATATTTGTTGACAATTCTCAAACATGGTTCTGTTTTTTTTTTTTTTTTTTTTTTTTTTTTTTTTAGCCACCTGGCTTTCGAAGGGCCTACAGTTCTCCCCTCTATGGCAGTGACCAACCAGATCCAAGTGAGCCTCCAAAAGTAGAAAGATGATATAAGTTTATCTATCTATCTATCTATCTATCTATCTATCTATCTATCTATCTATCTATCTATCTATCTATCTATCTATCTATCTATCTATCTATCTATCTATCTATCTATCTATCCATCCATCCATCCATCCATCCATCCATCCATCCATCCATCCATCCATCCATTTTTCTGGGTCTCATAACTCTGTCCTTCATTAGACAACCCAAACCGGAATGACCCAGTCTTTGACACCCTGAGGGTTGGGGTCATCATGGCAAACAAGGAACGCAAGAAGAATGAAAATGACAAGAAAAATGTGCGTGTTTGATATAAATTAAGTCCAAACATAAAAACTATTGATTTCAGAAATAAAAGCCCTGCTGAGTTGGAAAAATTCACCAAGCATGAATTTAGTAGATATGTCAGCAAGCGCATACGGTGTAGGAGGTTTAACTATCATATGAATGAAAATAAAGTGCTGATTTTAACAGTGCTATGTCCTACTAGATGATGATGATGATGGAAGAAGAAGAGGAGGAGAACCAACAACCCAAAGAAAATGAGGAGGGAGGAGAAGGTAATAAATAAATAAATAAATAACCAATGGGTTGGCTAGTTTTAGCTGTAAACATGATTGTAGCATGAATTGGTATACAGCATTCAAATCTGAAGACTCTTATTTTTCTGATGGTGTATAACGTGCTGCTAAATTCTAAAAAATTAAGTTGTTGATCTTGATGCACTTGTAGGGAAACCTGATGATAAAAAAGACAAAGGAGGTGACAAGGCAGATGATAAGGTGAGAACAAACAAGACAGTTTATGCAGCAAGTGGATGCAAGTAATGCCTTGTTTCCAAGAAGCAACACGCGTTTACATTAATTCATACAGAGTTGCATTCATGCTGTTCTGCCAACAGAGTAAGGGTACTTTCACTGGGTCCCACTACTACCTGGCTCTCTACCGCTTCAAGGCTATTGAGAAAGACGATCTTGACTTCCAGTGAGTTTGTGAAATGGAAACAACTCTTCACGCTAACAGCATGGATTATAGAGCTTTTATTTATTGATTTATTCATCCAAACAAACAAAAAAACAACAAAAAAACCCAAATCAAACTGCATGTGTTTGTGTACTAGCCCTGGTGATCGGATCATTGTACTGGATGACTCCAATGAAGAGTGGTGGAGGGTGAGTTTAATTTCTTGAACTTTAAAACTGTAAATATGTCATTTCCGTCTTCATTACTGCTGAGGGTTAAATGTGTTTTCCTGTTTAAACAGGGAAAAATGGGGGAGAAGACAGGATACTTCCCCACTAACTACATAATAAAAGTACGTGCATCAGAGAGAGTTTACAAGGTGACCCGCTCCTTTGTAGGGAACAGAGAAATGGGACAAATTACACTCAAGAAAGACCAGGTACCCTTCCTAATATAGAATGTGTGTATAACCAAACAACATGCATCAACCCAAGTATTGCAGCAAATGAATGTATACTGTCAGGCTGATGTTTAATTAAGCAACTGACATCTAACATTCTCTGTATGTGCCCACTAAAATGCTGTCTGAGGCCTTGATGACGTTAACATTTTTACTATGCTACTCTGCTGTCTGTGTTTCAGATTGTGGTGAAGAAAGGAGATGAGAAAGGGGGCTACTTGAAGGTCAGCACCGGACGCAAATTGGGCTACTTCCCTGCTGATCTGTTGCAGGAGATCACTGTGACATAAACACCATGATATGCAACAAAATTGGCTGCAACACACTTAAGATATAAGCAATTGGATACGTGTTTGTTTGACAAATTAATTAGATTTTTTTAATTACATGCATTGCCTGAGGAAAATCTAGTATTGTTGGTCTTGTGTCTGCACAGAAAATGTTTGCTGTGTAGTTTTTGACACAGAGATAATGTTGAAAAAGTCTTTTATGTTTAATTTCATATCTAGGCTATAATAATAACTTGGTAAGTGTTCTTTCTTGTAATTAGCATAGCAATAAAAATGGTCTAATACTTCAAGTACTACTTGCTGATTTTAGTTTGGATAGATCTGGAGGGCAGATGAAGAAAACATGGAGCCTATTCAATCATCATTAAGTCACTTAGTTTACTAATAAAAGCTCAAATATGATACTAAACAAACATACCTTTATATTATTTCCTGCAAAAGAAGAGGACATGTTAATTCTCATAGCAGATCAACCATTAATGTTCTAGCTGTATTACTGAAAACTTTGACTTGATGCTTAGTAAAATAAACAAGGAGAATCAGCATTTAGTTTTTATCTGGAATATTTGGAATGAACTACTGGAAAACTCTGCCCCAAACCAAACTTTAAATCAGTCCTAGAAACTCTTTTATTTGCCAGTGCTTTTCATTTAGAAAGTATTTCTTTTTTCTATATTTTCTCGCACGTGTACGTTGATAGTGATGGTGATGATTTATACTCCATCAATGTCTGTTATTATCATATGTAACCTACTATATGTATTCTGTTTCTATTTATTTGTTTTAGTTTTTAATTATCTTTTATTGTACTTTTTAATGTTTCTTTTGCACCTTGCTTTTAATGTAATGCTATTGATGTTTTATGTAGAACACTGAGTTGTCTTAAATGTGCTACACAAATAAACCTGCCTCGAGTTGCCTGAATCTAAAATCATACATGGTATTGACTATAAATTAAAATAATATATTCTGACAATATAATTGCCTAACAATGTCTATTTACATATTTGTTATCAAGCTCAAGGCTCCGCAGGTCCCGTATACCTGCATAAAACCTAACAACCTCTAACAAAAACTATTAAATGACCACACCTGAAAGATGTTTAGCCTTTTTTATTATTTAGTAACAAAAAAAGTAAATGAAAACAAATATTGGGCTGTTTAATTAAAATACAAATGATGAACAATATTCATTCTCAATCAGGTTCCAACTTTCTTGCAAAGCAGCTTTTCAGTTTGAAGCCTCACTGGGGACTAATTTTCTCATTTCAACCATAAATCTGTAGATGCGATGAGATCCGGACAGTTTTTGGTCATGGCAAGAAGTTATATTTTGTCTCTCCTGGGAAAAAAAAAAGTTTGAACGCTCTTTTTTCTGTTACAAGTTAACAATAATTATAATAAAAAATCCACTTCGTCCACCGAAAACTCGCATGTTTGCTGGTAATCAGCAAGGTAAAACAGGTCTTGGAGTTCTGCGAGTACTTTTCTTTTAACTAAAACTTATTTACATTTTAGACTTGAGCAGGCATTTCAATAAAATGACAAATAAAGTGATATTCTCTCTACTTTATCCGAAAGAGTATAAAAATACAGAGATTTTATTATAGTTATTACAGTATCGGTGGTACAAATATACGCTCAGCCTAAACCTAGGCTGTTACTGTTCAATCCACGGTTAATCTGTACTGAGAGATTTACTCACTAAAAACCCGTGACTGTTTTATTATTACTATGTGTGCAGACGAGTCTCTTCAGGCGCTGATGTAATGGGAAATGCTGACGGCAAAAGACACCAGTCTCACGAATGGAGGTGGACATTTTGTTTTTCTCTTTCTTCTTCGTGGTACTTTGCTGGATGTTGGCATTAAGCCTACTCGTTCATTAGCACCACCTACTGGACGGGAATGTAAATGGTCATAACTATCATTTACTCACTGCCTTATTCCAAACCCCGAAAGCTTCAGTCTGCTCCACTGAGTGGACAAACTGCACATAATGCAGTGAGTTAACAGTTCTGTCTCATATTTTTTCTCTGTCCTCTTTTTAAGTTAAAACAAGCAGCATCAAGTATTGAAACTGACAGAAAGTGCATAATGGTGGAGCCAGTAATGCGTTTTAACCTGTTGGCTGGTCTGCGCGCATGTTGCATGTATTCAGAATATATCCAGAGAGAATTGTAGTTATTCGACTATCATCTAATATGTTGGTGCAAATGAACAACAGTTAACAAAAATAGCTACAACCACCTTTGCATTTTTTATTTCTTTTTGCGCTGCAATGAAAAAGTAAACACAGTAACAAAAACATAGCTAATTCCGCCGTCATTTTATTCGTCTAAAATGTAAATGTATTTTCGAGTTATCCTAAATCTAATGCAAGGCTTTCTTAGACTAAAAATTAAATGGATCTTCTACATTTAAGCTTAGCAAGAACAGGCCTGTTGTGTATCACAAATAAATAAATTCTCTTTACTGTAGCTTTTCAGTATCTGATTAGGAATCTCTTATCATGAGCGCTTGAACTTTAGAATTTTTGGTTTTCAATAAATTGTTGGGTTGTTTTGTGCGCCCTCTAGTGGTAGAAAGGCTGCCACTGCTGCTGCTGCATGACCTGCCTTTCCCTCCCACGGTTTTATTTCTTTGTAGTCTACTATCTAAATAACATTAGTTTTCTTTGCTGATCATTCACTTACAGTTTTGTTTAAAGACAGATAACAAAGAGTTATTTAAAAAAAAATTGGGCTTCATTTGCTGTCAACTGCATGGCATGATCTTGCAACAATATGGATCACCAACACAAAACTCACACCTCAGTCAAATGACAGACGTTAAGTCCTTGTTATTCAGTAAAATTACCAGAGATTTAACACCAAAAAATACCGAAAAACTGGTTCATTAGTAAGGCATACCTATTTCCAACTACAGATGATACAATTAATGGCAATGTAGTTGTTTACACTCAAGAACCCTGTGGCATGCATGATTGAAGTTAACAGATTTGACACTGCTTCATTGTTTCCATCAGCAGTGAGGAGCCTCTGTTGATTTTAGAAACATTAATGGATTCCAACAAAAACCACAAATTACATTTTGTGAGATTTTCAGAGCTTTTAGAGAACTACTAGGGATTGTTATATAAAGAGCTTCATGAAACTTTGAAAGGGTTTTCAGGGACACTCCTTAAATGTTGTTTTTATTGAGCAATTTAGGAACCAGTCTGGGAAAGACATGGTAATTAATCCATTCTATGTAAGTATTTTAAAACATGGTTGAATATATATATGTATATATATATATATAGACACGAATCTGGAATAGTTTATTTTATCATTTTTTTATATTACTAGGCATGAGTCTGTATCCCGTGTATCCTTGCATGTCCAAAGAATCCAATTGGCAAAGGTTTTTTTTTTTTTTCGTCAGGCACAAATATACTGAACTTCACATAAACATTTATATTATAAACAATTTCATCATCAGTCAATCTTTATCTCATTGTGATTCTTTATTTAATTTAGTTCCTTGCCTTGGTTAGTACTTGAGGTGATTTGTTGGCTTGAAATTCTACTGAAAGATACAGTGAAGCTCCCCAGTTGTCAGTAATTTTATTTTCCTGCAGAGAACCCTTGTCATTTTGTCAGCCTCCCTGTGGCTAAAGTATGTGGGGACAGCAGGGAGGGCTGTCAAACTGTGCCTGTCTGAGAGCGCCTTTCTCCGGGTTGATGAGTCATAATAAGGCCCGGCCAGGTGGTGAAAATGAGCACAGAGGCAAGTGAAGGGTATGTGTCCGTGTGCATATATACACTAGTGTTTTTATTATCAATTAGTCTACAACAAATTTGATTTGTCTTCCCCTGGGTTTTTACTTAATAAGACTAATATTCCTGAGAAGATGCTTTCTAAGAAATTTTTGCCTATGTGGAGTTGAGTTTTGTATGAGTGTGTGTGTGTGTGTCTGTGTGTGTGTGTGGAAGAGGAAAGAAAAAAAGAAAAAACGGCAGGAGAGAGACATGGGGAGGGAGGGAGAGAGCTAAGCCCAGTATTAACTTAAATTCTGAGGGATTTTTGAGTCTTTTGCTGGAGACGAGTAAGAGTAAGCTTCAACTTGGTGAATCACTAGGGTGGACAGAACAGCTCCGTGGATGGAGAATCGCTGCTGCAACATGAGGTCTTTGTGTTTGAACTTTGCCATCACCTGTCTGTGGATCCTTCCTTCAGCGGTGAGTCAGCTCTGCTACTGAGACTTTTACACAGTGCTGCAATAGTTTCACCACAGAGTCACCACTGGTCATGTATGTATTTCTGATTAATCAAAAGTGTATGTCGTCAAAGAATTTCTCTAATATTTTCTCCTGCATTTTCTCTGCCACTGTTTATGATGCTGCACTACAATCCAGTTATTATATCAGTTGTTCTTTTATCATTCACATTTTTTTTAATTTCTTGAAGTATCTCCCAATTGAGCCAATGTGAGCAGCTGAAATTATACCTATTGAAAAAAAGATAATACATAACTAATATAATAGAAATGATCAGATTGAACAGAGGAGATTTTGATTTGTCACAGAGGTGAGAATCTAACTGGTTGTCTCCCTTAAGAAATTGAACTTAGACTTAAAAAAATTTATTTTATTTTTATTGTAATTATTTTTTATCATAAGATGATCTCAGGATTCAACCAAAGTTGATTTTTCTAATAGAAGCTGAAGTTTAATTCTAACACTTATAAATTGTTCCAGTCCTGTAGTCGGTGATTCTCTTCCATTTAATCTGCTTTCCAGTTATTGCTTCAACTTTCTTAATGCACAGACATCTGACTATAACATGTAACCTTAACACTGAGGATCTCAAGTGAAAACCACATTTTATGCTTAATGAATTTAACTAAATGACTATACAGGCTTTGTCTATTTAAAAAAAGTTTGATCTTCTCAGGGTTTGGGGAATATTTCTGTTTTATTGTTTTTGTAAAGTCTTAAAAACTGACACATTTCGGATCTTCTGTGCCTGTGGCAGGTTCTTGTCCTTAAAATAAAAAATAAAGCAAATGCTCATCTCAGGTTTTTCAGTATTGTTTTTCTTCCCTTTTTTTTTGCCTCTGCAGGTGGTTTCTTATGTATTGTGCTTGCATCCCCTCCTCCACTGTTGCTCAGTTGCAGTCACTGTGTTGGCATCTTGACACTGAGCCAGTGACATGGCTGTCACATTGTGAGCTCCAATTAGGGTAGGTGAGAACAGCACATAGCTGGAGGTTTTAGGATTGTAACAATAGGCACAGTTGGAGCTCACTTAGTTTTAGGAGAAGGCCAAGATTGGCACACAGAGATGGGGTGGTTAGCTGTGCTGAGGATCCTGCTTGTCTGTGAGAACTGATCATGCCTAAGAGATGTATTCTGCGATTCCAGTGAGAATAACCCTAAACATCCATGTGCCTTTGACATGTTGTGATAAAAACAAACGAACAAAAAACCAAAACACTTCCCATCTTTCAGCATTAATGCATAATTACACTATCACTGTTTTCAGTGAAAGAAGATCTAACATCTGTCCAATTAGTTTTCACCTGTACATTTTCTTACTGTACATTTGACATTCAAACATACCACAGCTTCACATGTCAACTGTAGAGTGAACGTGGGGAATATTCCTCACACTAACATCCTTGTTTAAAACTTTGTTTTATTAGGATTGGTATATTTTATTAGGTACAGCAGCAGGCAATGTCACGGCTTGAGATACAAGAGTTCATCAGTGTCGTTTCATCTTTTTCAGTATTAGCCAATCTATCAACCGAGAGGGAAAGCTGGGAGAGGTTAATCATCTACCTCTGTGTAACTGATGTCTTCTTCTCTGTGGTGGCAATAAACCATGTAATTATCATGAAAAACAACTAGAATTTCTAAAGCATTTTATGATTTTAGAAAGGTAACACAGCTAATTGGGTTTTTTGCTGCAAAAGCCTCACATAAGCTAACAGATGGGCATCAAGACTTTCTCGTGTTATTTCATTTCAAGTAATGACAAAGAAATTTTATATAAGCATGCGTGTGACAGAGTGAGACAGAGAGAGAGAGGGAAAGAGAGATACCTGAAAGCATGTCGAAATAGCACATTCACCAAAAAAAGATCCTAAAACAGTAACAAAGCAGAAGAAGATGAAGAAATACGACAATGCAATACTTCATCCTTTGTTTATTTCCAGTGTGCAATCCAAATGCATACAACACTTAAAACTGGGTTATTTAAGAGGAGGATGAAGAGGAGAGTTTTTTTTTTTTTTTTTTTTTTTGAGACAACTGAGGCATGTTTGATAGAGGAGCTCAATATGGAAATTATGCTTGAAGCACTTTCAATATTCTGGTCCTTTTCATACACTGTGTACTTAAAATGTCTTTTATCTAATTGATTCTTCAGAGACCTGTCATATACTTTTCAATTCCAAGTATATTGATTAATAAGCCTGAAGACTCAGTCCTTTTTCAAGGTTGCACTGATAAGATAATTGGCCATTTTAACAAGGGAATGGGAGAGTGTTTGAAGACGGACAGTCAAATTAAAAAGCATTACTGACAGTGTGGATGTGACTGTACATCCTTGCCTAAAGGAAATAACCTATTGATCACAGCCAATTTCAAGTCAGCCTCATTGTGAGGACTTGAAACACTGAAGAATAATTATTTTAATCGATTATCTGCTATAATGTAGCTGCAGTGAAACTGTCCTTCAGTTGTGGTAGCCTTGATGGTCAAAGCTATTTTATCTCATCTTTTTATCACTTTGTGCTGATTTCTAACACAAGCTGCTTTTGTAACCCATCTTGTACAGATACCTAAATAATACTCTTTTCCTAACTTTAACCAGGTAGTTTCAGTACTAATAAATAAAATAGTTGTGATGTGCAAAGAGTGACTGAACTTACTTATGCCTAACAATGAAGTGGATAAAACTGCTGTAATGTGCCACAACCTGTCCCACAGTTTAAAAGCTTTGCATGTTTGCATGTTGGGGCCACCTGCCCTCATAAGGATTTAGTGGTTTGTTAAAATAATCATGTAATAGTAATGTTGTTCAATCAGTATAAATGGGTTTAAACAACTGGCCATTGTGTTTTTTGTTTTGTTTTTTCAAATGTTTTGCACATCAGAGCAGTATCTTATGATCCAATTCAAATGCTTTCTTTTGCTTTGTCTTTTATTTCTATCTTTGTTCAAAAGTGGCTCAACTGAGAATTATTATCCATAATATTAGGGAAATAGTTCTGCAAAATTAAATTTGATGTGAAGTTTAAAATATTGCTTTCAGTACTTTGACTAGCTTCAGAACATTTAGTGATTTGAGGTTTGGTCTTAAATCTTTTTAATATTTTAAGATTGGAGAGTAAAATGTCAAAATTAGAAGGATATATCATCTCTGTGGATACATTTAATTAAGGAAGTCTTTCTTTTGCTAACAGAGCTTTGAATTTTCTATAATGAAGACCTTTGCTGTCCTCAGGTCCAAGACACACCCAAGCCTCTAGTCTTTAAGAATGCACAGTGGGGACATGAGGAGGTGGGAGGAGAAGATGCTGAAGGAGCAGCTCTGAAGGTTAAACATGCTTCCAAAGATTTACAGATCATCTCCACCAAACACAAAACCCCTGCTTATGGCTCGCTCAGCCCCTATGGATGGCCTCAGAACTTTTCACAAGCCCCTGACCAGTATCTGTACCGCCCTCCTCCAAAATCCAAACCTCCTGCTAAAACATCTACAAAGGCCAAGAAGATCCTGGGCTGGGGAGATTTTTACTTCAACGTGAAAACAGTGAAGTTCAGCCTCCTTGTTACAGGAAAAATTGTGGATCACATCAATGGAACATTTAGTGTCTACTTTCGCCACAACTCATCCCGTCTGGGGAATATATCAGTCAGCATTGTTCCTCCTTCCAAAGCTGTAGGATGGGAGATTCTGGATCCTGCATCTGAGAAGAGTCACACCAAAAACTCTGTCCTGTTTCCAGATCTGACATCCCAGCTTCAAAGCCCTCCTCAGTCCACCAGCTCCACTCCTTCAGAACAGCAGAAACATCAGCGGGACATGATGATGGTGACTGAACTTAACTGCCGCATTGAGTACCAGAGAACCAACCGGTCCAAGAAGACCAAACCTTGCATGTATGACCCAGGCCAGACCTGCTACTCAGAAAACACCCAGTCCCAAGCAGCTTGGATCTGTGCCAAACCCTTTAAGGTTATATGCATATTCATTGCCTTCACTGGCACGGATTACCGGCTGGTGCAGAAGGTTTGTCCAGATCGCAACTTTCAGACTGAACCAAACCAACAGCACCTTGGATGATGCATTCAGGGATCCTGGGACTGAGCAAGTGAACTGTTCATTCATCCTTCATACAGGCTTCAAAATGATTAATTCACTTTTCAATATAGATTAAAGATTGACTGCTTTAAGCACATTTTTAACTTAGAAACTAGTTTTTATCTGGTTTGTAGTTGCAGTTTGAGCTGGAACTGTGGTAATAGCAGTGTTTTAAAGCATGAGCTTTATGTTGTCTGTAGCTGCTCTCATTGGTGAAAACGTGACACGTCTTATTTTCTGTAGTGCTTTTTACTTTGTGGGTTTTCAAACAAAATTTGATAAGATATACTGTCGATTTCTATAGTCAGTGATAATTTCTTAGCTTAGCAATATAACTAAATACTGTACATATTTAGACATAAAATGTAGGTTTTTTTCATTATTGATTTTTTATTTACGATAAAATGAATTCCTTGTTTGATTGTTCTGTAACTATCATCAATCAGCTATTTCATTTCCAGAGAACTGATACAGAGTGGGATGAAACAGATGATGTAGTCTAGTGGTCATTTTAAGCGGTGACACAAAGTACGCATGTCCCTGGCTTTTTTCCAGAATATTCTTACCTTTACCCTTTGTACCTTGCAAGTTTTCAGTTCTCCCAAGGCCTTAGCTGCCACAGATATGCTTTCTCTGTCACTGCGGCAGACATTACGGGTAAGTTTATTTCTTTAATTATTCATAACATACAAGATTGCTTGTTTTTTTACCCCCATTTCATGCAAAAGCAGCTGTTACTTATTCACTTATTACTGCAACTAGGTTATCTTATCACCTCAGTTTAGCTTAACCTTAATTTGAATTGCCTGCTTTGAAGATGTATGATTTTTTTATAACTGTACAAAATTGATAAGTGTGTTTGTTAAAATTTTTTATTTTATTAGAATAACACCTTCATGTGCAGTTCAGACTTTATGGAAGCTCAGACAAAAGTGACTATTAAACATAAAAGAAGACTCACTTCAACATATATTTATGCTGCAACAACAATCTGTCTAATATGCCAAAATAACACTCAGTTACATAACTATCATGCAACTACAAACCAGTTGTAACAAACAAGACCTTGGCTAACCCCCATACAGTTTTCAAGTTCAAGGTTTTCCGTAACTGCTCCGCTAAATGTTTGTTTTTCACTGCCTTTCATTTAATGGCTTGTTTAGAACATCAAAAAACACATTATTCTAGCACCCTTGTTTCCAAACCCCTTCTGAAAAGTATTATAATTCTGAGTGATGAAAGTGTTTTTCAAGCAAGTTTGCTCTTCATGATGGTTTCAAAGGACAGCAAAGGAGCAACAACAACAAAAGAGACACCCGAAACGTTTTTTTTTTTCTTTCTTTCTGCTTTGACCATTAAAATCGCGATGGAAATTTTTGAAATGTAGCACAACAATCTCATGAGCATGATAATGATTATTTATGAGGTTTACATTGCAATTAAAATTCTTCTGTGTTCACCCACTATTCCATGCAAAAGCCCCTCTTCCTCAGGCGTTTTGGATGTGTAGGGCAGATTACAGCAGAGTCATGCAAACGAACCCTCAGCAGCAGAAGTGGGTGGACGGGACAGGAGAGCCTGGCCCAGGACGATTCAGAAATGTGGAGCCTCCTGCAGCAGGAGAAGGACAGGCAATGTCGGGGACTAGAGCTCATTGCATCAGAGGTGAGACCTGAATATATGAGTTACAGAAAGAAACATGATCAGTGCATCATACGGTGATCAAAGAAAGAAGAAAAACAACAACCAAGTACTAAATTTGAAGACTTCCTCTGTGTAGGTTTTATGTAAACTGTGATGACAGCCAGTCTGCTGTGAAACTTCAGAAATAAATGTTTAAATATTTGCTCAGTGGTTTGCATCACATATAGAGTTTATGTGTGAAAGTAGCGCTGGAACAACAGGTGTGTTTTGGCAGGTCAACTTAAAAAATGTGTTTACTATTATCTGCTCCTCAGGTAAATTCCCTCCTTTCTTCTTGCAGAACATTTTTTTTCCATATTGTTGATAAAGTTTTAGCAGCTAAAGAAGACAAACAGCAGCCAGATCACTCTATTACTTTTGTTTCAAGTTCTTAGGATTTGAATAAAGTGGATGACAAGGTGTTGCTATGTATATATCCCCTGAGCGCTCCTTTGCTCACAGTTGGTAAATATATAGGAAGCAAGAAAAAACACCTTTTACAAAAGATGGTCCTTAAAGCACAAGTCACTGTTGTTGTTTTGTTTTAACTTGTGTCTGACTCTGTAGATTTTATTATTTTATTCTTCAGCAATTATAAATCCACAGCTTTATCTGTCACAATGACATCTGAAAGATTTTCTACTTCATGTGCATGTGCTGTCAGTCATTCACCGCTGCAGGCTGACTCCCAGTAGAGATCCATGTTTTTTTAATTCAGGAATGCAGTCTAATGATCTCATTAGCTTCTACTCTGATGTTTTCTCACTAATCTTCACATTTTGAGTTGAGACAGGGGAGAAAGGGCAATCATGTATATAGGTTTGTCTTTGTGTGTCAAGAAATGTTTGTTGGAAATGTCATAAAAAGAGTTGTCAGGGGGACTATTTCTAAACCTCTCTACAATGATTGAGGGATTCCAGAACAGTGACAGGTTTAGTACCATAACAAGATAGAGGGGCGGCTGAAGAAGATAGAGTGAAAGAATAAAGAATAAATAAGCTGAAGTGACAGCAAAGAAGCGACTGAGACAAAGAGGAAAATTAATTTGCATTCATTTTGTTTTTTGAAGCTCTCTCTGTTCCCACACAGAAAGCAATTGCGAATACTTTATAAGATTTATAAAACATTTTTAACAGATTCAAACACATCATGTTTTTTTTTATTGTATATGTGTTATTTGCAATACAATATGCACAAAACTGAACTAAAAACAAACTTGATAATTAAAGTTTATACTATGATTAAACTTTCTGGGGCTTGCTGAAATAGAGTAGGGGTGTTCAGTCACCCTTCACTGTATAAAGAAAAATTTGGAAATGGATAATGACTGTGTCCTGATTATAAAAGTGTACTTTTTTATTCTTTCAGAACTTCTGCAGCCGTGCAGCATTGGAGGCACAGGGCTCCTGTCTTAACAATAAATACTCTGAGGGATACCCTGGACAAAGGTAAACACACAGATAACACACTTCAGTTCAATTCAGTTAAATTCAAATAACTTTTTTTGTCCCCAGGGGACAATTTAAGCAATAGTGATTATTATATTATATCATTATAAAATCACACTATATATACAGTATTTACTATATATATATAAATATATATATAGTGCATATAGTGTGGGACAGTGCAATCGCTGCACCAAGGGGAGCAACTCAAATGCAGGGTGGAGAGCATGTGAAGGGTCCTGCATGACCGTGTTGGTCAGCCTGGAAGTTTGTTATTCATAGATGGAGGAGACAGTTCTTGTCTGCTGTCAGTGATCTTAGAGCAGACTCTGGCTGTGCTTTCTAGGTGGTTTCTGTTCTGGAGACTGATGGAGTGAAACATGTAAGTTAAGGAGAAGGTGGTGATGCTTTCAATGAAACAGTTATAGAAAGTTAACATGATTTTTTTGTTGACTCCAAAGGAATTGAGGTTCCTTAGGAGATTCTGACGCTGGTGACATTTCCCGAGATTGTCCTCTGTTTTGGAGGAAAATTTCAGCAGGTTGTCAAAGGTAGTCCCCAGGCATTTGTATTTTTCCACCAGCTCCACAGACTTCCCATAGATTGTGGTGATGGATGCAGCAGCCAGCTCTCTTTACTGTTAGATCACTGAAAATATTTTTATATGCATGTAATTTTATGATATAAAAAAACAGCTTGCTAATTTTACTTCCCTAGAATGTTAACTCGAGTGGGTTGTATATGATGCACCTCAAATACTATTTAAACTTGCACTCGTGGCACACCATTATGCAATACAATGCAACACACTGTAACTCAAAATTGAATGTTACAGAATGATGCAACATAATATGAAATAGGCAGAACTTATTTGTAATGCCCAATTCAACAACAGGATGATTCAAAGTACATTACAAAGAGATCAAAACATCAGAAAATAAGAAGTATAATTTAAAATCAAAAACAAAAGATACAGGAAAAAAAGAACTTTGGATGGTGACAGTATTATTTAAAACGTGATCAAGTTTTAAAATTCAAGCCTAAAAGAAACAAATTTGTTCTTTCAAAGTAAAAACTTTTCAAATGCAACAGAGAACAGGTGGGTCTTTAACCTTAACTTAAATAAACTGAGTGTTTCAGCTGATCTGAGGCTTTCTGGGAGTTTGTTCCAGACATGTGGAACATAGAAGCTGAATGCAGCTTCTCCATGTCTGGTTCTGACACTGAGAACTGATAAAAAAAAATTCAGATCCAGATGACCTGAGGGGTCTGGCAGGTTCATACTGGATCAAGAGGTCACTGTTGTACTATATTTTGGTCCTATACCATTCAGAACTTTATAGACCAGCAACAGAACTTCAAAGTCTATTCTCTGATGGACTGGCAACCAGTGTAAAGACCTCAGAGCTGGACTGATGTGGTTCACTTTTATGGTCCTAGTTAGGACTTGAGCAGCAGAGTTCTGAACAAGCTGCAGGTTTAATTGATTTTTTATGTAGACCTGTAAAGACACTGTTAAAAAAATTACACCGACTAAAGGTGAAAGTATAGACTAGTTTTTCCAGGTCCTGCTGAAACAGACATTTTATCCTTGATAAATTCTTTTGGTTATAGTAGGCAGACTTTGTGATTCCCTTAAGGTGTTTTTAAAATTAATGTCTGATTTCATTGCTACACTCAGATTGGTGGTTTTTAGGTGAATAGAATGAAGCTCTGTGGTGACCTTTAATCATTTCTCTTTGGCTCCAAATCACCTCAGTTTTGTTTTTGTTTAACTGAAGAAAGTTCAGGTGCATCATTAATAGCCTTAATATGTTTAACAAGAGCCTATACAGGGCCTCTGTCTCCTGGTGACATTGTAATGTAAATCTGCGTGTCATCTGCATAGCTATGTGTGGCATTATGAGGTTTCTGCTGGGTTTTGAGTGACCAGCAAATGGTCACGAAGGATCTTTTGTCTGACAACGCCACCCAGAGGCAACACCGCCTCTGGGAACTTCTTCTCGACACACTATTATGCACGCTGGTTTGTTATTGCACCACAGGGCAGAGACAGTTCAGAATATAAACACAGTTTATTGGGCACCAAACAAATAAAACCCCCCTATTAAAAGTGTGGGGCTGGGACCAGCAGCAGCATCAAACCAAACACCCCGTGCTCTACACGCTGAAGAAAAGCCACCACCAGGATATGGGGGGCTTCCTCGGGTCCCAGCGCCTGCATACAAATAAAATGTTAAAACCCACAATAAACAATATAAACTTTATAAAACAATTAAAAATGCCCACAAGATAATAAATAAAAAACTGCATGTTTGCAATAATTGAGAGGAATACAGGAGGCCCAGATGGTACAATGTGCTGGACCTATACCTGGACAATCCGGAGACCAAACATATGCACGAGCGCTGGACTGCTTGTGCAAAGTCTCTTAAAACCAAAACATAATCTTGTAGAGCCAAAACATGAGTTGTCATAGAGCCAACACATGGGTCATCATAGAGCCAGAACAGCAGGCCGCCACGGCTTAATGAGTCTGACAGAGGATCTGTCCTATCCAGCACCCTAAAACCAAAACAGTAATTTTAACATAATATGCATGATGCTGGTTCATGTTTGTGTAGCCTGCCGACTCACCACCGGTGCAACGTCAGTGAATCCCAGAGGGGACGGAGGGCAACCAACGGCACTCTCCCTCTGCAGCATATAGAAAGCCATGAGCAGGGAACTACACTACATGCAAAAGGCATTCCAATCAAACAGACTTACCACGTACTGGTGGTACTGCACCTGAGCGCCCCGCACCACAAACATCTCCCCCACACAGGCGATCACCGTGATACTTCCAAATACTTGTGGCCAAGGCTGCCACGCCAACCTAGGACACAGTCACGCTGCCTGGAAGGCAGGGGGAAAAGAGTGTGAGTGTAATGTGCTACACCTGGGCTTAAATACTCAGCACCACTACGGCGTCAGTGTGCCGTGAACTCAATTGCCCAACGCCCCACAGTGGCCTGGAGGGAAACACCTCCTGTCACATATGGTAACTAATTTTGTTGTTCTTTATGACCTGTGCCAGTGGGAGCATGTATATGTTAAACAGAAGAGGCCCCAGGATGGAATCTTGCGTCTTGAGTCGTTTGCGTAATATGTTGTGGTC
Organism: Melanotaenia boesemani; assembly: GCF_017639745.1. NCBI lineage: Eukaryota > Metazoa > Chordata > Actinopteri > Atheriniformes > Melanotaeniidae > Melanotaenia > Melanotaenia boesemani. The sequence goes on from NC_055694.1 coordinate 20,934,468, forward strand.
AATTGTATTAAATGCAGCACTGAGGTCCAGTAAAACTAAGACTGACATTTTTCCATCGTCTGTATTTAAACATATGTCATTAATCACTTTGGTCAGAGCAGTCTCAGTGCTGTGGTGCTGTTTAAGACCTGATCGGTTGTTTTTGTTTGTTAAAAAGTCTTTTAGCCTTTTCAGTGATCTTAAAAATGGAAGATTTGAGATCAGCCTGTAGTTGTTCATTTGTGTTTTGTCTAGAGTGACCTTTTTAACCCTCTGGTGCATCAATTATTACAAAACAGTACCACATTTTTTTAAATAAAACATTTTACTTCGAGCAACATGCACATTGATGTTTTTCTGCTTTTTAATCTTATTTTAATTTTTACTCAGTGTATTGATTTTTCCATTTGATCTATGAAAATATTTATTAAATAACATCTTGTCATATTAATATAATACAAATCGTCTATAAAAACACCTGGACCATTTTCTTGTCCTGTTTATTACTGAGGCAAACTTGGTAATTACAAACTATATCAAATGTAGTTATTCTTTATACGTGGCAGAGTATTGGTGACTCACTACTGTCCAATGAAGTTGCTAATGTATGATCCACACCCATGTACGGATTTAAAAACAGCCTTTAAATATGTGTCCGCTGTAGTGGACACTATGCATCAAAGGGTTAAGAGCAAAGGCTTGTTTATAGCTGTTTTCAGCAGCTCTGAGAAGAAAAGTTAAAGACAAGTTCACAGTCTGTAACAGATCTGGCTCGTGAGTCTTTGAGAATTTTTTGAAAAAGAAAAAAAAAGAACAAAGGACTGTGGGCATGATGTTCAAACAGCAAGAGGAGTTCAGGTGATGTAAGATGTCCCCCAGATCTTTGTTGTTAATGGAATAAAACTGTGTCATGGTGTTTACACTGGTTTTCAATGGACACAGTATATTTCCCAAATCTGCTGTTGATGAAGAAAATGCTTATCTGATATTTTGGATTTCGTCTGTGAAAAAATTGGCAAACTCCTTTGCTACTGATACAGGAGGGTTTGTTAGCTTATCGACTGTAGCAAATAAGGCCCGAGCATTTTGACAGTTTATGGTAATAATGTCAGAGAAATAGGACTTCCTTGCATTCCTCAGTTGTAAATAGTAAAATAGTAAGAAATGATCTAATGAAAAAAGATATGATGCAGCGTGATACAATATGACATATTATGACATGATGCTAAGTTATATAATACGATCCAACAGAATTTTATACATGGATGTATGTGTGATATGATGTTATTCAATACAGTGTGATTTTAAAGTTTATAAAATAATACTCATATGTCATACTCAGTGTGGTTGGGTTTTCTTAGGTACTATGGAGGTGCTGAGGTTGTTGACCAGATTGAGCTGTTGTGTCAGAGGCGAGCACTAACTGCCTTTGGTCTGGACCAGAATCTTTGGGGTGTTAATGTCCAGCCCTACTCAGGATCTCCCGCCAACTTTGCAGCCTACACATCTGTGCTACAGCCTCATGACCGCATCATGGGTCTGGATCTACCTGATGGTGGACAGTGAGTGTACTAGTTTAAGCCAGAGGCACACACACATAATAACTATCTGTGAAAACATGATCGTAAATACAATCAAACTCAAAAAGTAATAAACAAGTTTCAAAGTCCTGTAAAGAACAAAATGATCTTCTTTTGTTAAATAATCCAACTTTTCTGAATGATAATAACAATCAGTAGGACATGTTATCAAGTCAAATTTTAGATAGTTTTTAACATTTTTTTTATATTTAAAGTCAAACTGGTTCTGACATTATTTGTCATTATTTGTTTTATTAAACGTTAGATTTTAGTTAAATTACTCAGTATGTGTGCTGTTCTACTGTATACTCTTTTACTAATAAATAAATGTTAATAATAATGAATGTTATTTTCTTGCCCACCACATTTTAGTCTTACACATGGCTACATGACAGACAACAAGAGAATCTCAGCCACCTCCATTTACTTTGAATCCATGCCTTACAAGCTGGATGTAAGTAGTCTGTGAATACAAATAATGGTCCAGATCAAACTTTCAGCAAACCTAAAGAGTACAGAAAACATATGAGGCAACTATTTTTCTCTCTTCTTGGCTTTCTGCATTATTACAGCCTCAAACAGGTCTGATCAATTATGACCAGTTGGAGAAGACAGCCCGCCTTTTCAGACCCAAGCTCATCATTGCAGGAACCAGTGCCTATGCTCGCCTCATAGACTACCCTCGCATGAAAAAGGTTCCTCTCATATTGTATTCTAATGTATATGCTGTTGTAAAAGAATTGTAATAGAAAAACAAAAACAACAACAACAGTGCAATCTTATTAGAAAATGTGTAGTAGTTACAATTGTCAAAATGTCCAAAGCACTATAGACTCATAATCCAGGGGAGTAAACCTTGAATGTTTCCATAGGTGAAGTATTATTGTGTGAGGAAAGAATGACACCAAAGATTAGAGGAAATAATCTTTTTTTACTGTCTTCCCCTTAAGTGAATCTTATACAGACAGTTACAGCAGTAGTGGTGGAGGTGGCTATAAAACCACTTCACATAGCGCACTATATACATTCATGTAAGACATATTACAACAGTAGGCTGCTGTTTTCTGTTAGACAGGGTTCACATGACATGAAAAAAATATGCAGGCCATGGGGAGAATGGAAAGAAGCTTGGACTGTGGAAAACAAACAAGTCTCAAACTACTCTTTTTTTGTCGGAAAGTTGGTGGAGAAGCATCTTCTACTATGCCTTCCTTTCATCTTACAATCATTTGTGGCAAAGAGTGGTGACAAGTGGAAGGTTGTCCTCATGGTAAAAATACTGAAGGGTGAATGTCATCATTTCAGCAGATAAACAGGCACATTTGATGTTGACTCTAAGCTGTGCTTGTGTGGAGATTAAGAGAACTTCTGTAATTTTTTTAACTTATATTGATTCTCTCCTGAGATTGTGTTGAGAACAATGATAAATGAGCGTAAATGTTCCTCAGCTGTGTGAGGAGCTGAATGCCTACCTGCTGGCAGACATGGCTCATATCAGTGGCCTGGTGGCAGCTGGAGCTGTTCCCTCTCCTTTTCAACACGCTGACCTCGTCACCACCACCACCCATAAGTCCCTGCGTGGAGCAAGGTGGGAACCATCTTTTGATTGCAGCTCTATGTTTATGCAGTTCATTACTGACACACATGAAGAAAAGCAGTTGTCTGGTTTCCTGTCTATCTCCTTAGGGCCGGTCTGATCTTCTACCGAAAAGGTGTGCGGTCCGTAAATGCTAAAGGTCAGGAGGTACTCTATGACCTCCAGAACAGAGTGAATTTTGCTGTGTTCCCATCACTTCAGGGTGGACCGCACAACCATGCCATTGCTGGAGTGGCTGTCGCACTCAAACAGGTCCATACTAATTTTACACACCAATATCCGACATAATCCTGTACAATCTAATAAAAGAGAAAAACCTTCAGGGAAAACAGACTAAAGAAACAGCTTAATTTCAGTAGCTCATGTATTAAACATATGAGTCCTACAGTGGTTGTCATCTGAAGTATTCTGATATAGTCTTTCTATTTCACACAGCATAATTTCTATCTCTGCAGGCTTCCACTCCCATGTTTAAACAGTATATTGCTCAAGTGCTGCTGAATGCCAATACAATGGCTAATGCTCTGCTGAAGAAAGGCTACACCCTGGTGTCAGGTACATATTTCATACAAATTAAAATCTAGAAAAAAAGTTTCTGTCTTCTTTTTCCAACTATGAAGTTAGAGTCAGCTTTTCTACTATTGTTGCATTTCTGCCTCTTAAGGTGCCTGATGCAATTGCTTTTTTCCCCCCTCTAACCTAATTTGCATTCTGTTTTTATAACTTTGGAAAAGTTCACCTAAGCTGAATGGGAAGAATGCATTATTAGGGGAATTTTAAAGAAGCAATGATAACTTTTGTCTGTGTCAGCATGAAGCTTTAATAGGAGCATGAAGGGAACTGGCAGTGTTCTTCACCATTATACACAGTTGAGCTTAAGATGAACTGAATTTAAATTTAACTTTAAAACTTAAATATTCTCTCCCACCTTCTTTCTCTTCTCCTCAGGTGGGACAGACAACCACCTGGTTTTAGTTGACCTTCGACCTCGTGGGATGGATGGCGCCCGCGCTGAAAGGGTTTTGGAGCTGGTGTCCATCACTACCAACAAGAACACCTGTCCTGGTGACAAGAGCGCCCTCACTCCTGGAGGACTCCGGCTTGGTACGCAAGTGTGTAAATGTACAGTTTGAACAGAGGATGTTGTAAATGTTAGTATTCTGTGTATAGCTTCAGTCTGAGCATGGATCAGTCATTCAGACCACCTTTTGTTTTATACCTTTGTGATTGTTTTTGTAGTTGTGTTAGTCCCTTTTCAGCCCTGTTTCTCAGCTGCACCGGTCTTATCCTCCACATCAACTTCATTAGCAGTGATAAAGTATCTATTTGTGTTTATGTCTTATTTTTCTGATAGGAGCACCAGCTCTGACCTCACGACAGCTTAAGGAAGCAGACTTTAAAAAGGTTGTGGACTTCATTGATGAAGGGATTCAGATTGCACTGAATGTGAAGAAGAAAACTGGTAAGATGGGTTTTCACTTTTGTGTAGGCTTATGACCGAGATGCACTCTTGTTAATGTACTTTAAAAAGACAGTATGATAATCATTATTTTGCTTTCACCAAATACCAAACTTAATTCTTTCTGTCTCCAAACAGGAAATCTTGCCAGCTTCAAGACCTTCCTGCTGAAGGACCCGGACACCGTTTCACACATTGCAGAGCTCCGCCAACGGGTGGAGCTATTTGCAAGGCCCTTCCCCATGCCAGGATTCACTGACCATTGAACATAAATAAAAAGACAGGGAGCTTTTTATCAGTCACATAATGGCAATATTCTGCACAAAATGTCTTTTATTTTAAATGTCTTATATTTGCTCATAATGTTTGCATTTATCACTGCCACATTTCTGTGTGGCATCATTTTAACCAAATAATAAGTGTAAGAGTCATATCATACAAGGTCACTGCTCAAAAGACACATTATAATATGATAATATAATCTGACATGTAGCTGCTTTGTTATTAGCGTATAATAAAATTTTAGGTTTTTTTCTTTTGCTAATTTGTAATTTAAGGTTTTATCAATAAAATATAAGTTTAGTACAATAATCCAAGGACATTTGTGTGTAGTTAATTATTTCGCCCCTTTAATACTAGTATTAAACATGTATTATACATGTTTGGAAAGCCTGATTATTTACCTTTACAATGAGGTATAACTTTTAGCGCATTACCTGATAAGTATAAGAATGGTGGTTCTATGAAATGATGAACTCAGGTAAATGTGGGAGCAGTGCCCTAAAAAAAGCTGTCAAAATCCCCTGAAACTTTTGGCTCTGGATCCAGTACGTCATTCCGATCTGTAAATCAGTTAGGTGCCCGGTGCTAGCCAAACATCTGTTTCTGGCACACACCTGGACGCATTTAAATCTCAAGCAAATAGTGAATGCTGACAGGGGATTTTGGTACATGTTGTGGGGGCCATTACGTTATATTTATAAATGCTAATAGCAAATACCTTAATCCCCCATAGAAGTAAAATGATCATATTTTTTCATTTGTATCAACAGGTTTTGTTATATGATCATCATGTTTAAAGATGATTTGCTTTGCACAGATTAGATTGATAACGGAAATAATTCTCATAAAGATGGAACTAAATAAGAAGTGCCAATGCAACACTGTATTTCAACATTAATTTTCCCTTAAATAAAGAGGACAGCTGTTTCTTACCCAAAGATGAAAAATACTTTTTGGTAATTTTAGCAGTCATTCAATAAACCTTTTTTTCTTAAAGCCCTCAGCAATGTCAGGTTTCATCCCACAGCCCAAGACACTCACAGCAGTTATGTTTGGAATTAAACTCAGGGTCCCTTTAGTTTCTCAAAGCCTCAAATGCACCATGACAACATGGTTTAACAGCACACTCATTTTCACTCTGTACTTTTAGGATTTATGCCTTGTGTGCCACATAACAGCAGCTTTGATTTTTCATAGTCATATTTCAAGAAGAATAGGAAATTAAACACAACATATTTTCAAAACTGAAAATGTTTATATGTGGCATGAATACCTGCTGCCATATCGCAGATGTGATGAGGATCATTTACGTTTGCAGTTAAATGAGGGAGGAGCCCCTGCAGATTTTCTAAACACCGATACATTTGAAGCTGCTGGAATTTCCTCCAGCCATTTCCTCTCAGTGTCAACTTTAGGGAACAGTTGAGAAAAAGAAAATAACAGCTTATCCCTCGACAGTGACAGAGTTTTGACAGGAAGACAGTTAGACCCAGGGATAGAAGCACTAAACAAGTTTTGATGTATCTGCTTCATATGGTTTATACAGTACTTTAAACACTGGATTTATTCAGTTTTATTTCTTGCAGTTACTGTCAGCCAGCCTTTTATATTACTGTATAAAGAATATCTTCACAATTAATTGCAAATAAACAAATTAAGTAAAATCATTCTTAATAAATATCAAAGTAAGCATTATAGTTGTATCCGTAGTTGCTGTAAAACAGTAAATGCTTGAATAATATGAAACAAAATGCGCTATATATTTCTCATTCGATTGAGCTACTCTTGTTATTAGCAAATAAACACAAGAGGTTGATGTAATGGTAATCTATATTTCAGTGAGCCTCTTCATGTCAACCCAAATTACAATAAACAGATATTATAGGCCATAGGTTACATGAGAAGATGAGCATCTTATGACACAGTCCTGCACTGTCTTCAGTAAACTTCTGTTTATTTAAACACGTCCTCTCCCACTGTTCTTCAGACTGCTGCAGTGAAACCTTCCCAGAAACATGAAAAGATCTAGCCTCTTCTGTCACTGTCTGTGACGAAACTTTGTGGTTATCGCTTTTCGATGTCTTTATTCATGATTCAGAGAAAAGATTTCCCTCTATGCGACAGAGTGCTTCACAAAGCAGCTATAAATGAGCCTGGAACAGCAAGCGCTGCACATTGGAGCACCAAATATTAATTTCACATAAGAACTGACTGGACTTTTGTTTTCAGGCGTCTTTTGTTTTTGCTCAGCATTTTGCTCTGTTCTCACATCAGTTTATCAGATGATGAGTATTGCTTCTGTTCCTGCCAGAGGAATGTGTCCCCTCTATAGAGACGAGGCAGCTGAATCCCAGGTCAGAGGACAGGAACACTGTCGTCAGAAAACACACACTGACAGAGACACAGGAAGCATCACAATACAAATAATGACTAATCTGCTTCATCTCTGTGAGACTTTCTCATGACCTGACAACTCTTCTGTGTGTGATATTTAAGGCTTTTTAAACTCCTTGAGGAAAACTATTTGACCCCTTTGGGTCACTGGACAACTCACTGCCACAGCAACCCTTGCAGTCCAGAAGGATTTATATAATTTTGCTAATGCACAAAGCAAAAATAAATGTTTGTGGCCATAATCTCTTAACAATCTATTAACAGATATGTTAAGAAATATTATAAAAAATATTAACAAATATTCTGTTAATAAATATTTGACAACATACTGATTTTTATAGAATGCACACTAAATAAAGAAAAGAAACTGCAGCAAAGTATGTTTTTTCTTAGTGAACTGTATAATTTGAGATTAGATAGCTGCATTCTGCATGTTGTTTAAGGCTCTCCTGAAAAGAGTTCTGTCTTTTGGTCTCAGCTGTACTTTTGGAAACATGAATGTTTAAGATTAGAAAAAAATGCAACAAACCCGTGATGAATGTAGCTGGTGGAATCATCTGAATTGATCAGGCATCTGCTGCTCATCTGAATAATGAGCTAATGTAATGTGACCTAATTCATTCTCCCTTTCTAATTATTGTGAGAAACGACTGAATGGCAGAATTCTGCAGCAGGTGATTAAAACAGTGAGGAGTCCTATGTGTCTGCAGCAAACAGTTCAAACAACAACTGACCTGAAATACATAGCACCATGATCAATTCCCAGCAGTTTTACTTTTAACTGGATTGTAGATTACTTTGTTCTATTTTTTTTTATCTTGTTTTTACCCATATTTATTCACTGTTCTTTTTTATGTTATGTGTAGTGTTCTTTCTGCGACACTATATGTTGTGAGATGTGCAATAATCACATGAATTTCCCTAGGTGGGATAAAAAAAAACATTTTACTTTGACCTTGACCTTGAATGATTTCAAAAATAAATGTATGGACTGTGTTTTTGTTTTTTTGTTTTGTTTCTCTCTCTCTCTCTCTCTCTCTCTCTCTCTCTCTCTCTCTCTCTCTCTCTCTCTCTCTCTCTCTCTCTCTCTCTCTCTCTGTGTCTGTGTGTGTGTGTGTGTGTTTAAGGCAGGGAATAAAAGCAGGGATAAGTTATGTCTATAATTCATTGATGCAGACACAAATAGTTTCCTAATTTAACAACAAACAGATTATTATCTCATAAAAAAAGATGGTAAGATCACTTTGTGTCTGATGTTTCTAGGAAATCAGTGTAAACCATTACAATATACTCTAAATATTGGAAAAATTATTTTCGGTGTGGTGTGTCCTCAGGTTTTACAAATAGTATTCTGCTGTCAGATATCAACACCACCCTGTTGAGACTCCTGTCACTACTGATCCTGACCAAATACACTGGGCTGCTCTCACATGTCATGTGCAACACAACCTCTGGTACACACACATGGAAACTGTAGCTGTACTGAATAAGCATCAGCTAATCAGGTTGCAAAGTGACAGCTGCACTGCCAACAGATGGGTCTGCTCAATCAGTCACTGTATGGAAAAAGATCTGTATCTGACTCTCTTTCATGCAGGTGGCTGAGAAAAGTCACGTCTTATGCATGTTTGTGGTAAAGAAAAAAAGAAGAAAAACAACAACTAAAAAAAAAAAAAAAACGAAAAAAAAACAGCCTCCTTAGGCATGAATCAAAAGGTTTGTTATTATTATTATTATTATTGAGAGATTCCAGTCTAGTTAATGCACCTCAGGATTTTCCATAACTGACAATGTAAATGTAGAATTTAGTGGCAGTTAAACTTATAGTCTGTATCAGTTATGGAAAACATGAAATCTTTTGCAGAATAATTTTATTTTTCAGTGTATTGTGTTACAAATGTTTCATTTTACAAAATACTCATAAACTTTAACACATTAGGGAGATTTAAGCTACACTAGACAATATTGGGCTCCGTGTAACAGCATGTCTTATTGATTAAGCTCTTTAGATACATATTAGATATCCTAAACACTTAACCACAACTAAACACATGCTTATGAACATTTTAGATATATTGATGTGTTTGTTTCTAGCTTTCTTACTGTCAGGATGCACAACTAAGTGAGCATCTCTCATAAAGAAGTATTTGAGCATGTAAAAATGCTGCTTTGTCCACTATGTTTACATGACCGGGTCAGTCACATTAACCAAATAAATAGCAGCTTTTTGCAAAATCATACAGGCTTAGATACAATAAAATCACATCCCGATCTGGGGTACATTTCACCAACCACCTGCATTGTTGAGGTCAAGGGGGACAGACAAAGTGAATCTGACCCCATATGAGGATCTTCTTGGATTTCAATTCATTCTGGTTTGTGAGATTTAAAAGTCAGGTCCCTCCTTCTTCAGGTTTTTATAGTCTGTGGTGATGGCCACAAACTGTGGAAGAAGCAGAAAAACATCAAATTTAATAGATGCTTAATGCTGCAAAGAAATTATTTACAGGACAGTTTTCACATGTCAGATACAAACTACAACTTGTATGTGTGTTATATTACCTTATACTGGTACGTTGGGTCCAGTTTATTCCAAGGCTCAGGGTCACTGGTCTTGTTCCAGCTAAATACACCAACAGATATACAGAATTGAGGCGTGTTAGTCCCCGAAGAATCTGATATCAAACTCAGCAGATTGTCAGACTGTTGCACTTTCAACTTTTCCATCAACCTTGTGAATAGTTGCAAAAACATGATTAAATGCAGATGGGGAAGACATTACAATACCTTGTGTTTGTTAGCTATATCTACTGTTACTGAAATTTAATAACTGCTCAGTTTATGTAGCAGCAGGAGGAGAAGAAGCCCAAACAAGAGGTTTAAGTGGGACATAGAATAAATATGATCTCTACTTTTTATCAAAACACAAACTATCTCCATGCTACGTGTCTTTCAATATACACAAGCTGCTTTTCAAGATTAAATTAAAACATACAAAGCAAAAAAGTTTCGAGGGGAACTTGAGCTGCATTCAAGATGGATACTTGATACAGAGGCTCTGCACAACTGTGCACAAACTTTACTAAAAACTTGGTAGAAGTTTGCCAACCAACTTGAAATCATGTCAAAAACAATTACGACTAAGGATTGCGATAATTTCATGTGAAAAAGGTGTTCTCAGAAGTCAGGTGAAAAAGGCAAACAATGCAACGGGTCTGGCGGAGCTAACTGCGGTGTTAGCTGAACTAAAGGAGCTTTGATTTGAGTTTGGTTCAAAAGTGGACAATATAGATAACCGTCTGGGTAAAGTGGCAAGCTTAGTCATCACTTTGGAAAACAGCTTTGCAGCAGTGAAGCACAACGTGGCCACAAATACCACACGGAAGAGGTGGAGGGTCGGGAAATGTGTACCGCATAAAGAATACACTGAAGCCTAGCACCTCCAAAACTGACCCAACACAGTGATTCTGGTTCATAATGATCAGAATAGCTTTGTACAAAAACATCAGAGAATTCACAACATAAGAGGAGTCCTCAATTTCACCCATGAAAAATTTGATGCCAAAGACAATAATATCTTTAGACGCTCAACAAGCATTTAATAGAACGGTCATACTTATTCATTGTTTCATCTAGATTTGGCCTGACTTTTCTTAAATGGATTAAAATTTTGTACACAAGCCCAATGGCATGTATCTCAATAAATACTATGGTCATTCTAGATCAACTCACCAGATGTGCCCCCTTTCACCAATGTTGTTCATATTGGCCATCGAACCCTCGGCTATGACAGTTAGATCACATTAAGGCATATCGGGAATGCACTTGGGACAAATTGAACACAGGCAATCGTTGTATGCTGAAGATGTGATTCTCTTCTAAAACAGACTTGTAACTATACTAATTTAATGCAGCAGATCAAAACATTTGGACAATTTTCTGGCTATATTATAAACAATTTCCAAATCATCAGTAGTCCTTTTAAATTAAGAAGAAAGAGAAAGTCCTGCAATAAAGAACCCTTGTAATATTTCAAAGGGAGGATTCACTTATCTTGGTGTCAAAATTACTCCAGGAATCAAAACAGCTGTGTCAGTGAATTACCCCAAGTTACACCAAAATGGTTTACAAGTAACGTGTTACACATACAAGTACCCAAAGTTACACACAGATTAGTTTACAGTTTACATATATTACACACGCACAATCATACTGAGTTGATTTTCTCTCCATATCAAACACCCACTGTCATACTAATGAGCGGTTTTTGTGTGCAAGGTACATTGCTTGATTCTTCATACAGTGAAATCCTGAACAGCAGCTCAGCATGGCAACTAAAAGCAGGTTATCACCTCATGCATCATTGTTATTGCATTTTATCAAAGGCAAGAGTGAAAATTTAACATCCTTACGTAACATGGGGTCCTCTGGCCAACCGGATAAGATATAAGGACGCTCCACCCATTCCTAGGCAGATAAAGAAGAACTGGGGGATGAGCTGAAAAGAGAAATAGATAACTAAATAATCGGACTTTTGTTATTGTGCAAAAGTGTTTCTTCATTTTGCCAAAAATAAAAAAGGTTCTTTGTCCAGTTTTCTGAAATGTGTTAGCCCTTGAGTTTGGTACTTTTTGAATGATCATAGGTTACATTTAAGTGGCTTCAAACAAACAATCAAAGAATATTCCTCTGAATATGGTCATGAATAAGGACTGGGCTGAAAATAAGTGAAAAAAGCACCAATAAACAAAAAAAAAAAAAAAAAAAAACTTGGAACACCTTCAGAAACCTGCAAACTGTTGCCCAAGGCTACTTTTGATTACAATGACTTCTAAGTAAAGTACAAAGAATTAAGAAGCAGCTTTTGAGAAGACTTCTGTACAGGACTGCATTTTAATGCTGGGGTCTCTGAAACACAGCTGGTATGCAGTTTTTATTTGATAATATAAAATTAGATTTGATTTTGTAAAGAAGCGTAGGGCTGCCATCCTAATAACAAGAAATGCCGACCATATCACGTTATAACGAGAAAGTTCTAATGCAAAAATGTGAAACTTATTACGTTATAACGTGGACTATAAACCATATTCGTCTTTGAATGAAGAAACTGTGCATGCAATTGATCAGAGAAATGTGTCGTTTACCAAATGGTATTAAGCTAAACTTAGGAGCCACACGGTTTGGACATTTTAACAAACTCATAACAACTATCTGTTTAGAAAGTTAGTCAGAAATGGGACAGTTATTCAAATGACCTTGATGCCTAAATTAGATGCCCGTTCTCTTTTAGAGTTGAAGAGTAGTGGTCACCTAGCCATCCAAATGGCCTCCAAAGCCTGAGTAGATGGCCTCTACTCATTGATGCAGGGGTATCTTACCTCAGAAAACTGAATGGGTAGGACCACGTAGTAGCACCAAGGGGATAAAATGGGAATAGACCATAAAGCTGAACTGTAATCAATAAACTCTAAAAATAATTTTACACTTTGCTTAATCTTTGCATGTGGTAGACTACAGTGTAACTCACTCACAAGTGCTCCAACTCTTTGTCCTTGTTCGCTTGATAAAGACTTGCTGTGTTTATAACAGTCATAGTTCACCAACAGTGCATAAAAAAGAAAGAAAAATATACCTAAAAAATATCTGTCTGAAAAGTTATGTCTGCATGGTATGTTAAACAGGTCTTATCAGCCTCAGTGGCAGTAAATAAGAAAAACACATTCTCAAATTTAAAGGCAGGTACAGCATTTTTAAAGAAGTAAAAGAAGTTATCAAACTCATTTAGCTACAAGAAAATACTGTGAATAATTCATTAGCCATAAAAACAACAACATCAAGAGAATACTGTAGCTAGTCATTAAAACCAGCTTTTTAATGCCTTTGAATTATTTTCTCCACCTGGTGTACCAGATAATCAGGACGTTGTTCAGCCCTTTACAGTTTAAAGCTTCTGTAAGTAACTCAATCTGGGCAGCCGCCCAACAGCAGCTCTGAGGATTAATTAGTGTCCCGCTTGTTTTCTACTACCGCTCACCATCCAGTTGAACCTGCTGACACGCAGTACTGTGGCAACAGGAGCAGAAAGGCCATTCGTTTAAAGAAAAGATTCTCAGGTACTGAAGCACTTCATGGTTGCTACTTCTAAATAACATTTTAGAAGAAAAGATTGTAATTTGACTCAAATAATCTGACAGTTTTTTTCTGTTTATCTTGTATCAATATTCAACATTATTTATTTATTTATTAAAAATATATATTATGGGAATTAACATTTCTAATAACTGGGGTTTTTAAGAGAAATTCACATTGAGTGTTTTTTCTAAAATGTTTAAATTATTAAATTAAAAATAGAAAGTTTAACAAAAACCCAAACATTAGTAAGAAAAAATGTTTTCATTTCCATCTTTGTGAGCCATATCTTATGGATTTAACTACATGCATCTTCACAAATCGATGGTCTGTTTCCCTGAATTGTTAGCTTCTTTCTTGTTGATGCAGCCAAGCAAAACCATCATTAGATATCACCAATTAATCATCAAAATAAATGTTTATAATTATAGAAAACTATATACTAAAAAAACAGCCTTGATTATGGAAATCTCATTCTTTGCTAAGCCATTTTTACAGACTGTTCTTTTGGTTTGGGATTATTTGATTATTTTCCTGTGGGAAATGTTCTCTTTTGTTAATCTTTTGAGACCAGTAATCATCTTGTCATTCTGTATTTAGATATACACTTCCAGCCAAAAGTTTGGACACGCTTTTTCATTAAATCCAATGGGAAAATGTGTCCAAACTTTTGACTGGTAGTGTATAAACTTGCAATTATAATGTTGCCAAAATGTCATCTTCCCTCTTGTATTTCAATACAATACACCCCAAAATGCAAGTGTATGGTCATGCTGAACTCCATGTAATCTGGACATTATAATTATATTTCATCAGACAAAAACATGCACTGCCCAAATTCCTCAATTTCAATTTTTTTTGTGTAGAATTCTTAGTAATTCTGAATTAATTTGACTTATTTCCTGGTTCCTGAAGGCACTTATCTTCACATCAAGAAGCTTTCTCTGTTATATAGTAACTGTCACACACATTCAACCTTTTGTCAGGTCATTGGCACCTTAAGGATCATGGAGGTCATGTGCCTTTTTTGACACACAAAGCCATCCCTTAAGTAGATAAGAATGAAAATGCAGATAATAAAAGTGAGTGGGACTGTACTGCATGCTGCTGATAGCTGCTGCAGGACACAGCCCATGTTTAGTGATGGTTTGTCCAGATAGAGACAGATGGCTTTCTTCCCTCTTCTCTCATAATATTTGTGATCTCTTTCCAGAATCTAGACAGACCACAGCTGGTGACACTGCAGCCAATTTCTACAGAGTAGAAAATGGGAATTCTCAAGAGTCCTTCTCCATCAAAATGATAAAGTACACTGTTAAAGGCATGAATGTGCACATATAGTACTGGACAATGATACTAAATGAGGTTTTAATATCTCTTTCTAGGAAGTTTCACCACCAGATGCATGTAGATTCATGTCATTTCAAAATCTCACATGATGGCCTTGTGTGTAAATGACCCATATGTGGTCTAAGCAGTCATAATGGCCCCACAAGGTGTTTAAAGCATGACTATGTTCCAGTCATAGTGATGAAAAAACCATTTGGATGAAAGGTGAAATGCTTATTTAAGAAACTAACAGGAGTCCATTTGCTTTTTGAGGACTCTTCAGACTTTTTCACTTACCCTTTAAAAAGTATGTTGATAGTTATTGTGAGCATGAGTCTATTTCTATTTTTTAACACATTGTCTTTATGTGACTTTCTTCACTCTACCTGAGCCATCACTGAATCATCACATCCACACTTAATCTTTGTCATGTCAGAAGCATTCAACCATTTGTTTTTGCCTGTTTGTTTATTTTTTTATTTAAGGAAAGTCTTAAATCTTTTTTTTCTTTTTAACCCTCCTAACCACTGGTTAAGAGGGGTTATTTACCTGGGAGTGATGCATCACCCCCAGGTGCATGATGTGATTAGGTGTTGGTTAGTGATAATCAGTTTTATTTTTACATGGCATTTATGAGGCAGCTCAATTTAATAACTTGTTAAAGTTCAGACACTTAGTAAATTTTCTGGGCATAGCATGACTGTAACTTTACAGGCTTCCACTGTTTCTCCAGCACTTTATCTGCCTGATTATCTGCTCCTATGTGTCTTTCTGCTAGACTCAAACTTTCGGACCGTCTCTGTCTCTCAATCTGTCTCTCTGCTGTAACTTGATAAGGAAGTTTGTTGGATCTCAGGGATTTTCTCCTGCAGCTTCTCTTGCTCTCTTTTTCTGTCTTTCTCTCAGCTTCTCTACCTGTCAGGAATCAGGATGACAGACCACACTATGGTCCTCTGGTAGAGTCTCATTGGGATTTCCTCCCTTCAGCTTCTCTCTCTTTCTCCAGGGAGACCAGTGACAAGAAGTTTAAGCTTTGTCACTTCTTTCTGTGACAGCAGAGCAAGTTAAAATGCAGCAATAATCCCTTGCCCTGTGGGGATAACTCATATTCTAAACCAGCAGCTCTTTTCCTAACTTCTTAAATATAGTCAGTTTAGAGTTTGGGGGGTTGTTAGAAGATGCTGATATGTTATTAAAGTCCTAAGCCGCTCTCAGTTTGGCTTGATTTTAAAACGAGCCACTGGAGCAACTTAACTGACTGAATTAGAACTGAGAAAAGATTAGATGAGACCAAAGTAGAGTTCTGATAATGGCTCCTGTTTTGACCTATTAATTAACCAACATCCTACAAACACTCCAGGGAATCATTAAGACTAAATGTGTGAATGGACAAAAACTTCATCCGCTGCCAGATGCAGTATTTTGATACAGATGTGGTTATGTATTTATGGTGGGAATAATTTCTTAAGAACTGTATAGTAAATTAATAAATGCATTTTGACTGTTTGATTATACAATTTGCACTCAACTGACAACAGAAAACCAAAACAATGACTTGGTCATTAGTAAACTCAAGTTATTTTCATAATCTAACTCATTATTACAGAAATTTTTATTTCACAAAAGCTGACTTTATACACTAAAGCAATTTTAAATAACTTCCATCTACCCTCATTAATTTATTATAAAAGACACATAGACACTGCTGTCATCCAACAAGCATTCAATCATGAAATACTTTTAAATATACTGGACATGAAGTCCAGCTTTCAAAACACGAAATCAAACAGGAAATAATAAAGTGCACTTACACCAGGGTGCTTCTTGGCATGCTCTACTGCTGTCCGGAACATCACTGCTCTACTTTATAAAAATTTATGCACAGTGAATGAAATAAACTTAGTTAGTCTGTGTTTTAGGCCTTCCTCATCAACAACCACAAGCTTTACACTGACGTGCACCGACAGGATTTGGACCTGTTGCTTTTTGCTTGTGGAGCAAGGAAAGGGGGAGGAGGCGGAGGAGGAGAAAGAGGTCATTTACATCCAATTGCAGCTCCTGCTGCTCTCTTGTTGGGTGATTATGCTGTGCTGGACACCATGAAGCAGTTTAGATTTAGAAGATTTAATCTTTTTAAAAGCTCATTTAATATCCAGATATAGCTGATGCTCACATCAGGGTGTTTAGTCAGAAGAAGCAGAGGAGCCTCTTGAAGAGAGCTGACAGGTCTTTTTTCCACCATTTCCTTCACTGTGTTTGAGGCCTTGTGGGAGCTGAGTTGAGGAAATGGAAAAGCACACAAACATTGTGTCTTTTTAAGGGCCCTGGGGATATCTGTGGATATGGACCCGTACCAGTTACACAAAGATGAAAACCCATAGAAGACTGAGCATTTAAACTTTATTTTTTTTGTAAACATGTCTAAGAAAAAAAGTATGTTCAATTATATTGCATTTTCATTAAAGCACTAATTATAATTAATGCTGTATTTTACTGACTTGATTACGTTTTCAGTTGTAGCCATAAATACTCAGTAAGCATTTTTGCTTCTATTCAGATTTTTCTGAAGGCCAATCTGCAATGCCAAAGACCCACTCAGTGTTTTAGTATGGCAACTTGGCCTTGCAGTGGGGTTTTATGAAAGGGAAGCTCACATTTGAAAGTTAAATTGTCCCAGCAGGTGCTTCACATGTGGTTCAACCATGTAGAGTTTAGCACAGGAAAATGATCAGTCCTTGACCCATTTGCACATCTGAAAAAGGCAAATGGAAAGAAAATATATGAAGCAGATGAGCAAAACTAACCAAGTTAAAATCAAAGACAAAACCTTTAACCAGTAGAGATAAACGAAGCGAAACATTGACATGAAAACACACTGAGCTTAATAAAACATTTTTTTTTTGTATGTGGGCCAGTGCATCTGATTTACTACAAACCAGTTAAACTGGATCTAAATTCAAATACAATTCAATTTGGCACTTTAGGGCTTTTCTTTCAACTTTAGAAATAATCATCCCAGGCCATAACATCCCTGCCACCACAGATGTCTGCTCTGGATAACAAAGCAGCACTGTTGGTCACGTGAAGGTTATTCTTGGAAATACATGTATTTTTATGGCTGAGAGTGACATAATTTTTTCAGAGCATCATCAGATATGTTGTCTAAATGAAACATAGCAGACAGCATACATCGGCAGGGTAGCAAATGAAAACAGTGATCTTCTGCAGAACTGAATTTTTTAAAAGAGCAGAAATTCATTGTAATGACATCATCTGCTTCTCACAAGGCGTCTGCTTTTGGTAATAAGTCTCAGAGAGAGATAAAGTCATTTGTCTTGTCAAAATGTAGTGTATTCATGTAATGAAAGGAAGTGCTTCCATATGTTCCAGGCATGCTTTAATACAGTTCAAAGTGTTACACAGGTTACACTTCTCTAAAGTCAAACTACAGAATATTTCCAAACTTAGACCCATTGTGCTACAGATGTAAACAATTGCCCGCTACCTCCTATCACATGTTCTGGTCTTCTCTGAAACCTCCTTGTTCTAATAATAAGTAATCTGTAAGGCATAGGCTTATAACTTTTCACCTTCTCCCTTGGTTGCTATCTTTGGTTGTTTTTATGTTCCAGTGGGATCTGCCCCTCCGGCATGTTACACAGTGTCATTAAATGAAATTAAAATTAGAATGTTGTAAAACTGTAATGTAGTTTTTTTTTTATTATTATATGTTTATATTATATGATTGCAATTTTTAGTAATTCATGGTCAGGTTTTGTGTAGGAGCCATGTTTGTTTTCATTGTGTTAAATTTTCCTCTCAACCACTAGAGGGTTGTGTTTCACTTCTTGTATTCTACTTTTGGTGGATGGTGGCCTGGGGTTATTGAGGTCAACTGTCTTGTCACTGAGATGTTGTTAACTGGAAGACGCCAGACTGTTTTTACACTGTGCTCAGTGAAAGGGTTTTGTTTTTGGCTTAATAAAAATGTTGTTTAAGTTAAACGGAAAGGAACTGACTTTGGAAATACTAAAAATAAGTGTTAAACTGATTTTAAACCTTCTAGGAAGAGTGAGCATTAATCCTAATTAACACCAGTAGCAACCAGTGGCGTCATAGTTGGACTTAGATGCTACATCTTGTTCCAGAGGGCGATGGCTCTCACCAAACACACTGCTGTTTCCTCATCTGTGTTGTGTAGAAGAATTATCCTTCATGTTCAGCACCCTGTGCAGCATAGTTTTGCAAACAATCGGCTCCAGCGACTCCAGCGTTATCCACAGCACAGAACCAGCCTCCTTGATCAGTTTCTTCAGTTTCTTTCGGCCTCTGGCTCTGATGCTGCTGCCCCAACAGACGGTTCCAAAGCAGACTGTACTTTTCACACAGACATATAGAAGATATGTAACACTTTGGTACAGACAATAGAAGATCTCCGTTTCCTCAAGATGACTTTGTTGTAAATTGTTCCTATAGAAATGTTAAGGAGTCATATTTGCAAAGAGTCACAATTTAAGTTTCATTTGATTTCAGGGAGAAATTTGGTTTAAGGTTAGGATATGATTGAATATAGGAAAAGCTTGGATTAAGTTCAGCATTAAGGACACAGTAGCCATGAATTAATTGACTGGAAATCAATTAAATATTCTTGTTGCCTGATTAAGATAATGATTTGAATAAAATAACAATAATCTGAGTATATTTAACTAGTCAGTCAGAGCTGATTTAAAATGACAGATATCCTTTCAGAGTGAAACACTACCTGCTGTTGCTTTGACAGGTGGCTCTGAGTTCGTAGTTTGGTTCAAAGGAGTCAAACAGTGACAGGTTTTCACTGTGGTAAGAAAGTATTATGACATGTGGAAACTTCTAAAAGTGCTCCTGCAGCACCAGTCAGCTTCCAGCTATTAAAACACATCGTGTTGCAAGCGTTGTGGGGAAAAGCTGCTATTGTTTCACAATACTGCCTGGAACATGTGGTTAATATTGGAGGAACAACAGAGAAGGAATTTATACGGCTGGGAAAATTTAATGGTTTATGTTTCTTTAGGTAATTTTTTTAAACTACGCAGTCTTTTGGAGTCCTTTTTCCACAATATGAATACACACATGCTATATCCTCTGCCCTGTTAGAGTAACTACAAAATAAGACAAAGAATTTCATGCAAATGTATTAACAGAAATCTGACAGAAAAGACGACCAAATTAACTGACACTTTTCTCTTTTTTTCCTTTTCTCTATCCAAGCAGAAAATATCTGCTCTGTAGGGGTCATTCAACTCATAATGTTGATGTTGCTCCTGTTCATCTAAGAGCCTGTCACTAAGAAAAACAGAAAGTCCTTCTGAGCTGGATAGCAACCAATATTTCAGTTTAAAGACAAGCTATTTGACAGTTTATTAAAAAACCCAGCTAAGAGTAAAAAGACTATATAATGTGAGGGTTTTAAAACCCAACCAACCTCACATTTGCATATTTTTGCCAACTATTATACCTAAATGCTTTTGAATTTACTGTCAGTGCAGTTTTGCATGATAAAAAAATAATGTGTCTTTTGAATGAAATTATTATTCAATTTATCTGCTGAAGACATCTCAGAGTTTAATTGATAGCTACGGGCAGGGAAGTGACAAACATAATACTTGTCCAGTAGTTTATTTTATTCTTTTTATAGAAGTAATGTTTATTTTTTCTTTGTTAAAGTTTTAGAAGAATAAACTCAGCATTTGTTATGCAACACCAGTAAAGGATTATTCATTGTATAGGTGAAAGCAACAAACCCACATCCATTCTATTTTTATTTCTGCAGCTCTCCCTTAAAATCCTGTCCTAGACTGAAGTATCAGACTTAATTACATGGCCAGCAACGTCTGTAACCATGCAAACCTGCAAACAGCTTTGGCTTATGTTTCTCTTGTTGCTGGCAAAAACCAGGCCATGCCATTGTACATGCAAGTTATTTGGAATGTGACAGTGACAAGACTGTCCAACCATCTAAATAAAATAAATAAAAAAAAGATATTTCTTGTGGATGTGTCACATCTGTAACTGTGGGTCATTATTTTTCTTCTCATCCAACACAGGTCTGTGTGACAGTAACTCAGCCCTGTCTGGTGCTCCTGCTGACCTACAACACTGCAGCTCACAAATAATCCTCCTGAATGGACACTGGCCAACATCATCGCACAACCTGGGCCAAATACAATGCAGGCTAATTTGAAAATATGCAATATCTACATGGTTCATCATCCCTTCGGCTGTTAGGTGGTATGTGGAAAAAGGTGAAAGCACATATGACCAAAAAGCAATCACTGTGACTGTGTTTGGATTATTTTGTTCAATTTATCAAACTATGAAAAATCAATATAAATCACGACCTCAAAACACTGAAGATTTTTTTTTTCTCAGAATCATTCACCTGCCTGTTTGTTACACAGACCTAAAGTAGGACAGATGGCATCCTTTAGCTGTTGTATGGAAATAAAGTAGAAAAATTCATGTTTGTTTTGTCTTAAACATCATTAGGAGTTTGTTAAACACAATGTAACCATAGAAATAAATCCTGCTTATTTGCTTTTACACATAAAAGTTGTTTTGTTTTTCATTTTTAATCCCTCTTGTTAAATTTAAGCCAATTACCTTGAAGTCGCAGGCCTGCGGTGGATCTGATTAGTGCCATTCAGGCTCTGCTTTGGAAACTGAGCTTTTCTGTCTCTGTGTGCGTTTCTGTGCGTGTGCAGTTGCCACACTGCAATGTGAAGAAAAGCAGAACAAGCCGGGTCCCAAACTGAACCTTGAGCCCCAGTACAGTTTACTGCATAACAGTATTAGACCACAGAGGTCTGCTGGGTTAATAATGACCAAAGAACAATAAAGTACACACACCTGTGAGACAGCTGACAGCTTCCCAGACATGTTTACATTAAATGACTGAATTAAAGGTGGTATGACCAGACAGGAATGTATCTATAATCAAAAGCTGGCACTCTGTCGCATGGCCATATGAGCAATGAACTGATAAAATGGTGGTAAATTTGATTTAAAAAGTACATTTTCATTGGATGTCATTCTTACAAAAAGAGTTTTAATGAGAGACCAAAGTGAGGGTGTGTTTCAGAACTTTTCATTTTATATAAAGACAAATACAGAAGATAATACTGTATAACAGAGTATACAATAATGAAGACAATCATTATTTTGTATATATTGTGCCATCTAGTGGTGCAACAGTATAGTGCAGCTGCCTATTAGCTTTTTGTCCTCATCTGTTCACCCAATTACAGACAAAATTGTTTATCAATCAATATTAATTATCTAAAACGAACATAAAAATAAGGGCTAAATGCTTTCTAGATTATACAGATTGGTGCACAAATTAATTACCAATATTAATTAATGGCAAATAATTAGCAAAACATTCTCATTCTTCAGTGTAAGGAGTCATTGTTTTTTATATTTTATAGAAGTACAGCTTTATTAATTGAATGCCTAACAATTCAGGGGAACTCATTTGGTGTGATGGAAGAGGAAGGGTGCTGATACGTGTCTGAACTTTTTATTTCTTTATTAACATACTTGAGTAAGATAAAAATAACAAATAATTTGATTATTTTTTATGTTGAAATCATGAATAACAGACTGGGAAGTCAGAAGAGTCCTTAATTCTGAGAAGGACTGTTTAGTGTATAAATATGTGCGAATAAATACAAATGAAACAAACCATTTAATTAATTTAAGAAATTAACTGTACAGAGACAAAAAGTGGAAGTAGCAAAGTAAAATAAAACAAGGTTATGGCTGGTTTTAAGGAAACAGTTTTAATTCACATTTATATCTTCAACAGTGGAAATATATTCTTAATAAAAAACACAAAATGTAGCAAATTCTAATTAAAAAGTGAACCAAAATAATTGTTGCTACTAAACTGACTGTTCAATGTGAACAGTCACGCATGGTTTTTGCCAGCAAAATGAAAAATGTTAAGCATTTTGTAGCAATCACAGTAATAAATACACAGAAGTTTTAGGATTCACAGTAACTCCATAAACCTCCAAACTGCTGAGTATGACTAAATGGTCTCAAAGCAAAAAATTAATATTTTAACACTGTTCAAAAAAGAAAAAAGGGCTACTGCTAAAGTATATTGTTTTTCTCATGTTTGGTAACAGAAGAACATTTTCTAACAATTTTTTAACAATGTGCATCGATGAAAACATACTTTCATTTTAATCTTTTTCTGAATATAAGTGTAAGTTTTCAGTAAAGTTCACCTTTGACCGAATGCAACAGGTTGACACCTGCTCTCTGCAGTTTGCTGAACAGCATGATGGGAATAAAAATGCCTGAACAAGACTACCAAACAGAGCAAACTCCTCCCTTCAGCCCTTAATAATTTCTTGAATTCAGTGAATATCAGAAACCTAATTTCAGGAAGCAACCATGGTAACATCAGCAGTAGCAGAGGAGGAGGAAGCTGAGGCAGACGTTACCGTGGTGATGACACCAGATGCACCTGTTGATATGTGTGCAGTGACAGACGGCTCAGCAGGACGAACAGGAACTGGTTTGGCAATCTTCATGGGGATGAAGGCGTTGGAGGCACAGTGCTCGCTCAGATACTCGCCTCCTTTCTCCTCATAGTCCTGCCTGCTGATCCATCCCTCTGCTCCTGCTTCAGGTGGATGCTCCAAAGCCCAGTCCCGCGCTCCATACCAGGCATCTAGGGCTGGCCGTGATGCCATGGTGACCTGCGAAGGTGTCAGTTAAATATCAGCTGTTAGTGTACCTCCAAATGATCTGAGCCTCTTCTACTCCAGTAAACAATATTGGAGTACATTAGGCAGGATTTCTCTAAATTTCAGTTTTTCTTTCATTTCACATTTTAACTTAATTTCTTCTTTATGAGCTGGGCCTCCCCTATATTTCTCTTGCTCATATCGATTATATACATTTGTAGATTATTTAGATTTTGTTTGTATGTTAAAATGATTGAATTGCTGTTGCTAACTGAATATATGCATCTTCTCATTTTGCACACTGAACCAATGTTTGAGTTACCTGTATTTAATCCATTCTGTTAATTAACAAAACTGCTACTAAAACACTTTAAGGTAAAAATGTATATATCTTTGTCTACTCTGAAATAAAAATATATAAATAAAAAAAAGAAATTTAAGACGATGTTGGCCATACCTTAAAGTTAGACTGGAAAGGCCTCATGGCCAGCAGCTCTCTCTCCACCCGCTCCTTCATCCCAGGATACTGCACGTTTCCTCCTGTCAAGAACACATTGCTCACCAGCGCCTCCTGCTGCTCTGGGGAGTATCTGTTTATGTTACACAGAATGTTAAACTATTATTAATACATCAATGTTACATAATGCCATCTAAAAAGATGTTTTGATAATAAAATGCAATTATTGTTTTATTAGTACAAGCGAATAAATGAGCATAGAGCATGCTGGCATGTTGTGTCATTACCTGGCCAGGACATACTGCAGCGTCTCCATCAGTCCCATCTGGTCCTCTCCAGTCAGTGTGGGCTGGAACACGATCTCTGGACATCGCAGACGTTCCGTCCCCACAAACATCTGGTGGTACTCCGCCATGTTGAATGCAGGCTAAACAAAAGCTCAAACTTATTCTTCAAGTACTGAAAGGACACCGATCAAATGTTACTCAAGAAAAGTTAAAGAGAAAAACAAGACTGGACTAAAGTTTTTCTTACTCATTCTGGCTGATATTTTCCTCTTGGGTCCCTGCGCAGCATTAATGAGACTCTGTGAATTTGTCTAAGAATTTATAGTGTCACTACCTGAACCATATTAGCAGATTTTTCTGGCAGCATGTCCTCGGGGAAGTCTGAATCCATCAGCACCCCTCCATCTCCTTCATCCATCGGCTGCTCCAACTCTGACACCTGGCAGAGAGCGACAGAACAGCCTCAGGCTTTATGTCAGCTGCAGTAAATTTGCAGCAAGCAGAGACAAATCCCGTTGAGCCCTGCAGGACCTTCATATTGACACAACCTGCTAATTAATCATTGGATCATTTGGAATTTGATTACAGCTCATATCTGGACCGGGTGCTGTCTGTTTTTTCTAGAGAATTAAGAGATATTCCCTGAATTGACCATGGTTACCCTTTAGTGTTACCAACTCATGCATTTGCATAAATATCTACAGTCAAGTACAGAACTATAACACCATAAATGATCAAATAAAAAAAAAATATATATATAATGATTATGATTAATACACTGTAGTTTTACTATCAAATCTCACTTGAGCAGCAATTTGAGCTTAAACTTTGTTCTGTGCTTTGCTGGGAGGCTTTTTTAAGGATTTGTAGGAACAATGCTTACTTCCATCTTTCCCTCTGCTCCATCACTGTGCAGCAGTTTCTGCCGGCCCTGCTCTACAGCGAGCTGCAGCTTGTTGATGTATGACTGAAGCTCCTCAGCTGAGTCCATGTTCAGTTCCACCAGACTCTTGTGAAACTGATCCAGCAGGCCATCTTCCAACAGCTCCTGCACACACAAAACATAAACTAATCATACAGTTACAGCTAGTTTAATTTGTTTGGTTTTTTTTTATTTTTTTTTTTTTATATATAATTAATCTCACAAAAAATAACAAAATGTCAACATTCCCAGATAAATAATTGGTCATTTTTTTTTCTTTGGTATGTTGGAAAGTAAAATGGAGAAACTCTAAAAAGAATTAAATTACAAAACAAGTTCTATACCTGTACAGCCATAAGTCTGTCCAGCCTCTCCTGGTCTTGCAGCAGTTTCTCTTCCCTCCGGCGAGCATTAATCTCCTGAAGTCTTCGAAGCTGCTGAGCTCGCCGTTCCTGCTGCTCCTCCACACTTGCACCACCACCAGGCAACTTCCCCGAAAAAGGAAGCTGCATGCGGTGAACTTCCCGCTCGTAAAACTCAGGGCTACGCCACTTTTCCAGCTCTGTGGAAAACAGCCCAAAATGCAAGGCAATGTGAAGACGTAAATAGAGAAGTGTACTACCATTCACATGGCAATATTCATGCATTTTAGCTTTTAAATTTGAGGTCCTTATAAGGCTAAACTGAACTTATGACTAGTAAACGAAACGTGCCGATAGATGTGTATCACCATATACGGGTTTCTATTAACATATGCACTATACCTTCATGATAATCCACAGCAGTGTAACTGTGCTCATGAAGAAGTTCCTCCATGCGGCTCAGTGTGATAGCAGCCAGGTGACCTGGGTATTTCAGCTGCATGAGGCGCTGCAGGTAGGATGCTGCCTGGCTTCCAGCCACGTTCACACGTTTACAATTCACACCATCCAACCTAAAATCAATGCACCAGAAAAACTGGACTGAATACAGAATCAGCTGTGAGTTTATGTGTTTGGGAGTGAAAGCGATCAGGAACGCACAGACTAAAAAAATTACAAAAAATGAGCTCCGAAAGGGTAAATATAAAATACAGAAAATACTGAACTCTTCTGTGTTTATTGAGGCTCACCTGCCGTTGATAACTGGCAGGATGTGCGAGCAGTGATATCCTGATGACAAAACAATGCCCGTGTGAGGTGACTGGAGCTTCTGTTGAGTGTTATTGTAATAGAAACTGTACAAGCCATCCACGCCATAGGACACAAACGGGACACGGTAGCACTCAAACAGCAACTCTGACATCATCTGGCGGCAGTGGAGCGGGTTGCAGGGCGCCTCTGTCAGCACCACAGGGTGTCCCACACCACCCTGCACAAGCACAGTAAAATAACGTTAACTGATCATCTGCTTTGTTACATATATTTAAATAAAAATAAAGAAATAAAAAAACATATAAAAACAGTATTGTTAAAGGTATTATCAAAGTTCATTACTTCACTAAACCTTTTAACTCACCAAGATGTTTTTGTTGTGTCATTAAGTTGTAGGTCAGTTATAATCAGGGAATAAAGATGAATAAATTATGCTATAAATGACATCCATCAATTATCATTCTCTGAAAAATTAGGAACGTATATGTGTAGGTTGTTTTTTAGTGTAAAAGTTTAACTACTGAACACAAAACGTCGTTCATCACACACCGTCTCAACTAACCTCTGAAGTGATGCCCAGATGTGTGAACACATAATCAAAGATGAGCTCCTGGATCTCGAAATTAACAACCACGTTTCGGTCGAACTGGCTCTTCAGCAACCACCGCAGAGGCTCCAGGTTTGGGATGTCGTTGCCGATCTGGGTCTCGCTGCGGGCAGCACCTCTGCTGCGCGCCGCCACCGACCTAAAAATCAGCCGCGGAGATTCAGACTCAGCTGCTGAAGTTGCCCAACCGGCCCGAGTCTGGAAGGAACCGTTATCTATCACTATTGGAACCGGTGTGGGTTGCACACACTGCTCGGGGGGCTCAAAAATTGGGTCTGGTGACGTTTTGCAATCATGAAACGAGAAAATTTGACAAACCGGTCTGTCTTTTGAAGCCATTTGGAAAATGCGTTACAACATTTTAGGGCCGAGTCGAACCATAGTGTCGACACGTTAAGGTTCCTAGCTGTTGTCTTGTTTCAGCACAGAAGAAAATACGATTAATGTGAAGAAAGCGCAGTTAAAACACTTGAAAAAAAAGAAAAAAAAAAAGAAAAAACAGCTGAATACATATATAATGCTAATGAACCTAATAATGCAAAATATATATTTTTGATTTTTAAAAGCCTGAACCAAGTTACAACATTTCATAACAATAACCTTTTGACAACCCCCTCAGCATTAATAAAACACGAGAGCAACACTGCACATGTAAAAATAATGAGAGAAAAAATAACAAAAGCATTTAATACAAAGAAAGAAACGAAAACATATAATAAAAATAACCATGCAAATTTTATTAATTATTTTGTGTTTTGTCGTGTTTTATGACTGTAAATTCTATTTAGCCTTTTTTGTCATAGCTGTAATTTTGTATATTCTGTTTATTTATTTGTATTTAGCAAAATGTTGGTTTGTGTTTTTCCTTATTTGTTCCATTCCCTTGAAGTTTTTGAAAGAAAAAAAAGAAAAAAAAAGATGATAATAAAACATTCCAAAACAATGTTCACAAATGTTCACAAAACAAAACAGAAATACAAAACGGACAAACATAAACAAAATAATACATGTAAAGTCAGTATTAGGCATGTAAAGTCTAATACTGACAGCCGTCATTTGTTATATGATTAGAAAAAAGATAAAAATGTTACTAGGATCCTTTTTCATTTGCTAGTGTCTGGAGATTTAGCTACTTTCTAGAAATAATATTTAAAAATATATATATAGAATTGGGCAATAAAATAATATTTATATCCAAGTTTCACCAGCAGAGGTCACACTGCACTGCTGTGGATGAGACTGGCAAGAGCTCTCCCTCCTCAGAAGTTCATTTGTTCTTTTATTCATGAGATTAGTTTTATTGTTGCGTTTATCAACCATAGGGATTCACTTTGTTTGATTAATGTATCACTTCATTTTATTATATTCAGTTAAGCAGTTTTTTTTTTCCAAGGTCCACTTGCTAATTGAGAATGGTGTTGAAATGAAGGAGCATATATGATTGCCCCTTGTTCCACCAGGAAAGGACAATGTGGACTGTACCAAGTGAGGTTTGGAATTGCAAGAGGAAAGTAATTTGTTTTATTTATATATTTTGTTTGTTTAACAGTCATTGTAAAAATTCTAATAGAGAATATATTGTTAAAGTGAATTAAATTGAATACCAGTCATTAATTACTAGTCCACCACTTTGTAATTTTCACACACCACCTAGAAAGTCAGCCAGCTATTCCAGATGAAACATGCAGTAACTGAAACAATACATACAGCCATTTTCCCTCCACTCCTGGTATCTCTTGTTGTCCTTTGTCTGCAGTCCTGTTTCTTTTAGCTGATTGGACAAAACATCAGCTAGATTTCTGTGACACCTTCACACCCGAACTACTGTAAATCCCAGTCAACTTCTTGGTCAGTTCTTTGTCAGTGTACATGCTGGTCTCACTCTTTTGATTTCTGTCATCTTGAGCTCCATGATCTGAATAGAAGCTGAACACAATCCTTCACCCTTTGTCTACCCATCAGTGTAGTCAGCTAATGAAGAAAATTTCCAACTTTTATAATTTTTTAGAACTAAATCATTTAAACAATAGTAAAAAAATATCTGGGTAGGTTTATTTCCTGGATAGCACAGATATTTAGAAGCAGGAGATAAAAAGGAAGAAGGAAGAGAAGTGTGTGTTGGGGGGGGGTTACAGTATGAAGCATGATGGTGTGTCACTGAAGCACGAGCACAGTTCACTGCTCAGGCACAAAGCTCTAAGTGACTGCCGCCCCCCTCCTCCTGATGCTAATAAGCAGATCTGGGTCACCTCACCCTCTCAAATGCACACACACACACACACACACACACACACACACACACACACACACACACACACACACACACACACACACACACACACACACACACACACACAATTATAAGACACTTGCACAATCAAAGCCATGTTATCCACACATCCCTAGCCACCCACACATTTGTGCACATGCATCCCCAAACTTAAACAAACACACACATTTACTCTTCAAACACACACACACACACACACACACAAACATTGGCATCCATTCCTCCTAGGAGTCAAGACGTGACATCCTGCTGATGTCCGTGTACAATGCTTGCAGCCCTCTGCTTGTTGTGCTTGTCATCCAGGCAGCGGTAATGATGAGGCACAGGGTAACTAATAGGCTACAAGCACTATGGGACTGCCACGCGTGATGCCAAGCAGCCTCCATTTTGTGGAGGACTGAACAAGCTGTTGGTTTCTCCTGACGGGGAGGGAAAGGAGGAGGAAATATATTAGAGGCTGATATTGCCCAGATATTTGAAATATTCAATATTCTTTGTCTTTATTTTATTCTCAGTGATTAAGTATGTTGGTATATATTTATTTGAATTTAATGTTTTTATGGTTAAAAAAAGTAGTGTTTTTATTTATTTATTTCAACCCTTCAGATCTTGTTTGTGGAGGCAGAGAAGAACCGTGACTTCACAGTGGCATTATGCTGTTTTCTGCACAATGCTTTGAGGGGTAGAACATCTGTCAGTGACGATTATGTGTGTGATTATGAGTCACAGCACTACGGAGTGAATTCCATTATGTTGTCATGACAACGCAGAACTTTCATTTGCAACATCAGTATACCGTATGTGCCATTAAAATGCCAGTAGTGACATCCAATGTGTACATTTTATTGGCATAAGAAAGTGCAGTGTTGTCAAAGCAAGTCAGTCCTTCTTTGTTCACTTCCTAATCATGAATGTGGGTGCAACAAATGAAAAAAAAGAGAGAAGAAAAAGAAAAAGTCTGCTAATGTACAGTACCTTTTATTTATTTATATGTTACTCCATATTCCCCATGAAGTTATTAAATCATCTAAACAGTTTAAATTTTTAACTGCCATCTGCTTTAAATAAATATAGCACGTTGCTGCATTTGTAGGAAAACATGATTATTTGTTGTATGGCTGTTTGTCATTTGTTACCATGTGTAAGTATGTGAATCTTCTCATGCAGTCAAATGATAGGAGATTCACCTCCTTTTTGGGCACAAAAAGCAAATGCCAACATTTAAACTGTTCCCTTCCTGGTGAAGACTCAGCTTAAGATTAAGTTAAGGTGGCTAAGAAATTGAACCGTGACTATTCAGGGGTATAAATCTCCAGGAAATTCCAGGATAGTGTTGCAACCAATACTAAGTTTCTGTGAGCCTAAAAGAATGAATAAAGGAGTGAGACTTAATGCAACAACCCTGACTCTGAGCACTTCTGATATATGAGAGCCACACTGTAGGCAAAACCCCCTGCAACCTCTATGACTCTCCTCTGCACCCTATCACGCTTTGAGCCACATACACTGCAAACTCCATCTCTTTATCTTTTTTTTCTTGCATCACATACAGAAACACACACTCATACAGATGCATACACACTCTCCACACAGTCACAGCGTCTGTCACTTCTGCTCAATTCAGTGTCTGGCTCTGTAAGCCCAGCAGATCTTTTGGACCACAGAGTGATAGATGTGTTTGTGCACCTGCCACTTGTCATGCATTCACTGAATGGCAAAGTATGCATGTGAAACGAATTTCTAAAAACCTAAATATAATTTTAGTATTAGTAACTGATGCGTCTCTGTGTGTATTTCTGGCCCTGTGATGGACTGGTGACCTGTCCAGGGTGTGCCTTGTCTCTTGCCTAGAAGCTGCTGGGATGGGCCCAAGTCCTCCATAACCCTGCATTGGAACATTGGAATAACTATAGAAAATAGATGGATGGATGGATGGATGGATGGATGGATGGATGGATGGATGGATGGATGGATGGATGGATGGATGGATGGATGGATGGATGGATGGATGGATGGATGGATGGATTGTCTTTGTCTTTGTCTTGTTTCGTTTATAAACTTAACTTGTCTGAACAATACAAGTGCATTCATTCACATATATCATAAAAATTTTAGTAAAATAGCCGTACAGTAGGGGTGCATGTGTAAATAAGGTCAAATCTGTGCAGTTTCAGAATAGTTCTGGGAGAACATAATCCAAGATTTCAATTTCGTAATCTAATGATACAATTTCGTACTACAAAACAAAAAACTTTTTCATTTATATGTTCTCAACATGGAGGCACCTCAAGTTGAGTCAGCATGTCATTGTTCCAAATTTGCATACATATTCCAACATTATGGTATAACCAAGGCTACTCCTGTGAGGGCCACAGTCCTGCAGATTTTCAGTGTATCCCTACTTCAACATACCTCAGCTTAAATTCAATTGATTCAACAGCTTATAAAGTTCTGCACAATGACTTATTAATTTGAGATTGATGTCTTAGACCAGGGACACTAAAAACCTGCAGGACTGCAGTCCTCTTAGGACCAAATTAAGTGGCCCTGGTGTAAACTTTCTACATGTTTCTTGAAGTTATATGGACACAAACTCTCATGAGCAGGAAGGAGGGGACAGTGGAAGGTGTTAAATTATGAAATGTACATGTTCAGGGTTAAATGTTACACAATTTGTAGCAAGAAAGCATTAACAACATTAATATGTTACAGAAAACAACAACATAAGGACACTTTACTATCTTACAAACACACAGGAAAGAATACTTTTCTGTATACTTAGTTGGTTTTGAAAATATTTTGCATGTTTGCTGTTGGGTTTTTTGTTGTTGTTGTTGTTTGTTTGTTTTTTGTTGTTGTTTGTTTTGTTTTGTTTTTTTGTTGTTTGTTTTGTTTATTTATGTTTATTTATGCTGTTTTAAGTGCATAATAATTTGACAATTCCACTAGAGAAGAGGCTTGTGATTTTTTGTATGTATCGATATTGACAAGTCAAGACAAGTTTAGTTAGAAAATAGCTGCATATTGAATAGAAACTAAAATGTGACTCATTGCATTCCAGCCACAAAGTTATTTGAACAGACAGCCAAAGATTTTATCAGGTTATGCACCTGGAGCCACCAGAATTACACATCAAAGGCCTATCTTTTAGTTTCTACATTAGATTATATAAAATATATGGATGCAGCCAGTGATTTTATAGATTTCATAACAACTTTGATGTTGCTTATAGGTCTGAAAAGGGAAGTCTGTGCAAACTTATCTGATAGCTGTCATAAAACTTCCCTCTGATAGGGATGTGAAAAGAGGAGTAATTATATAAAGGTTTATAGGAAATGGCAATGCTTCTCATGTGATTCCTAACCTCAATTAACATTTTCCTCAGGAGGTCTTAATTGCCAGTTCCAAGTCTTTTTTAATAAAGAATAATGTTTATTTTGCAAATTAGCCTTACTTATAATAATACAGATGTTATGAAGTAGGTGCAGTCAAGTTGTAGAAGTGCTAAGCTGGTTGGTCTCCCAGCACAATCACTGGAGTCAATCACTTAATTTAACGTTCTCTGGGGTCCTGCACAGTATCTTAGCAGTTTCTGGATGGAGATGTCTGATGTTTCTCCAGTTATCTGTTGGAGCCATTTCTCCACAGACACAGCCTCCATATTTAAAATATTATTATTGAGCCGTCTTCACTCCTTAGAAGGATAACCAACTCAGGATCTCCTTGGCCAGCGTCCTGCAGATTTTAGATGTTTCCGTGCTGCAACACACCTGGTTGAAATGAAAAGGTTCTCCAACAGCTTGTTGTTAAATTCTGCACAAGTCTCTTAATGACCCATTAAAACACATATGTTGCAGCAGGGAAACATAAAACATCTGCAGGACCCTGGCTCAAGAGGCAAGAGTTGGTGAGCCCTACAAACATTTTGGAGCATTCTAATAGTGGTACAAAAGCACTTTGGTGGTTTAATGTATAGGCTAAATGAAAGAAAGTTTGAAGCAGCATGTAACCTTATAGGAACATTGGAAAATGTTTTTTGAATGTTTTTCACAATTTGTTGTTGATGGAAAAATCTTGTAGATTGATTATTGATGATATTGTGACTATCTGAGAGAGACACAGCTGTCATTTAATGATGTTCCCAGAACTGTTTACACAGGACACTGTTATTTTAAGTGCCCCTCTGTCCCATCCAGTGGATGAGACATAACAGTTCCCAGATGGTGGCGGGGTATATAAAGAAAGTATTCAGAACTGGAAGCCAGTTTAGCAATTTTTGTCAACCTGTGTGTTCAAACTCTGTGTGAACTCCTGCAATTGTAGTAAACAGCTATGTCTTCTCTCTGATCTGAGAGTCTGTCACCACTGAGTTTTTTTTCATAACAGTTGTTAAACTGGAGGCATTTATGAATGAAAATTAGATATCAGGAGTGACGGTGCATATGATAAGGCTAAATGGAAGTATTATTTACTTATCACTCTTTAGTTTATAATTTATTATTTTAAAATGAAAAGTTAAAACATAATATCAAATGCTGAAGATTTGTGGATGTTTTTCTCCATCTTGTTTATCAAGGGATAAATTCTCTGCATGTTAGTGCATTCATATGGGTTTTTTTCTTTATCTTTTATGTTTGTTTTGCACATTTTGGATATATTTTTTGGTGTGTGTGTGTGTGTGTGTGTGTGTGTGTGTTCTCTTTTTCTCCCAGTTAAATTATGCTACTGAGAAAAAACACAAGATTAAAAAAAAAATAATAATTTCAAATAACCTGCTAAGTGAAAATCTCTTTTCTCCCAAATCTCGACCTCACACATAGGCACAGCATACACACACCCCATCCAATGTCTGTGGCCATGGCAACTATCAGAGATTATTGCTCCCAGTCAGCACTGCACGGCAGTTAGACGAGGCTTTAAGCCTCTCTCTATTTTAGGCCTTCACACACACACGCACAAACGCGTGCGTGTATACTCATGCAAAAGCGTTAAAAACGCGCACAGATTGAAACGGCTATGCTACAAGCATCTCCCTTACTGCCCCCCACCCCCCACCAGCGCCACTATCACCAAACACACACGCGCAAACTAATCCTTCCCTTTGTAGCCTCAGAAGCTGAACTCGTCGCCCCAGCAACCTATCTTAAATTCCTCTGACAGAAAAAACTAAAAAAGATGGTGTTAATTTTCTGAGGTAGAATCTAAAAATCTGGAAAGTCGGAAACGAATTAATGTTAAAATTATTTTTTTTCTTTATCTTTATCTTTTTTCTTTCTTTTTTTTGTTTTTTTTTTGTTTAAATGCTAACAAAGACAGGTAGACTAT
This sequence comes from Melanotaenia boesemani, assembly GCF_017639745.1. Lineage (NCBI taxonomy): Eukaryota > Metazoa > Chordata > Actinopteri > Atheriniformes > Melanotaeniidae > Melanotaenia > Melanotaenia boesemani. The sequence continues at coordinate 20,968,973 of NC_055694.1, forward strand.
AACTGATTAACTTAATATTTATTTCAGCTGGCATAAATATTTCTAACCTTGTTTAGCTATGTATATTCATTTAGCGTGTCTTTTTTCTTAGCTACCTCATCTTGAAGTCGCCTGTTTTTATTTCAATTTTGCACATTAAAGATGGGGCTGCACAATGTGATTTTTCCTCCTCCTCCGTCTTCTTCTTCTTTTTTTTCTTTTTTTAATTTTTTAATTTTTTTTTTTTTTTTTTTTTTTTTGCGAGCTTGCATTTGTTTTCGTGTGTGTGACATTTCCACTGTCCCAGCGTTTGCCCGAGGACTGTGCATGTGCTGGGGGAGGGAGAAATGCCTCAAGGACTCTCCCTGGTTCCTCGCCGTCCTACACACCCCATACACACACAAATATCCTCAGACATAGATGACACACACTAAATAACAAACATCGTGCTGGCCTGAACACAAATAGCAGCTGCCGAAGCAACCCAAGCCAAGCATGAAAATATGCGGAACTTTCTCTGTCCTCTAGCTGGATTCTAAATTTAGACCCATCGTCTATGTTTTATATATATATATAAAACATAGACGATGGGTCTAAATTTATATATAATATATATATATATATATATATACATATATATATATATGTCTTGCAATGTGGCTTATGAAATTATGAAATAGTGGCTCATATTTCTTAATGCATTTTTTTGTTTGGAGCATGACGAGTTCAATCAACCAACAAGAGGAAGGCACAATTAGAATAAGGTTGAACAAAGATTCAGCTAAAATTTTCTCTTTTTTTTAACCTAATAATTACAAATTGAGAAATAAATGTTCTTATTTTTCAACCTCTCTGCCACAGTGGGCCACATTTCTACAAGCCGACTGCAAAAATGTGATGACAGCTTTGCTCAGCCATGTCACAGCGGATTATGGAGGCAAAGACGAGGTGCTTCCTATTCGCAAGGATTAGAGCTGAGGTGGGGAAAAAAAAGAAAGAAATAACCGAACTCCTCCTTAAGATTTATTTTTCCTCCGTGCAAGTGTGGCCCACAAAAAACAAAAATTAATGTAGCAATTGCATGACGGCTATTGCGTGTTAAATTGAACGTTAATTGCGTTAAAAGCTGAGAGGAAGCCTGGCCTGTATGAGGTCAGTGTTGGAGGAGCTGTCCCTGGTGCTGTCGGTGCAGACCAGCTGCAGGATGCTCATCATGTCAGCAACGAGTTGCATCCCTCCACAGCCTGCTGAACATGCTCATCAGGAATCAAGCCGTTAAATGAGCAGGAAAATTCAAATTTGTGCGCATACAGGAAAATTCAGTGATGCAAGTTTAGTTGAACTAGCTACCGCTTATTTGAACGTTTTAATTTGTAAATATTTTATGTGGAATTGTAAGTTATTTTCAACACAGACTTCTGTTTGTGTCTTTCTTTCTTTTTTGTTATTTTTTCAACGCGAAAATGTGCGACATAAAGAAAATACGTTAAAGTGTTTTCTGCTGCTGAAAGTACTGTGCTTCTTTGCATGCAAATAAAATAAGATGCACGACTGTGTGCTGCAGGGTGGTGCAGTCTGCATGCTTCATTTCACAAATTTGAGATTGATTTCACATGTTACAATACACTTGAGCAGGTCAGGCGGAACAGATTTCTTTTAACAAATAAATAAATAAATAAAGGAGATCATTCTTGTCCACTGGCTAGATGTTCAGTTTGTTGGCGTTAATTCACTTTTGTGGTTGTGTAGCAAGACCGCAAACATGTTTTTAAAAATAAAATATTAAGCTTTGAATATAATTAAGCCTTGTACATTTATTTATCCAACAGGCGTGGCTCCTGCTGTTTGTTGGTGGCAGTGTGTGTGTGTGTGTGTGTGTGTGTGTGTGTGTGTGTGTGTGTGTGTGTGTGTGTGTGTGTGTGTGTGTGTGTGTGTGTGTGTGTTGACCTGTTGCCAGAATGCAGCATGAAAGCAGGTGAATGTTTGGTCTTTTCATTCACGCATGATGTCGGGGTTAATTTTGAAACACTGCCTCGCCGTTTTTCCTCGTGATCACTCTGCTGGTAAACTCCCATCGTGGGAGTAAACCTCTCTCTCTTTCCCTCTCTCTCTCTCTTTCTCTGTCTGTCTCTCTCTCTCTCTGCCACCCGTGACAGTTCTGCCGCGCGCGAGTTGAGAGCGCCAGAGCTGTGCCACTCTGTGCGAACACGTGCACGCCCCCCCTCCCCCTCTCTGGGTGATGCAGAGATTCCAGCGCTCGCGCTGTCACCCACTGGACTTCATACTGACAAGACTGCTTAGAAAATAAATATGCCAAATTCTATATTTTAACGACAAATGAGGACACATATTTATTTTTTCCTTTGATTTGTGGCATTTCTTCGCTGAGGCAGATGCCAAGGAGTAATATGGATGAGCAACCCAAGAAAAGCGGCTGAGGATTTTGAAACGGTCTGGATGAAACGGTTAGGCTGCCTTTAGGGGCTGGTTAGCACACTTTAAGACAACAATTAAATAGGCAACAGGCATGATTTTAATATAGCAGCTAAATAGCAAATACACCACACTGCGTGCGCTTTTTGCTCTGAAATATTTTTTTCGACGGGAGAACAATTTCGTTTGGGATAAAAAATGGCTCACCTAATCCGACACAAACTCACGAACAAACTGACCAATGCGGCCCACACGGTGTCCCACAAATCTCAGGCCAAGGTCAGTGGGGTGTTTGCCCGGCTGGGCTTTCAGGCCGCCACGGACGAGGAAGGTCTCGGTTTCGCCGAGTGCGACGACTTGGATTATGATTACAGGCAAGGGATGCAAATGGATGTCCTCCAGGGAGATGAAGAAGGGGGGGACATTGAGGGAGAGGGGGAGTTGGAGGGAGACAGCCATTACCAGAGAGATGGCACCGGCCCGAGGCCCTCGTCCCTGAAGACCGGGGGCTCTTTGGACGAAGATAAGCCAAAAATCACATCATGGGAAGCTGGCTGGAACGTCACCAACGCCATTCAGGTAGACTTTAACTAATTTAAAATAGTAAAAAAAAAAAAAAGAGAGAGAGAGAGAGAGAGAATGTGCTGCAGGCCTAAAACTGGACAAAAAGTCACCTTGAAAATTTCTCTCTTTTAACATTTAGTATTTTTAGTCATATAAAAAGAATACATTATTAAACATAGTCCAAGAATGGGACAAATCATGTTTAGTGTTGTAGCATGAAATTATGTAGAGCTGATATATCCGATTAAAAGAGCTATGCTACGTTTTTTTTTCTAATTAAATGCAGCCTTCAATTACATGTTTAATTCGCGATTTGGGGGTAAATCCAACGTGCAACGTGAGGGTTCATTCAAATCTTTTTATCAGCGAAGCTGCAGGCAGGCCTGCGTGACTTTGATAACACGAGGCTGAATGGCATGTGCTTATCAGTGTCGCGATCAAATTAAAGTTTTAACCAAAGGAATAGAAAAATTCGTTTTAAAACAGTATTTTCTACACCTTATTTGATTTAGCTTGCAGTCTATGCGAATGAAGTATTTTTAAAATAAATAAATAATAATAATAATGGGAGTATTGATGTAGGCTTTGGAAACAAATCAATTTAGATGAATTGTCAATGGGTGCATTTTTATTTTAATGCAAAAAATATAATGTATGTCTGACATTATGTAAGAGGGGGGTTTTGTGTGCAAGTCATTCCATGCCTGAACTGATCGGCCTGTCACTGCGATGTGGGCCTCGTCCATTATCACTCAACTGCGCTTCTCTGTCTGCAGGGCATGTTCGTCCTCGGCCTGCCGTACGCCATCCTCCACGGCGGCTACCTCGGTCTATTCCTCATTATCTTTGCGGCAGTGGTGTGCTGCTACACCGGCAAAATCCTCATTGCGTGTCTGTACGAGGAGAATGAGGACGGCATAAAAGTGCGCGTGAGGGACTCCTATGTGGACATCGCCAACGCCTGCTGCGCGCCACGCTTCCCCGCACTGGGCGGCCACGTTGTGAACGTGGCTCAGATAATCGAGCTCATCATGACCTGTATTCTATACGTTGTGGTCAGTGGCAACCTGATGTACAACAGTTTCCCAGGGTTTCCTGTCTCTCAGAAAGCCTGGTCAGTGGTGGCCACAGCCGCGCTCCTGCCGTGCGCGTTCCTGAAGAACCTCAAGGCCGTGTCCAAGTTCAGCCTTCTCTGCACACTGGCGCACTTCGTCATCAACGTCCTCGTGATCGCATATTGTCTCTCTAGGGCACGCGAGTGGGCCTGGGAGAAGGTTAAGTTTTATATTGATGTGAAGAAGTTCCCTATTTCAATTGGCATCATCGTGTTCAGCTACACGTCCCAAATCTTCCTCCCCTCCCTGGAGGGAAACATGCAGAAGCCCAGTGAGTTCCACTGCATGATGGACTGGACTCACATCGCAGCCTGCGTCCTCAAGGGCCTCTTTGCCCTGGTGGCCTACTTGACATGGGCGGACGCCACCAAAGAGGTCATCACAGATAACCTGCCTTCAACCATCCGAGCTGTGGTGAACCTCTTCCTCGTTGCCAAGGCGCTGTTATCTTACCCGCTGCCGTTCTTTGCCGCAGTTGAAGTTCTGGAGAAATCACTGTTCCAGGATGGCGGAAGAGCCCTCTTTCCTGACTGCTATGGTCCTGGTGGGCAGTTGAAAACCTGGGGTCTGGGTCTTCGAGTAGCCCTAGTAGTATTTACCCTGCTTATGGCCGTCTTTGTCCCCCATTTTGCTCTCCTTATGGGTTTAACTGGGAGTCTGACCGGCGCAGGACTGTGCTTCCTCTTGCCAAGCCTCTTCCACTTAAAGCTCCAATGGAGAAATCTCCTGTGGCACCACGTCTTCTTCGACGTTGCCATTTTTGTTATTGGAGGCATATGCGCTATATCTGGTTTTATTCACTCCATTGAAGGCCTCATAGAGGCGTACAGGTACAATATTCACGACTAAGAGCTCCGGAGTTTACCTCTGTTGAATAGTGATGCCCCATAAAGGACACAGACCTTAGGAAAACACACGGACCATTGACATCAAATCTCATGAGGAGGTATATTTGTGTGAAATGTACATCTTTTTATTTTGCCTTCGTGATAATGTGCAATAATAAACTCTACAGTCATAGTGTAAAGTAGTCTATTCATTCCAGAATAAAATTGTTTTATTAAGTGGACAGAGGAAAACGACCTCTGCATGGAAGGGGGTCCAGGTGTCAGTCTTCATGCAAAGATTCAGTGAAAATGTGCGCTGTGGGTTTACTGTGAGTGTGTACGTGTTTTTATCTGGAGAATGAAATATGTGGAAAACAAGTGAGTGAATATGATGTTATTATTTGTTTCTTGAGCTGCTAGGTATCATTAATCCCACTTCCAGAGAAAACAGAAAGCACCAGTCAGATCAGATGGTGCTCTATAAACCATGACTTACTTATGTGTAGTGGTTTGAACAGAATTATTCTTTTCTAATGGTTTGGTGTTTTTCTTTTTCATTCTTATGCCAGTTGTAGTCCTTAATGGCTCATTTGTTTTCTTGGTGTTTCAAGTGTCATTCTGGATGAAGTGAATTCAAGTGCAAGCAAGTGGGTCCTAATTGTGTTATATAAACGTCAGTCTGATAATATTCTGTTCCTATTGAACTTGTCAATTGTGATTTATTGAAACTAATGGTGTGTGAGACAAAGAGTATTTGTTGAACTAAGAGATAAATAAATCAAGTATTTTATGCCTGGTGATTTTAATGTTTCTTTGCTTAGTGAACGCTTTACTGATTTGACTTTTTGTTGTTCTGTCCTCTGTTAAACTTCCCATCTGAAAGATTAAATAAACTTCCTCTTTTGACAGGGAGACTATTAAATTAAAAAGAAGATTTGAGGTTCCAGTTGCTGAGTTGCAGATATTTGCTAATTTAAATAATTTTCGACAATGCAACAATGTGCCTCTTTTGCATATTTCAGCGTTTTTAACAACTTAACCCTAATGAGCCAGTCAAGACTTGTTAAGACATATTTCAGCATTCCTTAAGTATTAAACTTGACTGTTGTTCACTTAATACATTTAATGAGTCAAAGCTTACTTTTCACTTCCTTAATCAACCATGAATAGCAGTCTGTTCTGAAAAATGAGGATGTTGTCAAAAAAACTACTTGACTTTGAAAACAGTTCATTCGACCTGCAAAAACACAGATCCCTGTCACCACACCTGCTGTAAATATAAATATCTTCTTAAACTATTTTAACATCTATTTTATTTTATTTAACTTATAATATTGGCCTTTGTGAGACTTGAATGTATTGCTTTTGCTCTACTGAAGCCCAACCATGTGGTCGCAACAGAGTTAAGAAGACCAGATTGTTTTCTGTTCCTGAAAACACACACTCAAATTAACACAGCAGTCTCCCACTGCTGTCACATGTCAGTAAGTTTCACTTCTCACTGAGACAACACAGGAAGTAAAAGTTGCCCTAAAGCAAAAGAAGAGAAAGGCAGAGACGACGAGTGAAGCTCTGGAGCACCCTTTCTCCTCAAAACATTTTTCATACTGCATTTCAGGTACATTATCTAATATAACCCAATCGATTTGTTGTAAATAATGTGAGGCTTTTAGAATTTTTTTGTGTCATACTAAAAATATCTCAGTTTCTTTGACTTTCATGCTTACATTCATACTAAAATCTTTAGCACAGTGGCTGTTACCAAAGAAGGTCCAGCAAAATGCTTCCGTCTGTGGCAGTAATGCTTATGCTGCTATCATTCACCTATGGTGAGAATCCTGCAATACAAGTCATCCTGACCAACAAGGGGCTGCAGCAAGGTAAGGAAATGTGAGATATGTTGCCTGGTAGGTTGCTTGATGTGTTTGCTAGTGAGTTCACACTTTTATTTTCTTTTTCATTTTTTTCATTTGCTTTGTAGTTACACAAATCTATAACCTAGATGAGTTGACTTATTTGACACATGTTTCATTGACACTGTGAATGTTTTGTTTGTCCCAGGGGTGCATGAAGCTACAGGACTGATTCAGGAGAAGTTGGAGAAACTAACTTTACCTGACATCAGCGGTAGAATTAACATCCTAATTGGCCATGTAGACTACACACTAACAGGGTATGTGTAATGCAAAAGGGCTTTCTTGGATTCAAGTATATCTGTTGTAAACATAATGAGTTATGAAAATGTAGTCTTTGAAGTAACCAGCTGTATCCTATGAATTATATTTAATTTAATTACATTGATAAACTCACCTTATATTGCCTTTCCCCCCCCAATAAAATCTAGTGTCACCATAACAAAATGTGACCTTCCAGAGCCGACTGTGAAGTTTTTTCAGGAACACACAGGATTCACTGTTTCCATCTTAGGCCTCAGTGTTGCATTAACTGGCGACTGGTCAACACACTTTGGCTTAATGTGAGTATTCCCAAATCTCTGGACTACAATTGCAACACCTTGCTTTTGAAGCCAGTAATGTCAAAGCTGCTTCATTTGGATTGGTAGAAATTTTCCAAAAGTTGTTCCATTTTGGAAAGATAAATCTCAGGATATCTATGAAAACTTGATAGTCTTCTTAATCAGTAGAAAATAAAGTTTAATATATATTTTATATTTTTTATGGTTACATAACCAATGTATACATCATAACTTAAAGAGGAAAGGTTAAAATAATTACGTGGGCTCAGTTTAATAACTGAAAGACATGGTTGTTTAACCAGGAAACAATCTTAAAGCCACGGTCAAGACGCTTAAAAATTTGTTTTGCACATTCAAACTTGTAAATCAGGAACTTCCTGTTCTTCACCCTTCACTTTAATGCTAGACAAGGTATTTGTCACTCTTATCAGTTGCTATTGTTTATAAGTTTATTTAATCTTGCTTTTATTTTTAACCTCCGGTGGTTTCCTCCTGGGGATCCTCCACACCAGTAGCTTTACCTGCTCTGTCTGCAGGGGTTGTTGCCATGGTGACTGCCCTGGTCTGGGTGGCTCAGGGTCTTGTACTACAGCCCTGTGGCTGTGGTGTGGACAGCCTCTTCTGACCTGGGTGGTTCCTGTGGTGGCGCCCCCTGTGGTCATGGCTTCGGGTGTGACTTGATCCCCAAGATATCGTTTCCTCACAGCAGCGTCAAGCCCGATGTTTTCAATCTATAGATATTTTCATACTTCAGTTCAGAGACAGTAACTAGGGATGGGAGTTCTTGTTTGTACAGAATGGGGTATGTTCAAATGGGGGGAGTGTACATGAGCTTGGTTTGTATGTGTGTGAGTGTGTGTGTGAAAGAGACTACTATGAGGTGTGTTTTGAGTTTCTGTTATATACTGTGGTGTGTGAATGCCTTTTAAATTTTGTCCTTAATATGCATAATTTGTTTTTATTATGTAAAGCACTTTGTGTTGCTTTGTGCATGAAAAGTGCTCTATAAATAAAATTTGATTTGATTGGATTTAAAAATTCAACAACACCTATGTGTCTTGTGCTCTGTATTTTCAGACATGATGGCGGATCATTTGATATGGCTATATTTAACTTAGCTTTGACCTCTGCAGTGGAGCTGGGGAGAGATGCTAAGGGCCATCTGTCTGTCACCAGCATCAGCTGTGATGCTCAGATTGGAGATTTGGGTGTCAAATTCTATGGTGGAGCCAGGTACATTAAACAAGAGAAAAATCAGATTTCAGTTGGTGATACAGTTGTCAGGTCATAAACCTTGAAATTTTATGTGTCAATAGTAAGATCTTCCAGCCATTCGTGGACTATTTCAAAGGGCATTTCATTAAAAGAATAAAAGACAGAGTGAGTGTCTCTAAACATCTTGGTCATATGTTCCAGCACAGGCCTGGCCTTTCCTGTAGTATTAATATATATTCCTGAGGTAAAACAGACATTTCAGTGGTGAAGGACATTGTCTTGTATCCTCCTTAGATCTGCCCTGCTCTTGAGGAAAACATTGACATGTTGGAGTCCCATCTACAGGCCATGAACGGTATTGCACACAACTAAACCTCTTAATCATCAGATTGTACAAGTTTGAAAGCCTTTAGTCCAAAAATAAAACAACACTTTAATTCGTATTTCATTTCTTTGATTGGTTAATAAAAAAGGATTTTTGTACTGTTTAGTTTCCTTTGATGTGGATCAAGTTCTTACTCTTGACGTTCCGCTAACTGGGTCACCGATAGTCACTGCTGCAAGTATGAAACTAGGGTTTAAGGTAAGAAGACACACATAACAGTGACAACTACCAACGCATTTACCATTTACCATTTACCATTCTGAACTATCTAGTACATGTTAAATATGCATTCATAGCTTATGTAAACTTAGCAGCTTCTATAACCACACATAATTATTTGCAACACTTTATTTAAAGGGGGAGTTCTACAGTATCAAAACTCATGAAGAGCCACCCTTTGTGGCCCATCCCTTCATCCTGCCTGAGCAGCCAGATTACATGCTCTCAGTGGGTCTGTCTGAGTTCACTCTGAACTCTGCCTTGTATGGGTACTTCTCAGCAGGAGAGCTTCAGGTCCACATCAATGAAAGCATGGTAAGTAGTATACATAAAAGAAACCATAAATGGATGACCAGATGTAATTTTGTGTATTTATTCACTCATCTTTGTTGAGTATTGGTAGCTTTCTTCATTAAATAACATTCGTAGAAAGTATTTTGTTATTTGTTATTTCAGGTTCCTCCAAAATCTCCTGTACACCTGAACACTAGCTCAATGGGAATGTTTGTTCCTCAGGTAAGTTTATTTGCTCAGTGTTATTTATTTAGTTTTTTAATAAAAATAATATTAAAAAAGGACAACTAAACAATATGAAACATATTTAAAACAAAACAAGAAAAGAACAATATATTATAGAAAAAAACTGCACCAAGATCAGGACTTTAAGCCATAGACCGATACATGATATACGTTCCAAAACTAGTTTGACATAGATACGTACTAAAACAAAGGCAACACAAAAGCATTCTGGTGATTATAATTATGAGGTGGGATTTGTACCAAAAGTTAAACCCCCCTTCTTAAGTAAGTCTGCTATTTCAATTAATAAGTGAGCTAAATTAGGTTCCCAGATTTAAAAAATTTGTTTATTGTCTCCTTTCAAGAGGTTTTCCATTGGTATGACCATGTAATGCTTACTATTCCACTGTGCTACTGTTGGAGAATTGTCTTTAATCCAATGCAGCAAAAATGCACTTTTAACTACAAACAACAGTTTCATTATAAGGGTTTGTTTTTATTAAAACCTTCTAGTGGAAATCCCAACAGAAATGCATGTTTAAAATTAATTTTCATGTGTAAAATTGTACATAGCTCTTTACTAACATTTTTCTAATCACCTGCAATCATTGGGCATTGCCATTTTAAATGAAAATATGTATGAGTACCTCCTTATTACATTTTTTACATGGGGAAAAGTTAGAGCTGCATTTATTAAGAAAGTGATATGTGTCCCATGAAGTATTCCAAACTGTCTTTCCCTGAATCGATTATATGTAAAGATTGTACTTGACTCTGAAAATACTTTGGACCACTCTTCCTCCCTAGGTTATATAGTGAGGGTTCTCTCCCATGTAACGGTCATTTTGTTAATAGTTTGAGTGCAGGGACTGACGTTTGTGTTAAAATAGTGAAATGAATTTGTTGTGATTATTTGTAGTTCTAGCAAATTTATCATCAGGATATTTGCAGAAGGTGAATATAAAATTTCTCATTTGCATATATGCAAAAATAAGGAAAAAAAAAAAAAGGTTTTATGTCAGCATGCACAAACTATAGAGTCACAGATTCTATACAGATTTTATTAAGAAAATGCATGAACGAGTTAAGGTTCACACTGTAATAGTATTATGCTTTCAATAGTTAATTTCCGTATTGTTAAGGATGTGCCAGTCTATCTAAAATAATGTGTTTTTGTCATGGTTCATGGTGTGGGTTCCTGGTTCTTGTTTGGTTTTGGTCTATGTTTTTGGTTTGTTCTTTATATTTTGATCTTGGTTTATAGTCTGGTGTTTGTCATGTTTAGTTTCTGTAGGTTGTGTAGGTTTTTGTGATGTTTTAAGTCTGTCATGATTTAAGTTTTTACTTCTTTTTTTTTGTCATGTTTAGTTTCTGTTTAAGATCATGGTTTGGGTTTTTGGATTTGGCATGTTAAGTCCAGTTTTCCCTCATGTGCCCTGTGGTTTCTGTTTCTGGCTCGTTAGTTCACCTGGTCTAATTACTCATTCACTTCATCTGTTCCTTATTACTCCCTCTGTGTATATATACCCCGTGGTTTTCAGTTTTCATTGATCAGATCCTTGTGGTTCATCTCTGTAATGTGTGGTCTTCTGGTTCTGAGTTTCTGGATTAAAACCTTTGTAACCAGTACCTTTCTGCCTCCTGTCTGAACTGCCTGCGTTTGGGTCCTCACCTCTGCCGCTACACGTAACAGTTTTGCTCTATCAGTATAAAAATAAATCTTCATCCCTACATAAGTCAAAACCTAAAATAGTTCCTCTACCCGGTGTTTTCTTTGGATTAATTTAAAATGCTGAAATATCCATAGCTGAACATGGAAAAAGATAAGGAATCCTTAAAATGGATCACAATCCTGTTGCCAATGTTTGTATTTTATAAGATAGACATTTAATTAACAAAATGCACAAAAGACCCAAAAGCAAACAAACAGAAACACTGATATGCTGATGATTTATTTTAAATTAAGTTTGCTATCACACTTCCTCCTAATGACATTTAGTGATATTCCCACAAACCTTATAAAGCACCAGTACCTAGTAGTTTCTGTGGATCTATAAGAATTCAAATAGATTTATATTTGCAATAATATATATAACATTTATATATCATTTACAGCCTTCTTCTTTTTACCCTGTTTATGCTGAAATATAACATATTTGAAAATGAAAGGTTTACCATGAACTTTTTTCCTCTTAGCTCCCCAAGCAATTTCCAGGTCTGTTGATGGATCTGCAGGTTTATGCCAGACAAGCTCCGACGTTTTCCCTCCAACCCGGAGTTGTTAAACTGGGTGTTCAGGCTGCTGTGAATGCCTTTGCCATTGAGCCAAATGGTACCCAGATCCCACTGTTCATACTCAATGTTGTGAGTACCTCAAGTGTGTTGATTGCCAGTAAAGCATAAAATCAACTTCATATATCTGTACTTTTATTCTCTTTTACTGTTTTATTCAATGTAACTGAAATGTTGAGGGTTTTTTGCTTTAGTTTGTATCCACATAAATTGCAAAGGGCTTTCTTAATTTTTTTTTCATATTCAGCATACTGAACAGTTCATTTTTAACTAGGAAAACAATATTACAAAAATAATTTGTTATGATAAAAAAGAAATCCAAATCTAACTTCAAATTTTCTTCCAGGACACACAATTTAGTGGTAAAGTGTGGACTGCTGATGAAAAACTGAAAGGCTCTGTAATGATGGATAAGTGAGTACTCCAGTTCATTAAAATAACGCACCTTAAGGATTTTTAACTGCAATTCAAATGAATGACGCTGTTCTCTTTCAGTTTTACGCTGACCTTGGTTTCAAGTAAAGTGGGGACCGTTAGGGTAAATAGAACAAAACATTTTTAAAAAGTACTTCATATTTTGCGATGGTCACAGCATGTTTGTCTTTGCAGATTGATGCTTTGGAAAATACAGTGTGGGCAGGCATGAAGCTAATGATCTTACCAGAAGTGAATGGTGAGTTTCAACTGCTTAACTTTGCACACACTTCTAATTAGCAACTGATTTTTTTGTTTATTCATCACCCAGTACTCTATATCGATTTAATCTTTCTGTGGTAAAGTAAATAATGTTGGATTTAAAGCATGTACCAAGCTCCAGTCTGTATTATAATTATTTAGACCAATTACTTTTGACTTGAAATATTTATTTCTGTTGCAGAAAAACTGGGAAATGGTATTATTTTACTCAGAACAAAACATGCACAGCTGATTAATTCAGTTCTCAAGATGGAGAAGGTCAGTCATAAAAGAAAAAAACAAAACAATGAACATAATTTCAAATAAGAGTAAAAGTGTGTTTGGGCTGATCAATGTCTCATTTCCAAACAGGAATTCATAGCTTTTTTCTCAGATGCTCAGATTCTACAAACAGAAGAAAACTTCAACAAATAAACACCAAACATGAACGATCTTTATTTCCACTGATCAACTTTGTCTGAATCTTTTTCCACTTGGCAAATAAACTATGTCAAAACAAAAAAAGCTAAATCTACCCAAGTCTGGGGTCTGGATTAAAGATGATTATAAATCCTTGCTATGCAATACATATTAAACATTTTAACTCCTAAATGTCTCATGTATAATCAGGTCACATAAATGATGCACTTTGTTGTTCACGTTTGCTTCCTATTAAAATATTTCAGAAATGCTTTTAAATTGTTTTCATTTCATTTTCATTTTACTGTTTTACAACTTTCCATTTTGCCTGCTAACATAATAAAAAAAAGGCATCATGCTGAAAAGGTTTCCGAGGGATAATGATGATAAAAATAAGGAATTATTGCAATAATTGTTTTAAACAAACATTGGTTTAAAATTAATTTTAAGAATCACAAAAACTCCCAGTGTTCATGGACTAATGAAATATCTTTATTTTTAAACATTTCAGTGTGCACTCTGCAGATTCTGTTACATGTTCACATTCTTGGAATGTAAAACCATCAAAATATAAATATGTACTAATTTACAGCCCGTTCTTAAAAAGTTCTCCGTAGAAAAACATGATTTTCTTCATGAAAGATAACTGGCTGACTGGACCTGAGCAGACCTCAAACAGAATGATCTGTATCAGGATGTAAAGTGGACAGTTGTGAAAAACACTTTTCAAAGATTAATTAAAGTGGTAGCAAAAACACCAACAGGTTGTAGATACTGAAATCTGAATGAGAAGCATTGTCAAAGATGTGATGGTACAGAGTCTGGAAGAGAAAACTCGACTATATCACACCCCACTAAATGTAAACGTCTATTTTTACAATTATCCATGTACAAACAAGTGCTTGAAGGACAGAACTCGTTTTCATTCAAATGTAATTTGAGTAATCGTTGCGGATATAGAAAAAAAGGGCAATTATGTAGCACCTGAGAGTCCTAAACGTACAGAAAAAGTTGAAAAACTGAACTTTCACTTGTAAAACACCACAAGTTAATAGCTTGTCAGTAAGTTTAACAGCCTTTATCAGTGTTCACCATTACAGATAATTTAAACCACGCCTACTTTACAGGAAAATTAGGTGTTCAAAACATACAAAGAAGTTTTGCTTAAAAGCAAATGTTTAACATAAGTGTTTAGAGATATTAAATTGGTAGTTACTTGAATTTTTACACATCATTTTGGCAGTCAGTGACCCTGTACACAACCCCACAGTGCTCCTCCTGGTTCACAAACCATCAAATACTGGTGAATGCCAACATGTTGCTCAGTTCATATATACACTTTTTATATCTGTAGGCTACAAAGGCTTACTGCCACTTTAGTCAAACACGCTAAAAATAAAGTTTAACATTCTTCAACTGTAACACTTTACAGAACATCATCACTGTAGGAGAAAGTATAAGAAATCAAGTAGTTTTTAAAATCAAAACCCTAACGAGAAATGCTGAGACTACAACTCAAGACCAATTCACCTTGCTGACAAACCAGCATCTGCATCTAAACACCCTCCTCTACTTAGTTTTAATGCTGTGTGGTAGATGTATAATAGCCTAAGCTGCTGTTTACCCCTTTAAATTCACAACTCTTCACTATAAACCAACTGTACCAGAGTTGTTTCAATGTTTTTATGATAGTATTAATAAACATTCAAAAGCTCCTTGAGGTGCAAGTTGCCCAAAATCTGACCTTAAGTCGTGGTCAGCTAAATTTTAACTTGCTGTTTCACATGCTTTCAGTTACTCCAGGAACCCATCAACATTGGTAGCTTTCAATTTGAAGATGTTTTGGTCAGTTCTGCTGTATAAGGCAAGGTCCAATAATTTAAAGATGTACTTAAATTAGCATCATTTCAGCTATACTCAGTTCGCAGAGGTTTGAAAAAGCAATGAAATGTTTGAAAAAATAATGAAATGTTGAGATAATGTGGAGGCACAGTGTGAATTTTAAAAAAACATCACAAGCCCTATGAGCTTTAAGTGCAGTCTGTTTCAACCCTGTTTTTTTTTTCTTTTCCAACTACCATCAACCGTCACCAGCTCAACACTCCTCGCCACTCCTTACAGAGACAAGTGGAAACTTTTAAGTGCAGGCTGCTGAGGAAGGACAAACCATGTTCTTTTGACAAACACAAACACACGCAGGACCAAAAGTAGGGGGCTGTGGTTGTTAGACTGTGTTGGGAAATGGGGTGAGAGGTCCCCTTTGAGGGGAAAATGTCTGAGAAGTCCATCGGTTCATGATGGTGGGAGCAAATGGAAGGTCGGGATCATTTGTCTGCAACAGCTGCTGCCATGGGAACACGGATGGAACCACGAGCAGTGGCTGCCAGTTCCTCGATCTCTGCGTTCAATCTTCTGATGACCCACTCCATCGCTTCCCGACCCTGACACCGACGCAGACAGGAAAGCGTTACAAACATGAGGTGCAGTCACTACGTACTGTCAAGTTGTGTTAAGAGATTTTAAAAGCAGCCTCACCTTGCTTGCGTTAACAGACATGGTCTTAGCCATGAGACTCTCTAGGTAGCTGCTCAGACTGACACCTTTCACACTGATCAGAGCCTCTTGTGTCAGCACCGTCCTGAATACACAAATTGTAAAAAACAAACAAAAAAAAAGGTTAAAAAATAAATAAATAGATATAAACATAGCTTCTGCTAATTTCAGGCCAGAGTAAACAATGAATGGACTAGGGGGAAAAAATAAACGACTTTGAGCCCTTACTTTTCTGGGTCCTGAGGATGTGGCTTGTATGTCAGCTTCTCATCAACAGATACCAGGTTGGTGAAAGAGATCTGGGACAAGAAGACAGCATTTAAATTCATTTTTTGTGTTTTCCACAGCTTATACAGAATTCTCAATGCCAGACATTTTATGCAAGAGGAGCTACAGTAAGAACAGTCAGGACAGAGTTATGAAATGGTTCCCTTTGCCTCTTGAGAAGCACAGTTACTTGTAAAAACAGAAAAACAGGAGAAATAACTGAAACATGAGATCAATAAAGTAAATAGCATTATATCCCTCAATATTATCTTAGTGCCCTCTGGGATCACAAAGTGAAGGGAAACACATCAAACTCATCAAAATTCCACAACACAAATGTACAATGCAAATACATCAGTATCATCAATACTCAAACAAAGGCTGTAGACTTTCAGTCTAAGTCTAGTCCATAAACCAACTCATGCAATCAAATACAGAGAGGCTTTCGCATTGTGGAAATGGGTTGTAAGTGAACAGCTGTGACAACTAAATAAAAGTCAAGTGCAACAACTGACTGAGGAATAAACAGTCTGAAGGGGTTTTGAAAAATTGAAGCAGCTCTGGCATTTTTTTTTTAAACTGCTCCAAACATGTTGGTTTGAGCTTAAGTGAGGACACCTGATCTACTGGTCTGAGGTGCAAGCACAACTTAGCATCCTGCTTATTAACAGTAGTTTCTATCAGTCCTACTTACATTTGTAGATTGAAGTTCAAATGTTTTCTGTTTGAGGTCCACTACTGAATGTTCCTGAACATAAGTGCATGTTCTAGTTACTCCGATTATCTGCAGAAAAAGGACAGACATCAACTATTATACAAAGATTTTAAAAAAAAAAAAAAAAAAAAAAGAAAGAAAAATCAACATGACAACATAAAAAGGAATTCTCTAGCTCAAGGTTTACTTCTAAAACTTACAGACTTGGCAATGGCAGGGAGACCCCACTCTGTACTGAGCAGTCTGGTGCTGTGTAATCGCCCCTCTACATCAACATTTCTGTCCAGAACATCCACACCGAACACACTGGTGTTCATCGGGTTGGGATACTTCTGCATTGCTGCCTTGGTCACCGTCTCCCATGGGTGGCTGTTTAAAACATGACACCGTTTAAAAACAGAAAACTCTTAAAAGCTATTTAACATCTATTGAATGTTAGCCGGCTCTGAAATATTTTAATAAAGCATATGCAAAAATCAAGGAAGTGTTGGGATGTCACTGTCTCGTTTTGCATCCAGTTATATAAAATGCAATACAATTACATTATAGCATGTACAGCAGTGTCAAATGCTGGCAATTATAGGCACAGAAGTAAAAAAAAAAAAAATGGAAAGCACGAGCAATTTAAATGTTTACATAATAATGCAAATTTGCTACTTCTGAAAGAAATGTGCCGACATTGTTCACATGTAAATTTCTTGTTTAGAGTTGACTATTTCACATATTTTGAATCAAGATGTAAAAAAAAAAAAAAAAAATAACAAAACAACAAAAAAAAAAAAAAAAAACAAAAACACAAATCATAGGGCTTGGAGTCCTCTCAGCCGCCGACATGGAGCAGAAACGCCTCCTGCGCAGACTCCCTGCATCAGTACGCACAGTCTCGAGAAACTTCCAGAAAATGTACAAAAGCAAACTGACCATTGTTTAGCATCTATGAATATTTAGTATCTAAAATAAGGCGAAAAGTAAACCAGCCATGGTATTTTTAATGGCGGAGTCTCTACTATGACGCAAAAGCAGACAGACAGTTGTGCAATGCCGTTAAATGCAGTACATAATTTGACAAACGGACAGATTGTGTTCCCGTGATTGAAGCAAGGCACGCGGTAAGCACATAAATACATTCAACTCCTGCCAACTTTTGCCTTAAATGTTATCACAAACCTTTAACAAACCCTTACAACCCAGCCACTACTGCATCCGTTAGCAAAAGTTAGCTTTAATGTTAGCAGCTGTGAGCTAAACAATTAACTGTGCTTTTCACTTACAATATACAAAGTCCATTAAAAGATACGATAAAAAGAAAGCTAAACATCGTTTCATATTGTTCACCTAGTGTGAAAACTAGCGCAAGTGAAGTTTCCTGTCAGCTACTTTACTCAAAATCGGCTAAGTTATCTAACTTATCTGCAACCTTAGCAGTTGCGGAAGCTAGCCAGGAGAGGACAGGAAACCACCAAACTGGTTATATAGCTGGTGGAAAAATCAGCTGTGTAACACATATACTTGTATAATACATATTGTCATTAAGAACGATACTCACTTAAAAATGTGCTCTGACGCCCAGATCTTCATTTTTCAGGCTTTTTCTGTCAGGGCTCGGGAGCCGGCGACTTTTTGGCAGCGTGACCGAAGCGAAGAAGGAAGCCGGCTGAAGGAGAAATCCTTAAAAGTTGTAGCAACGATACTCCCCCTACTGGCTGATACAATAGCTGCATTCTTATGTAGAACAATCCATATTTTATTTTATTTTATTTTATTCATATTACCCCTTTAAAGCTCCAGTTATTCTGAAGAACTTTCTTCCATTATATAAATTTGTAAATAATTTAAATGTCATATCTCTAAATGTGCACTACAGTTGCATGCTCTGCAGCTTTTTAGTCGTGAGTCATATGTAATAGAAAACTACTTTTTTAAAATTTTCTTTACCTTTATATTAATACACTAAAATACATATAAACTCAACTAACTTCTAGAGAATATACAACTAACAAAACATCCCTTTGGTGTACCACTTGACTTGAAACCACTTGATAAAAACTTAAAGACATCATTGTCATTAACAGTAATTACCCACTACATTTTGAAGACATATGTCAGTTGTGCGTATGGCTGATATGCGGTTTAGGGGCGGGATAAGTAACTATCATCGATGTCAATCATAATCAGAAGCCATTCCTATTGGGTGAGAGGAATCAAACGTATCCGAAATGACGCCATTACGCACACATCCGACCTGTCCTTGAAGCTACAGCACAAGCAAGATGGTTGCATACTGGAGACAGGCAGGCCTAAGGTAGGAAAAGATCATTACATGTACATTTAATTTAATTTAACTAAGAAAGAACATTATGTTGATTGTTAAATTAGTACTTTCTTGCCAGATTTGTTAGAATAATTTAAGGAATTTGTGGGGTTTTGTTATCTTAACAGGTCTATAGTACGTTCCTGTGTTAGCCACTGTTAGCTTTACATGCTTAACTTACAGGTATTACTTTAGCATATTACTAAACAGTGCGCGGCTATTTCTGAAAATGCATACATTGTAATTAGATAAACTCCCGTACTTGCCATACCAGACATATTGTTTATATTTGCATGGGTATATATTAGTGTACCCATGCATATATTTATTAGTACGCAGCTTAAAAGTGTGTCCTCTATACAGCTACATCCGCTTCTCCGCTATCTGCGCTAGCGCGGTGCGGGCTGCCCTGAAGCCGCAGTTCAAGTCCGAGGCAATCAAGGCCGCAGAAGCAAATGTCAAAGTCATCAAAGCCAAAACGGCATGTAAGTATTAACATCCGAAACAGCTATCACCTCTCTTCTGATCCTAAGCTCTCTCCCGTGACAGTGTTTGTGCAGGAGAGGAGCCTTTGTCATTGAGAGATGATAGAAGGGTTCTTATTTCAGCTGTAGGTTTTTCAGAGAACAGTTGGAGGACGAAAAGGTCAACAAACTTGGTTTGCTAAATGTTGCATCTTAATTGTGTTATTGATCCATTTAAACATACAACCAAGCTAATTGGGGCAGCTGCCCGGTTCTGCCTCAGAGTCTCTTGACTGTTAACTCCGGTCCTTGAGGGCCACAGTCCTGCAAGTTTTCGATGTGTCCCTGCTCCAATACACCTGACTCAAATTAATGAGTCACAGTGCAGAACTTCATAGGCTGTAGGGTCCATTTAATTTGAGTCAGGTGTGTTGGATCAGGGACATTGAAAACCTCCAGGACAGCGGCCGTCAACCGACTGGACACCCCTGTGTTAATTCCTCTAGTTAACAGTAGCTATCGGATGAGCTAAATGTAAAACCATCTATTCCACTAAATGTAAGGATAAAGCTGAATCAAACTAAAAGATCAAAGTACTTTTAAATGTTATGTAGATTTAGTACTTAAGTAAGTAAATTGGGATTTTAGGTGGTTACATACTTCAAGAGGTGACTTCTGTCACTAGTTAATTTAAAGTCTGATCTAACTGAGTGTAGACTTTCATTGGAATAAAATGTGACCATTTAAAGGTTTTTATTTTGAATAAGTTAAAACATATTTAGAGAAGTTAAAAAAAATATTTCCATGACCTACACAAAGTAATTTAATGTTTGCTTTACTTGTTTGTTTGTGCATCCTATAACAAAATTTTTTATTAAATGACTTTGTGCAAAACTGTTTACAGTTTGTGGAGATGATTCTTGCGAGTAGATTTTCATCATTACAGAAAATGCCCCAATTCTCATGGAATAATGGATAAAAATAAATAATTAAATTGCATCTGCAAATGTATTCAAAGTATTAAAGTGCTACAATGTCCACTTTATGTTTATTTAGTTGAAATAAAAACAAAAAACTATTTCTTCAACCATCTATTTTTTTACACATGAACACTAATTTAGCAAGATTAGAACATTTAATAGCTAATTTCTGTAACTTGGGTGTCTGTCTCTTGCAGAATAACATGACACATAGAAGTAGCTGCAAGTGCATATTTTTTGCACTTAATTTCCAGCTTTGTCACAGGTATCCCTTATTGGCTTCCAAAACCTTGATGGTATCACTCGTAACGCTGTCCTTTGAATTAGCTCTAGAGTTGCCTGTTCAAACAGAAGGTGGTCTATGTGAGATGTCTCCCTTTACAAGAAATACCGTACCACTTTATTTATAGCACATTTGAAACGACAACAAGGCCAACTAAAGCACTGTACACAGTAAAAAGAAAAAACAAAATAGTATAAAAGAGACTGAATACATCTTTAGTGCAAGTTGAGTGAGTTGTTAGTGTTTTTAAGTCAAAATGGTCGCCGTTATTTAAAGCCAGTGAGGGATGGTGGATGTGGGAACTATATGAATATTGATGTGTCCACAGCATCAACAAAAGTATCAAAAGCAACATACAATAGAAGTTTATTTTGTGCTCCACTCAAGGACCAACTGCACATACTTTTGTGGAATATGTTTGAAATTCATAATAGAGCAAATATTTTATGGCCTGAGAATGTACGGCAGTAGTGCCAGCTCCCACTGAAATCAAATGTTATGTGCTGGTACTAAGTTCATTTTAACAAGGATATTGTCAGTAATGTTTCTGTCTCTCCTGCTGTTTCTCTAGGATGTGAAACTGTGATGTAGTCATTATTCCTGGGGTTGAGGTCCTGTCATCATCCTGTCATTCACAACATGGAGAAGGAAAAGAAAGCTGGACAACATCAAGAATGAGGGCCTGAATGGAACTGCTTTTTTTTTTTCCATTTTTCATTTGTAATTAAAGTTGTATTAAAGCTTAATATTGGAAATGTACTGTTTCCTTCTATCCTTGTCTTGTGAATATAGTAAAGTACTGTCAAATAAGACATCAAAACATTTGTCTAACAAGTCTTTTTTTATTTTAAGTAAATGAATAAAGTAGTTTACATGGTGATATACAGAAAGATGGTATTTACAGAAGCATTTTGATCCATTTAATTTGAATCTGAAATTTGTTATGTTTTCTGAACACCAGTAAAAACTTCAAAAGTCAATTAGAAAAGCATGCATTGCCTAGTGGGCCATTAACTGGTAAGGACCATTACCAATTTTACAGCAGTTTAGACTACTTGTTTTATCGCTCTTTTAGCATCAAAACATTAACGTGCTCTGATGTAACCCTTAAAATAACAGCAATCATTTTACATCAGGCAAATTAACTAAAACATTTTTTACCATTAAAACTGATCAACTATATAAGCAGGCTTTAAAAATAATTAAGCCTGCTTCCCTTGTCCAAGAAGGTCAACAATGGGATCTAAAAGGGATTTAACAACTTTATATGTTGGTAGGGTTCGTAATATTAGCTGGGTCATTTTCTAATCCTATTAACCCTGCTTTCCCATTTCCATGGTTTCTGTAAAACATTCACTTTGTGCAACAGAAGTTTAACAGGGTGATGTCACGCTATCAGAGGATGGGCTAATCGTCTTTCTTCTCTCTTGTCATCTTAATCATGGTCTCTGGCGATCGGTAGAGGAAGATGAGTTTCTCAAATAGTGTCTCTTCCAGTTCCATCTCTCCCGTCTCCCGCACCACAAAAATGTCCGTGCAGAGCTTCAGGACTCTGTCTACACACGGCAGCTCCTCAAACATGATGGACCGTGATATGCCATTGAAGAATTCCCTGACAAACTTTCCGATGACCAGCACCACTGACATGTACAGACCAACAATGCTGCAATGAAGGGACAGCAAACCACATCAAATTCTTGTTAGAGTAGTATAACAGGTTCCCTGCACTATGACATAAAATGTTTTAACTTGGCAGTATTAACACACACACATTCACAAAAATCTACCTTTATGCCAAAAATATCCATATTTCTTTTATACCTACCCATGTCCTGCCAAAAAGCCCAAACTGGAGGGACTGACTTTATCATTGAACACCAAAATTTCTATGCTGTGACACTTGTATTCAGAGGAGGTGACAGCTGGGGAGCATTCCTCCACCACCCACCACTGGTCTGTGTCTTTATCAGTCCCATTGTCCTGCTGAAGTTTAACCGACATGGGTCTGAAGAAAGCCAGCGCCTGGAGGTCTGGACGCTCGGTCAAGTCTGAGGGATTATATGTTGAGATTAAACTGTAGTCCATGTTTAACACGGTAATTGTAGCAATAAAAGGATAATTTCCGAAATCAAGAACTTCAAATCTATCTAAAATGCAAATAAAAAACATTTTAAATATTCACACAGACAAGATGTCAAAAGAGAAAAGTAAAAATAGCATGACAAATTTGATCATTTCCCTGAAAAACATGCTCCTTTTAAACACGTAGTCCTCATTTATTTGAACAGCACTCTGTAGAGCATCTGGGTACTAATGAGATTAATCATGATAGGTGAATAATGTTTTCCTCGTTTATAATTGAAAACTGTTGGCTCTCTATCATGTAACAGTTTCAGGCCTCGTATGATGCGTATTTTGATTCATAATGCACAAGGCATCTCTATTTAGGTTTATTTAAATATAATCTAAAATGTGCAGGTTATTAAGAAACTTGACAAAATAGTCCCTTTAAGTTCAGGCTAAAGCTTAATCTTTCATTGTAAAGTATTTATTACCTTTTTGTTTATCTATGTAACATGCAAAGGTTTGTTCAGTCCTGAAAGGCAAAAACTGCATCTGTTGCAAATGGGTTACAAGACAATAGATTTTTACTGCAGAGGGCAGTTTCTCACTTTTACTACCTTGACAAAGGCTGGATATTTGGCACATGTTGCTCCAAAATCTCTATGCTTCTCAGCATTAACGGTGCAGTGCAAGCCATGCACCCTAATGTGTCCTGTTACCAACACGTATGCTAAAACCATGCATTAGATGTCACCTTACTTTTTACATGTAAAAGAACAGCCACAAAACACTTATTTTAATAACAGAATCTGCTTAATAACAGATCCAGTGTGGCTTTTCCAAAGTTTCTACAGACGAAAGCACGACTGTGTGACTTCTCAAGTAATGCAATTGTTTTAAATGTACATTTTACATATTGTCCCAAGTCAATCTAAGTCAGGTCAAGTTTATTTTTCAAGTACATTTAAAATAACAACCTCAGTTGAGCAAAGTGCTATACAAGATAAAACAAATTAAATCCTTAAATCAACAATAAAATAAAATGAACAAGTAAATCAAATAAAACAAAATATGAGTAAAACAGCCCTATAATAAAATAGATAAAAGTAGCTATTTTATATAAAATTCATGTCCAGATTGTCAACATTAACTTGAGAATTACTAACCTACTGCCATCCTGGTTGCCATTTTGGATTCTTGTCCTTTGGGACCCCTGATATACTTTGGCAGCAAGGAATTAATGATCCTGCAGGACAGAATATTAAACATTTCATTGTAGACCAAATTTCATGATGTTGCACATATAAAACTTCTGAGTATGACAAGGGTTTGTTGTCTGTGTTTCTGGACTTGAAATGACTTTGACTTTTCCTCCAAATAAGCTGGCATTGCTTTCTATTTATAGAGAAAGACTGAGTTGTGTTTTGATGTAATGTATTATGTAACTGACCCCCAATAGTTGTGAGCAGTGTATAGATCATTACACCCAATATCATTACAAAAAGATTAATAACGAGAAGCCACAGTAATCCTGAAATGTGCGCTTGTGGCAACAAATCTGTCATAGATGTGTGCAGGTTCACATAGTCAGGGTACAGCTAGAAATATCCATAACACCACATATACAGTCAGTGTTTGAGAAGCACAGTTATAAGCAACCACAGCTTCCACAAACACAGCAGCTGCAGATGTACTTATGTCAAATGTATGATTTTTGTTTTTTGATGTTTTAATGGTTTTGGAATATTAAAATGGGACATTGCATTGCCTGATCCCAGCTGAGACTCACACAGGTTTGCTGTTGCTGCCTTTGAGCATGTGGACAATCCCATCCCTCAAGGCCTTGTCATTAAACTTCGCGGTGTGTTCTCCAGTTGCCTCCACATTCATTGAAATGGATGGATTCCTGAGGAGCAGAGCACATCAGATGTCCAAAAACTTTGTTCAGTTCTATCCATTAGTGAACTGAACAGAACTGAATCTGAACAGATATACTGATGACAATAATGTACACAAACTACACATTTCTGTGTTATCAGTGTGGCAGGGCTAATACATTTTTGGGTCCCCGTGGGATTAATAGTATAGGAAAAAAAACACTTCACTTTGTCTTCATAGTAATTCACATATGGCTCATCTAATGTTTACATCAGGTCTTGGCAGATCCAGTTCTGCTGGAGTGCCTTTTGACACCCAAACATTGCACATTGGTGACAAACATTGGGCCTCATTCACCAACTATTCTAAATCTTACTTACAAACTTTTTATGAGAATTGTGGCATTCATGAAAATCTTTGCATCTTGGATTTGCTCTTGCTAAGAACAAATTCTACGAATACTCAGGAGTACTCTGACAAGCATTTGAGAGCAGACATGTTTGAACAAAGTCAGCTTTTGTGTTGTTTTCTGCTGTTCGGTTTGTTTAAATGAAATAATAAAATCACAGTAATGATTTGGTTGAATTCTCAAGTGGATTTTGGGGAATTTTTAGAGAATTTTGTCATTTAGAAATAAAATTCTAAATATTGCAGATCTTATCCCAACGTTAACATTATTCTTTAGGGAAAAAAATAAAGTATTTTTTCTTTTCTGTTTGCTATTTTTCCTCATTGGTCTCACTGCTGTCTGTCTGTTTGCCCACTGATAAGCCGGTAAGTCTTGACCATATTGGCATTTTTAGGTGTTTACCTATGCAAAGTAGGGACAACAGGCACATATTTAGGAACATATTTAAGAAGATTTGTAAGAAGATATTGGTGAATAAAGCCCATTGTGTACAACTTTTCATCAGTGACGCCTCTTGCTGCTGTTGCTCTCACATGTTTGACCACAGAGACAGTGAATTTCATGTCAGACCGTCTTTGTAAAGTTATGGTGTTGCCAGCGTTGTTGTAACAGGACAACTTCAGCCTTCAGAATTAAAAAAAAAAAAAAAAAACTTCTGTCCAATTATGCTTCATAAGCTTCTTTAAAGCCTTTAAACTTTGGCATATAAAATATACAAACACTGCACTAGGGTTAAACAATCTGACCTAAGAAGTGTCCAGCGTAGAGTTATGTATACGTGAGAGGAGTTGCTGAGTTCCTCTATCATGGCTGCTCGACTGGCTGGGCTGATGCTCCACAGCAGACTGGCATCACTCTTAATCTTAGCAACAACAATGTCTTCAGCTTCATAGTTCATCAGGAACTGCATAGCGGACTGGGAAAGAGACAGAAAGAGAATGGGATTCGATTTCTACAAGTATAGTTAAAACAATATGATGCATTAAAGCAGTGTGACTTTGTGGATCACTGAGATACTGTAGCTAATGATACCTCTGTCAATGCAAACATATTCTTATAAAAGAGAGGCCAAAAATTAATTCAGAGTACATTTGGAGGTTTGAATAATCTATTCTGTGAATCTTTTTTTAGTTTACATGATACTTGTTGCAAATATAGAGTTGAGTTAAGTATTTTAGAAGCATTAACTTCTTTTACTGTTAAAAAAAGAATATGTATATTTTGTGGTATATCATATATTCATACACTTAGGGCTTGACTTAGATTGTACAAATATGGTTGTATTATATATTTTTAAATTTGATTAACATTTATATAACTTGATTATTATCCCAAACCTACTAACAGATGGTTTGCATGAGCTTTTGAAAATAAAATGAAACGTGTCTCACTGGATGAGTGGCGTAAAGTTTGGTGAGTCTATTAAATCCAGATTCTGTGTACGCAACCAAGTTCTGTTCCTGGGCGGTCATAGTGAACAGAGGCTGTGAAAAGAAGAGATCACAGACAGAGATACTTTTACCCACTAACAAAGAACCATTCATACTAAAAACAGATTATGATAATGGTCTGACTGCCACAGTTAGCAAAAGCATAAATAGCCACTATGACGTGATGCTGCTTCAGCAAGCAGGCTGCAGACTGTGTATTGAATAATAAGAGCTGGTGTGACACATGAAGGAATATTATCCCACAGACTCTAAAAGTAATCACTCTGACCTCATATCCTGCAATGCTGAGCTGGAGCGAGACATCCACAGGCTGATTGGTCACTCCTGCCGCTGACTGAACCAAAGACATGAAGAGTAGTGGAAACCAGATGATACTGATGAGAGCAAAGATGATGAACCCTCCCATCCCATATTTCACCACCTTCTTCTTCTTCTGGCCTGGAGGGTGGGGGTATTTCTGGAAAAATTGCAAAGAAAATTCAGTTTTGTTTTGTCATCCAGTTAAAATCATTTATTCCTTTGATGAGGATATTCAGTCTGATCGAACTCTCAAAACACACTTTATCTTCTGAAATTTATTAAGCACTTGTTTACAGACCATAACTATTTTTTGTTGGATTATTTTTATTTATAATGCAATGCATTATTAATATAATATATATATAGTATTGTAAATGTGGTCAGTAAGTAATGATGGTGGTGGTGAGCAGTAAATGAATCATCACTTACTTTTTCAGATTCCCTCCAGCACTTTAGGATAAATATGTTAGCATAGATATCTTCAACACAAATCCAACTGGAGAGAGACAGGGTGGTGTCAGTCCAAACCCAATCCATCACAGCCCTCAGCTCTGTCAGGAAGGGAACCATCCGAAAACTGTAAGAGTGGAGGGTTAAAACAAAAACGCATAAAGACATGAAAGTACTAAAAGCCTTCTAAAATCATGCATTTTGACTAAAGGTGATTATTAAAGGCAGTAAGCATTTTTGTACCCTTGGAAAAGGAAAAGGTTCAGGTAGTTATAATTCTTAGTGAGGAAGTTGCCCAGGATGCTGTTTGGATAGCCACATTTGATCTGGTAGGCAGACAGGCCAAAGTAGATGCACTTTACAAAGTACCACAGCTGGGCAATCGGGTTTCTGTTGAACCTCCTGCAGCAAACAGACAAACAGAGATATGAGATTTTCCTGGAGTCAGAATGTCTTCTTAAGTCAGAACTTTATATTTCATAATGAAGAAACATTTTGTTTTTTTATGTTATTTATATTTGTTTAATCTGTTTTCTTCTGCTTTAAAATATATATATTTTAAAGATAATCCAAATATAAGGTTTTCTTCTATTTTGTTATTTCTGCTGTCCAGTTTTTGTAGAGACACAGTAAATTGCTGAATGGTTGCATATTTTATGCCTTGCTATTTTAGGATAAAACCTATTTTTACTATTGGGGAAGACGTCATAACTGAATTCAGTAGTTATATAAAGAATAACAACAATAATGCATTTAAGTGATGAACTCTGACCTCTCCGTTACTCCGGGGAGAATGAAGAACATCCAGAAGTGTATGCCAAATACCAGCACCACCTGGAAAACACACTTTCCTAGCAAAGATTTCTTCAGATACAGGGCCCGGTCCACTATCATGGTACCAAACTGCATAAGCAGCATGACCAGAAATGCCTCTGGAACCTGGTCTTCTGACAGAGACTCTGTGATGTCCACCACTGCGGAGTATTTCTATAAAGAGTCATACATTAGCCTCATTGTGTTATACTGGACGTGTTAGTCGTATTAATTGTAAATATTTGCTGCAATAAATAGTAGGCATGTCTATGTATTATTTTGGTTTACCCCAAAAGCCCAGTATCCATATATGGTAACAATGAAGTTGACAACATCAATGAGAAACATGAGGGCGTAGACGTCACACACAGGACTGTATTCTGGGTGGATGATGTCGTAGAAAAACTGCCGTATAGGTAAGTAGATGTGAAGAGCTCTGTAGAAAGAGAAACAACTTCATCATACTTATCTTCAAACTTAGACATTTAAAAAAAAGTGTGTTTTACAAATGAAAAACTCAGTTTCATAAATATCCACTGGATATAAGTAAATTAGCAAAGACAAAAAAATTAAAAAACCAAAAAAAAGCAGTATGAAGAAAACAACGCACACTTCTATGATGGTGGCTTTGGCTTGCAGCATCCTCTCTCTGATCTGCTGTCTGATCCTCTGCTTTCTTGTCAGTGGGGGGGCGTTTCCTTGTCGTCTCTTTTTCTTGCTGTTCTGCTTTTTTGGCTTCACGTCTACAATAAAAAAAATCAGAATACTGCTGACGAATAGATGAAAATTATTTTTGCAATATCAGGAAATTACTGCTACATGCCAACTCAAACAATAAGAAAAGTAAAGGATAAAAATGGAAGACAGATAGTTTCTGAATTCCTACCAAAAGATCCTGCAGAGTCATCTCTTTTTTGTCTACAGAATATGGAGGTGGTTGAGGCCTGGAGTGGGAGACACTTCAGCCGACGTAAAGGTTTGTCCTTGCTGCCCATCTTATCTGCCCCTGTCATCTTCTTCTTGTCAACTTTTTTCTTAAGCTTCTTGAAGAAATCAGGCATCTCAACTTCCTTGTTGTCCCATAGCCCGTGGCACTGCACAGTAAGGGACAGTAATGAATCTAAACCATAGCTGCAATGCCCATGATGAGCTGTACAATGGCTGACTAGGACTAACTGAGTAAGCTGACACATTTCATAGATGATTTTTCATTGTTACCTTTAGGATGGATCTGTGGAAAAACAGAGCGAGAAGCTGAATGAGGTCAAAAAGGACATAGCCATCTTTCTTCTCCACTCCGATGATGTTGGGCAGGGCGAAAGGCCGGTCAGCATTGATGCCTCGGTAAGCAGAGGTGGTCCAGGGGAAGAAACCAAACTGGAAAAAGTACTTCACCACAACAGTCAGCTGAGACAAAAAGAAGAGAGCTCTGATTGGGTTTTCTGCTGAAAGTATGGCTAAATATTACAATTCAACAATAAATAAGTCCTTCTGAGGGTACTTGGCAATATTATATTTACTATGCATTAAGTCTATAATCCATCACTATTAAATAAACAGGATCCACACAGTCATATATATATATATATATATATATATATATATATATATATATATATATATATATATATATATATATATATATATTTACTATGCATTAAGTCTATAATCCATCACTATTAAATAAACAGGATCCACACAGTCATATATATATTTCAGAAAAGATCACAAAGTATGAGGCATTAAAATTAGCATTAAAAAAAAGACTTTTTCAGCTACTGTAAAAACCTACTTCTGTGTAGATTATAGCCGTCATCCAGAAGCGTTTGGTCGGCCGGGGCACAGACAGCATGGCCCAGAGGAATATGAGAATTGGCAGGATGAGGGAGAGGAATGAAGCTGACACAATGTGGTTGAGAATGATGACAAAGTAGCACAGCATCTCTGACTTAGACACCATGGTGTTGTAGAGGGCAAACATCAACTTCAGTGGCCTCGGCAAGGTCACAAAAAACTTATCAGACTCCGAGATGTCATCGTTTTGAAACATGCTTTAGAATGAAAGAAGGAAGAAGAAAAGAAAAACTTATGATGAAGACAAAAAGTCACAATGTAAATATGTAAAAGATAATCGTGTCTACTAACTTGTTGAGCAGCAGCTCGCTGGCAGTGAGGTTTCTTGTTTCCTGACTCAGAGGTCTGGGAGACTCTGTGAGGTCAAAACTTTTCTCTTCATCACTCTCTCTGAGATCCAGTGAAACGCATTTTGCATATTTGGAGTGCTCATCCTCTTCTCTCTGTATTTCCTCATCCAGCTCAACTTTCTCAAACTCTGTATCCTCTTGTTCATCATCTACCTCTTCATGATCCTGCTCAGATTTCCTCTCACCTTCTGTATCTTTTTCTTCTTCCTCCTCCTCTTCATGTTCTTCTTTTTCAGTGGTGCCATCAGGACAGCTTTTAGGAAAAGAATATAAATTTTAAGACTAAACTCAACTGTGTGAAGATGTAAAAAAAAAAAAAAAAAAGCAACTAATAAAGGAAAAAATAACAGTCCAGGTATAGGCACTTCTGTACACTGATATAATTTGCTAAAGGTAGTCTTGTTCGTATTTACACTTTTTAATCCTCTCTCCTTTACCTTTGTAAAAGTTCATCACCGTCAAATGAGGTCAGATCGATGTTGGCCTCTTTGAGGAGTCTCGGTCTGAGCTGGTGAGCAGCGGGTGGCACAAAAGGAGGTTCCTCCAGCTCTTCCTGTGTCGGCTGTCTGGAGCCCAGCATCGTCTCATCTGTCATACAGCTGAAAATGAGCAGGTAGAAGAGAGTATATGAGAATGCAGGGTCTCAAAGAGCAGTAAACTGAATATATAGTATGGATGCAATTGTTAAAAATTAAAATGCTCAGCTAACTGCAAGCTTCTTAACAGTTATGAATGCATGCAGATGAGGAGACAGTAGAATTAATGCACAAATGCAAATGCAAGCAAACACACAAGTAAGAGAAATCATGTGATTTATTCAGTGGCCAGTAACATACCTGGAAAAGCTGCTTCCCCAGGACATTTTGGAGGCTTGGTTCTTTAGCTTGGCATAGCCATGATATGAGGAGGAGACAACCGGTGGGGAGGAGGGAGGAGGCAGGCTATCCAGGCCGTCTTGAGATGACATTGTATGCTGACGGGAAATCCAGTTTTCATAAAATTGCTTCACACTCTCCTGACTCACCTCTTTGCCCTGCAAAACGAGGGCGTCACATAAAAAACACACACACACAGAAAAAAGCAAAGTTATCAGACCCAAAGAGACCTGACTGACAAAATGCCATATAGTGACATTGATACTTGTATTTTTCAATAATTTCCATGCAAAATATTAGTTTACTAATTTTTTTTCAAATTATAAATTCTTCAACCATAATTTCTAACAATAAACAACAAAACATGAAAGCAAGGCTTACAGGTACATACAGTAAGCGATCCATTTGTGGCTAAACATGGGTCCTAAAGTTTTTACAACTGGTTGGATTTGAACAGATTTGGACAACTCTCCTTGTCAATTCCATATTGCATCATATAATTAAAATTGTAATCAATATGTATAACCATGGAAAAGATAACTTATATTTTTAAACATTACTGGTAAATAAAAATTAAGTAGAAGTAAACACAAAAGGTTTACTTGATTTTATTTATTTATTTTTTATTTTTTACAGCTGAAATGTCAGGCCTATTCTTCAGTTATTAAAAGTTTTTTCAGCAAAATCGGGTTTTTATCGTCAGCCTACTTTCTTTTGCTGCTGGTTGAGTAACGCTCGCTCAAAGCGCAGCACTTTGGAAATGTCGAGGTTGTCTTTACAGAAGGAGTTCAATCCATCCGTCAGATCATCCGCAAGCGACTGGAGGAGCACCCAGATTAACTTTATTGTGCTGATGATGCGCTGCAGGATGTTTTCTATGAGAAAAGAAAAGTGCAGTGCTCAAAACAAAATAAATAAATAAAGGGACTGTTAAAACAACACATCTTAGATCTTGATGAATTAAATACTGCAGTTAAAATCTTTATTCATTACATAGTGAAACATATTGAGATCAAAATAACAGTTATTTAGAATGATCAATGGAAATCAAAATCTTTTACAGGTCTGCATTCAGAATTATACTCAAAATAAAAGTGGAAAGTTTAGATCAGAGGCTGACCCAGGTTCTGTGGAAATTCCTCAAGACAATTCAAAATGAGGTTCAGAAGGGTGTGGCCTCTGTGTGCCTGTATGCACTCCCTACAACATCTGGGCATGCTCCTAATGAAATGAGGGATCTCCTCCCAGAACTGGAGCAGGGTATCAATGAACCCCTGGACAATCTGTAGTGGCACGTGCCAGCGGTGCATGAAATGAAACATGGGACATCATGTTTCATTTGAGAGAGAAGCTTGATTGGATTCTGGTGAACAGACAGGCCAGTCCATAGCATCAATGCTTTCATCGTGCAGGAACTGCTGACAGACTGGTCTGACAATGGGTCTGAAGATCTCATCCCAATACATAATAGCAGGCAGGGTACGTGGAGGTCTGTGCAGCCCTCCAAGGATATGCCTCGCTAGACCATCAATGACCCACTGCCAAACTGGTCATGCTGGAGGATGTTGCAGGCAGCAGAACGTCTTGTCTCCAGACGTCTGTCACAATTTCTCATTATGAACCTGCTCTAATTTGTGAAGAGCACAGGACACCAATGACAAATCTGCCAATCTTGGTGTTCTCTGGCAAATGCCAGTTGGACAGCAGTGATGCTGGGCTGTGAGCACAGGCCCCACTTGTGGACATCTGGCCATCATACCCCCCTCATGGAGTCTGTTTCTGACAGTTTGATCAGAAACATGCACATTAGTGACTGCTGGAGGTCATTTTGTAGGGCTCTGGCAGTGCTCCTCCTGTATCTCTTTGCACAAAAGAGCAGACAGCAGTTCTACTATTGGGTTGTTGTCCTCTTACGGCTTCCTCCATTTCCTAGTGACATGCAGTCAGGAGAGGCAGGTGAGGCAGTGCCTCACCTGTCATGACAAAAAAGAAAAGAAATTTAAAAAGTACATAAAATAAATATTAATATTTTCCATTTAAAAATGCATTTTCAGTAAGACTTCACACAAAAATCGCAGAATTTGAGTATTTCCCAATCAAGTGCAGGGCAGAAATCCCGGGTGAAGCAGTGGCAAGCTGTGCCTCACCTTTAACTGCGTGATCCAATACAAACTGGGTTGCATGACACATGCCCGTTTGTTCCTCAGCATATCACCAATATGAACTTTACAGAAATATCTGTTATACACCATGACTCTCTACAGTCTGTGTAACGTCTTCATTGTATGTGTGAGAGAATTATTCCTGCTTATCGTACAATGAAGTGCAGAGAAAATTCAGCAGGTGATGCAGGCAGTACTCTGCCTCACCTCAAGGAGGCATAGTTGCATGCTGTTGGATAAATAGTGAAATAAGATGCTCTTTTCAGTTCTTACAATTGCAAATCTGACTTTAGACGAGTCAGTGCCTCATGAACCTCACCACACATCACTGTGGTATACTGGCCTCTCTCCTGGTATCTCCTCCATGCTCTCAACACTGCTGGGAGACACAGCAAACCTTCTCACCACAGTGCACATTGATGTGCCATCCTGGATGAGCTACACTACTTGAGCAACTTCTGTGGGTTGGAGACACCGCCTCGTGTTGCCTCTAGTGGTGAAGGCACTTGCAAAATGCAAATGTGACCAAAAATCAGCTAGAATGGGTGAAAACAGAGAAATGGTATGTGGCCACCACCTGCAGCATCATTCCTAAAGGTTGTGTTGCTAGTTGCCTCTCTTTTCCACCTGTCGTCTGTTCTATTTGTACAACAGCAGGTGAAATTAATTCACAAGCACTGTTACTTCCTAACTGGACAGACTGATATACCAGAAGTGTAACTGACTTTGAGTTGCATGGTAATGATTATGTGTTCCCTTTATTTATTTATTTTTTAACAGTGTATACGTCTGAAAAAATAGTTTAAACTGCAGCAGTAAACACATAGAGGGCCAT
Organism: Melanotaenia boesemani; assembly: GCF_017639745.1. Taxonomy (NCBI): domain Eukaryota; kingdom Metazoa; phylum Chordata; class Actinopteri; order Atheriniformes; family Melanotaeniidae; genus Melanotaenia; species Melanotaenia boesemani. Next base: position 21,003,106 of record NC_055694.1, read on the forward strand.
TTAGAGGCACAACTTTCAGTCTCACAGAGATTTAAGTGTAGAAAGGCAATAAGATCCTGGGGTTCATTTTAAATTTGTGCGCTATTATTATTATCTTACCTTTTTGCTCCTCTTCCTCCTCAACCACAGTACTTTCATCCAGTTCATCCTCACTGGAGTCTGCTCTATCAATGCCTGTAAAAACAGATTTCACCATTGAATTGAATCACTTTTTGGTTGAATGTCTTTATAAATGCTGACCTGATTGCTGTTAAATGTCAGCAGACATTTTGCCACTCTGTTGCTTTGTTTGTTCTAATCTATGTTGCTGAGCTAAAGAAGGAAATAAAGTTGTACCTCGTAAAATAGTACATTATTACTCACCCTGCTCCTTTCGCAGCTCTCTCTTTACCCTTTTCCTCTCTTCTTTCTTTATTTTTTTCTTTTCTTTCTTCAGGTCTTTCAAGGCAGTCTTAGAGCTGGTGATCCAGGCGTTGTAAGCCAGCTGGGACATCAAAGACACAGACACACAGCTACTGATGTGAAGACAACATACATGAACTGCTTTCCTTCAGTTTATGAAAACTAAATGCATTCCACAAATATACTATTAAACTCAGGTTATTCTGGCTGTCACCTGGAAAGCTGACTTCTTCTTTGGTGGTTCCTCCTCTTTCTTTTCTGCAACTTCTTCCTCCTCTTCCTCGCTGTCGCTCTCAAATAGGTGGTAGCCACAATTGTTTTCCACTGTGTGAAACATAGCATTATCAGAACTTGATTGCTAGACACAGTGCTGAGCCTCTGAGCAAGACTTGTCATTCAAACATTCTGTGTCCATAAAATAAGAAAATATTTATTGCCACAATATGCACATTCAAATGAAATTGTTTCTTTTTGCCACTCAATGAGTGACGCTGTGCTCACCTCCAGGTGTGGAGACCCAAGGCTTCCACCATTTTCCTGCATCTCTCTTTGCCTTTTCATCATCATCTAGAAAAAAGCAGCTCATTTTGTTAGTGTGTCGGTTATTTTGCTGAGTTTCTTCCTCTCAGCGATTCAGGGGTACCATGAAGTACACATAGATTATTTATGAAATATAGATTGCACTAAAAACTACTTCACTGAAACCCTTTTGTCACTAGAGAAAATCATGAAGACGCACTTAAAATATCAATTCTAAAGAGCCAAAGGTAGATAGGAAACACATAAAAGTTTTCTGAAACGTCAGCACAATTTTGACATGGTCGAAATAAATCAGTGAAACTGATATTAGTCAACCTTGCCCTAAAGTTTTGTGTGTGCTGCCTGTTTACTTTTTGCTATAGAATTATATAATCATGGTTTGAGCACATAAATATTCTGGAAAACACATTATTCAAAAAACTTAATGAACACTTTTAAAATAATCATTTTCATTACTTTACACGACCTTTGTAAAAATAAATGTAAGACCTTTTTATTTTAAATTTTGACATCAAATTGTTAGAGGAAACTAAATAATGCCAGTAGTTTTTGTATGTAAAACATGCGCCTGCTCAAGATTTGCTTGCTAACATTAGAACCAGAAAATACATGAGCTTGTGTTACCGAGTGTCACCTGCTCCTGATCTGCAGGAAGTACAGCTTTGTCTGTTTCTGCAGGTCGACTCTTCTGTTTAGATTTAATCTTCTCCATCCTGCAGGAAGAGGACGGAAATGTTGATTACTTACTGTTTACTCTTTAAAGAGAAGATAAATGGGAGATAAAGATAGGTGAAATATGCTGGTCATCACTATAAACTGGATCCATTAATTGATTTATTCACTGTTTTACTGTACAGTCTTACTGTCTCTTCAGTGTCTCGACAGATTTCTTTTCCATCTCCAGCCTGGCTGCTACCTGCTTCTTCACTTTGGCCTCAAACAGCTCAGCACCCCTTAGAGGGATACAAAAAAATGAACATGAATTTAATTGCTGGTACTATTTGTTTACTTCCGAGCTGCTTGTGTTTTTACTTTTTTTTTTATTATCTATAGAAATCTCATCAACCATTTACAAGCAACAAATATTTCTAGCATCTTAATGTAAAACTTTGAGCTCACAAATTGCTGCACTATATTGTAGAAGAAACTAAAATTAAGATGCATAGAAAAACCAACTACCACAGGAATACCTAATTAATGAAAACAATTTAAAAAACAAACAGAAAAATAGATATTTCCAAGAAAGTATTTCTTCCTCATCACTGCAATAAATTAGAAAGTATTTTAGATAATCTAAATATCAAAATCTGAAGCAGTTAAGTTTCCAATAATAACTTTAAAACTTTTTGGGCTGTAATGGTGCTTCTCTGAATTGAAAAATATCCTCCAGTTTATGGTTATGTCAAGGATAATCCTTAAAATATTGATTAAAAAATAAAGAAACAAACAAATAGCTATGTTGGGTTTACTGTCTGTAACAAAGTGGTTCTGCCATTATGTTTTCTGCCTTTCAAAGCTCGTTGGTATGTCTGCCAACCTGATTTGTTAAGTTTGTAAATGCTGCTTTTAAGGTTGTTTGTTTGAAATCAGGCTGAAGTACTGACCTTGAGGCTAATATCTTAGAGGACTTGAGGTCAGACACCACGTAGAGGAAGTAGTAGCTGAGGAAGACTCTCCTTTGTGCCAGTAGTACGGTGAAACAAATTGCGTCCCAGACGATGCCGGCTTCACCCTCTGGCAGTTCACACTCCTCGTCAGGCTCAGCTGAAATGCACAAAAAGAGAGAAGGAATATTTCTAGAGAAAAAAAAACAACAGCTCTGACAAAACTACCGTAATTAGATGCTCGTTAAAATCTTAGTCACCTGTTTTCTGCATCCTTCACACATCAAACTCAGCTTAGTTATAATCAATCAATTTTCTAACCGTACCCAAACCTGTGAAATGTTTCAAATGCACATGAGACAAATAAATTTAAACATTTTAAAAATCATCTCTGTAGTAAGCTAACTAAGATCTACTTGCTGTCTGAAAAAAGTACTGGAATAATGCATGTGGCACAAATAAACCCTTATCGATTTGAGATTAAAAAGAAAAGAACTTACTATTTATGATAAACTTATGTAAAGTACAGTCTGAACTCACTTTTTGTCTTTAAACTTTCTCCTTCTTTTAAATTCTTTAGATTATGTTTTTTTCAGTGAAAGGAAGAAAATGCATCTATAATCATATTCCTGTTCTTTCGAAAGGTAATTTTAGTTTTTTACAGTATTTTAAGGAGTACAAAGGGAGTAATAAAAATCACATTTTCCATACAGCTGAAAAAAAAACTGAATTAAATATAATTATAACTTGCACAACCTAAGAAACAACCTTGCTACTGGTTTGCATTGCAATGGCCATTTACATCACTTCAAGTTTGCCTTTTTCTTTGAAGGGAGATGCTTAATCTTTTTGTTAAACAACTTTTGCAGTTAAATGACACTTTCTCTTCAAGCAGCATAATTTAAACTCTAACAATTAAATTTAAAAAGTTAAATATTCACTTTTTTATGTAGACATAAATGTGTAGATGTGCAGATTATGCAAATGTTTGAAAAAAGTAAAAAAAATGAGTATTTTTCAATTATATAATGTGTAAAAAAGCAATACGTGATGGCACGATAAATCGTTATAGCTATTTAGTTTATCTTAATAGCTAGATACAATGTGTAAAACAGATAAATAGGTGTTACTGTTACAGCAACTTACGGACATCATAGCCTTTGATGGTGCAGAACATACTGAATGCCTGAATTAACCAGCAGCTGTTCTTCAACAGGCTGTCCAAATAGGCACAAGAACCAAGCTGAAGAAAAGACAGAAAAACAGCTTTAGTCATACCGTCGACTGAAAAGGCCTCAAAAGAAACTACACAATTACTCTGCTCTACTCTACTCTACACAATAACACAGCTACTGAATCTCTGGTGAACTGTACATTCACTTACAGACAGTAAGTTTTTCATAGCAATCACAAAGCAGGTGTAGCCGATGAGCCAGTCCCAAAGTCGAAGGATGTATCTGACAGGCTGCATTAGCACGCTGCCGCCAAACAACATAAAGTAGAAGCAGGCCACCAGGTAACCAAGACAGAAAATGTTGATCCGCGTAGTGCCAGTGATGAAGATGAGGCAGAGCACCAACCAGAAGAAATAGCTGAAAATAAACACCTTCACCATGTCGAGGTAGCACCTGGAGACAAAACAGACATAATTCAAAATTGGCATTTTGGTATGAGTGTGCACAGATGTGTGATCCATACAGAGCTCATTCAGCCCTCTGCAACCTTCTGCAGGTTGGTTTATGGGTGGATGAATATTCTGTTGACAGCCAAATGGGAAAACTGATGAAGAGTCACAGTAAAGCCAGCAAAATAAAGCTTATAAACAAATGCTCATGAAAGTGGGATTGGTCCATGAGTGCTTATCCAGCAGTTTCAGTTTACCAGAACAGCTTTCATGACTTTAACAACACATATAAAATAATAATCTAACTCAAACCTTTAATGCTCCTAAAATGACCACAAAGCAGCATGATGGACTCCCAATTCTCCACCTGCAATTTAACGTAAAGAGCAGGAAGCTGTTTGAGGAGATTAACTAAGTGCTGCAATAGGGAGTTCAGCTCATTTCCTGCTATTATCAAGAGCTCAAATTTATCAGTCAGTTATGTTAAAAAAATGTTTTATTGTACATGAAAATAAAAAAATTCAAACTTTATAGACAAGACTTGGACTATTTTTAAATATCTAGGTAAAGCGTTTAGATTTAAAAATCCAACACTGCAAAAACATAACAAAAACAGAGTTAAAAACATATTTTCATTTAGAGAGCTGAGAGCGACCATATCAGTTTAAAAAGCGTAATAATGAACAGCATCAGCCAACAACTAAGAAATGGAAATGGGAAAAGTACTCTTACTCTTAGTTTTAAAGATAGATGAACAACAAAACATTAGGAAAAGCCAAAAGTGTAACATTTCCAACCTGCAGTGTAGGAAGTTGTCAACAGGTATGAACTGGTTGAAGGAACAAGGGTCCAGACTGCGGCTGATCTCAACATTGTCACCAGCAAGCAGTCGCACAGCAGCTCGGTTCTCCTCCACAAACACCTGCCACTGCAGGGAGGAGCAGAGCAGCAGGAGGTGGTCATCTGCAGAAAGGGGGATGGTGAAATTATTTAGAGGAACAGCACTGGGCATATGGAATGAAAGTGAAGAGAAGTAGATGGAAGATAAACTTACAGAAAATGAAGGATGGGTTGGGTCTCATAGCAAAGTCAGGCAGGAAAAACCACTTGATAACATTAGAGGTGAGAGGTTGAGTTGCAGTCCTCCAGGGGTAATCTGTCAATCAAATCAATAAAAATACACAGAATTATGTGTTTACACTTGTTTCCATGCATTGTATAGTTGCTTGTTTGCTTTTGCAAAACTCTTTTGCTTTAATGGACTTCTAAAGAAAAAAAACAAAGATAACAAAGATCTCCAACTAATCTGGGGAAAAAAAAAAATCCATACCAACACACAGAGCAGGAGGGATGCCAATGCAGAGGAGGTACTGAACTACCATGAGTCCGGCAGTGAAGCAGCAGTATTTAGGCCACACTTCTCCGATAGCCTTCCTGCGTCGTCGGAACAGGACTGCCATTAAGGCACAGGAATGGAGAAAGGCGTAGAAATCCATCCTCTGACCAATAACGTTCACTGCCACTATTAAACTGATCTAAGAGGAAATGTATGCATATGTGGAAGTCAGATGTGTTCAGGTACACATAAATAGATGTGGACATGCACACACTTCAGTCATTCAAAAAGCACCTCGAGTCCAAATTTGTAGAAACAGAAGTTAATGAAGTATTTGATGCAGGGCAGGATGCCATGATCCAGATGATGCCTCGTGATGCCTTGGAAAATTATGCTAAAGGGTGGCGGCTTCAGGTCATTATTGAGACGGAAGTAAAGCTGGTGCCGATGGACAGTTGCTTCAAACAAAAGCAACCCCAGCACCATAAGATGGTTCTACAATGCAGAAAAAAGCAAACTGAGACAGAATCCACAAGTAGGGTTATATTTTAGTAAGATTTTGTTTCAGGATTTTGAGAAGCATCAGGTATGCTTATATAAAAGTGTGATCTTGGTTAGCTTTTTAATATATTTATTAAGTTATTAGCATTGCATGTTATAGCATTTTTATTCTTCTCTTCTATATCAAATGTATTTTGTGTGTAAAACTGATTAACTTTTTAATAAACTTTGATGCATCTTTTCAATTCAAACTACAGCAGTTTTGAGATATAAATGTCCTGAAGATCTTCAGCCTGCTGGGACATTGCTTTCACACTGGAGTGTATGGTGGAGCCTAAACATGGGTGCATGTACTTAATGACATCATGCTAAAGAAAAGCTGAGAAATATCAAAGAGGATTCTATAATCCATGCTTTTTCGCACCCTTAGACAGGGAAGGATTCTGCCGTCACACTTGCGCAGTGCTCCACACCAGTAGACGGGGTCAACAGGTTCAATGTAGAGAATAGACCTCCTCAGCAGCTCCATCATGTTTCCTCTTATCTCTGCTCCATCATCTAGTCCTGAGCTATTGGAAGGCAGCAAACCCTAACATACCAAAAAGAAAGAAGTGTGAGGAGGACAGTTGCAGTTTTAAATCATGTGATGTTATGATCCTGTATATACTAATGTAAATTGATTATTCATACTAATTCTTGCTATTATAGACTACCATGAGCTTTAGAAGTACACAAAAGAAGAGAGAAAACACAGAGAGCATTCATGGTAAATGTACCAACTTGTACATAAAAAATATACGTAAACAGGCAAATTGACACCTGCTGCACTCACAGCAGTGCAGTTGGAGGAGTAATCAAGAGGTTTGATGACTTTGAGCTGGTAAAACATCTTGCACACCACCATGACACAGGCCCACACAGCAGAGATGCTGGATGCCAAAGGTCGTAAACGTGGGAAAGGGAGTGCAAAGACCCACAGAACCAGAAACAGGAAGTTCATCAGCGAAACCTATGAAAATAAAAACCGCTCACATAAATTAATCACGTTTTTATCACATTGGTACATAATAAATCCCAGTGTGATAAACTGCCCATTCATTTTACAAAAGTAGCTATGTTGTTATGTTTGACTGGCATTGTGAACATTAAGATTTTTACGCACAAGGCATTGCATGCGCTCTCTCTCTCTGTCTCTCTCTGTCTCTCTCTCTTTGTCTCTCTCTCTCTCTCTCTCACACACACACACACACACACACACACAGATTTAATATCCCACCTCTTGCAGAGACACCCAGATGATGCCAGTGGAAACTATTTTAAGGCTGTGAAGCTCCATCAGTCTCCAGCTCAACTCCTGGAGCCTGTAAAGTCCAGACACAACCTGAATGAGCAGCAAGCTTGCTCGGTCCACAATCACGTTCCACTTGTCTTCATGGTTGCTTTGCATGGTTTCTGAGAGGAAGAGATGGTATTAAAAGGGTAACAAAGAACATCAGACAAAACTACAATGCATTACTGTAATAGCTGTAATACAGTTCAGACAGCCACAAACATCTGCATAAATTATAGAAAAATTTACTTTTTTCTTAAGAAGGGAGAATCAACATCAAACTTAACTGAACAAAAAAGGGGGCATCAGAGTTATTATTTATTTGTATGTTTGGTAAAGAGCCTGTTGCTATACAATGCCATGTCAGTTCCTGCCCCAAACTGATCCAGCAAAAGGAGACTGGAGACCCATTATGGACCCTTGGTGGTAGTTACCGTCTCCTGTTGTCTCCTCCTGCTCTTCAGCTCCTTTCTCAGAGGAGCTTTGCAGTCCAATGCTGTCCAAAGTCTCCTGACTTTTGGCATTTCCCATCTGCTCCTTCACAAGTCTGTTAGTCCACAGAAAATGTTTCCATTTTCCATTTATTTAGGTCGTTTAATAAGAACTTGTGGGTTCTAGATGATAGACTGTTGATTAACTTTTAATATGCTAACAAGTTGCATTAAAATGTAACATGGCAACACAATTAAAATCAAGAACTAAGCAACAGCCTTACCTTTTCTGAAGCTTCTCAATGTTTTCTTTAATTCTGGGAATAGAATGACAGCCTTTTAGCAAATGATAATATCATGACTAATGAACTGTATTGGTTTAAGATAGTTTAGTCAAATATTTCATAATTAATTTAATTATTTCATAAGCAGTTATTCAAGTAGTAGATAATACTGTATTATCACAGTCTAAGAAACCTGTTAAGTAACATTTTCCATTAGAGATTGAGTATTTGAGTTCATGAACCATTAAAAATATGTAACAGATAAAATGGCTTAAAATGACTAGATGGATAGAAGTACTGGAGAAAATCTATCATTGTAAGATTGTTTTGTTTTTGTTTTTTAATTACACCTTTATGGCTTTATTTAATGTTCAGTTAAAATTGTGGCATAATGGGTTACAACATGGACCCAGAGGACACATCTGATTACTTTGCATACGGTTCAATAGGTTCATATCGTGCTAGTCCATTATTTCACACAAAAACTCCCACACAGACTGTTTTCTGATCAATACCTTTAACAATGAAGTTAGTACTTATAAATGTTTCTTAGAAAAATAATGCCATACATCACAAACAAAAAAGAAACCGCAGGTGAATGGTAGATATATATATATATATATATATATATATATATATATATATATATATATATATATACAGTCAACTATAATCTGAAAAACATTACATCAAGATATGGTGTCTGCAGAAATCTTACACCAGATCACTGGCCACAAATGAAACAATTAGACATATTTCCTTCACAATAACTCAACACAGATTTGGATTATTAGAATTTGGATAAATCACTTTAACAAAATTAACAGAGGAAAATTCTTTGCTATAGTTTGGTGGGCCGACGTTGTTTCTTCATATCATCAAAACCGGCGACTACTCATTAATCTACATGACACACCTTCAGCATCTGATAATGAATAAATATCATCCTCATCCCAGGTAGATCCAGGTACATTTTATAGACTCATTAACCTTAATCATAAGACAGAACAACACATATTCAGGCAATAATTGCCCTTCACATGATTATAAAATGGGTCTGTATTCCAGCAGCATCTTGATTATGTCTGACAAATTACACCTCCCCCACATCAATGTTCAATCTGATTAACAGCTTTTGCAAGATTTCTGGTTTACCATTGACTGGTGGAGGACCACGTGACTGCGCCTTACTTTGATGTTGAGTTTGGAGATATTTCTTAAATATCTAATATTTATATCAAACAAACCCCACATATCATGTCAGGCAGGATAAACCAAACTTTACCATTACTTCCTCACCCTCCAGCTGTGGTATAGTCAGCATGGAACAAACAGCTCAAATCCTGCTTGGCTTGATACCAAACACAGCATCAGTAAATGATCTATTAATCGTATTGCATTCATCGATAAATCACTTAAGAGCAAAAGCTGCTTCAGAATTAACCCCATATATATCAATGCGTGTTGAAAAGCAAACATAATCTCAAACAATCTCCTTTTTCTCACTCCTATCAGGCATAACCCCATGTTTAAAATGAATAATGAGCCCATCAACATCCCTGCATGGAAATAAAGAGGCTTAACTGGCTTTTTTCTTATTGAAGCTCTCTCTTTTCACATTTGATATTTTTTTAAACAGACACACAACTTACTCCAACACTGTTTTTACCAGTACATACAACAAAGAAGTAATCTGATATCCATAACTTTCACAGTTTTACTCGTTCCTGTTTCCTAAAAACAGGGCTAATTTCATCCTAGAAAACTTATCTCCCACCAAGATGATTCAAATTTATCTAATGGTTCTCAAATTTCATTTTCTATGTAAGCCTTTGTCTCTTATTAATAAGTGAGCACTAAACAAGTTCAGGAATTGAGAAATCACACCAAATAATCATATCTGCAGGCGATGAAAGGAATTGTATGAAACAGTTTAGTGCATGAAGAATCTCTACACAAAGCATAAAAATATCTGTAATATGAACGCAACAAGACTTTTAAAAAAGAATAAATGTGTCTCTTACAAGTCAGATATCATGTTGACAGAAGCTTTGAGTTCTTCCTCTCTGGATAAAGAAAGGGATGAATTAATTTTTTTTTTAAAAGGACAAATTAGATAAACACATACAGAGATGAAAAAGTACATTTACAGGTGCTTACTGCAACTACACTAGTTTTAACCTACCCGCCTGCTACACAGTCTCTATATCAGTATGGGTGGCTGTATGGGTGGCTGTCTCACCTGGACTTCAGCCGAACAGGTACATTGTCCAGGTCAGTAAGAGTGAGGAAGTCTGAGTTGAAGTAATGCAGCTGGAGGATGCAAGCCAAAAGAAATGCAGCAGGTAGCAAAATACGTGCAAACAGCTCCACTGTGCTGTACCTTTCCAAACCCAGGTCACGGAGCCTGGAGAATCAGACAGGAGAGGCAAGGAGTTGGCTAAATTAAACCACCTGAAAAGTCTTATTGTACCATACAACAAGTCTTACAAACTAACACAGATGTATCTATTAAATTAAGTAAAATGGTGAAACTTCACATGTGAGTAGACTCACCCTTCTTCTGACATGCCCATGATCTGTCTGAAGAGTGCAGAGACACTTCTGAACTGGTACATATAGACGGCTATCAACACCACCATGGAGTAACCCACCACCACTGCCCAGAATCTTTTCAGAATCCGACGCCAAACATCATAATGGACCTGAGTGGCAAAACAAAGAAGGTCTACTGATTATTAACTACAATAATAACTGTTAACTCCAAGAAATTTTCATAACTTTTACAGCTTTTTCACGCAGTGTAATTTGATAACCACTTTTCATATGTTGCTAGTGGTGTTTGGATTACTTAAGTATGTTATTACATAGCTCATGAGTTTGGCTTCCTGAGACACATGAAAACACATCAGCTAAATTACATCCTTAACATCATGAATAACAGTGTTGTCTGTATTCCTCCATCTATGTGGTATGTAAAACACAATGGGGGTTACTTATGTTGTCCAAATAGGCAAATAATGTTGTCTCATGTCATCTCAGCAACCATTAGACCTTCCTCTAAGTGCATACTGTCTCTCTAAAAGATCAGCAGAAACATAATAGGGGGAGGAAAAACTGGGAAACAGCAGCAAAAAAATGGCTGCGTGTGTGCTTATTAGTCATAATCAATACTTTCAGCTGTAAAATAGTATTGATGAGCCATGCACAGTCTGTTTGTGAGTGCATTTCTTGCACAGAGTCTGAATGTTTTATACTCAAAACAAAAAAAAAACAGCTTCATGATTTACTCATGACAGTTTTAGTCACCATATTATAGTATAAGATGAACCTAAAATTACTGTGGCTTTCTTTGTTATGGAACATTTTAACTTTAAAAGTGAATTTCCTTCCATTTACATGCCCACGCAATTAGACATTTCTCAGAATAACCCATTTCTATCCTTAATTCTACAATATGTACAGTGAGGAATGCTCGTCCACACCAGTGAGTAACGTACAGTGTTTTCATTAAAAAAAAAAAAAAATCTCCATATTTTTTGTTCATGCTCAAATTTTACTTTTTCCTTATCAATCTACTCACATTATTCCACAATTTTAAAAAGTATGTTTTTATGTTTAGTACATTTATCAAACAAAAAACTGTGAATATCTCATTCATGTTAGTATTCTAACTCTTCTATTAATATTTGGTTAAAGCACCTTTGGCAAACTAAGACTCCAGTCTTCCAGGGAATTATCCAACAATCTTGGCACGATTATCCCCAGTAGAAATGTCTCCCTTTTTTCTGGGTTGAAGCATCCAGATTAAACTACGGAAGTGTGAGTTCACATCCATTTCCTGGATGGGCCAAAGATGCTCTGTTGGACCAGAGTCCAACATTTCCAGCATGTTGTCATGTGTCATTAGTGAGAAATGGCTTCTGCGTGACCACTCGGCAACTGGTCTTATATTAATAATCAAGTGCACTTATCCTTCCATGGTTTCACAACATCTGCAAATGAACTCTGGATTTCATTTAACTAGATTGTCTGTTACCTTTCTGACCAAGACTCTTTTTCCATAGTTAAGCAGACTGCCCTGGCAGCCAGATCTAATAAGTTTGTTTATGGCTCTAAATGTCTTATTTGTCTGTCACTGTTGTTGGAGTTGTCAAATGAAACTGATTATAATTGCATGCATTTACATTTTCTTGTATCATTCACCAGATCTGGACTTTGCCAGAAGATCTGTACTTTTAAAGAAAAAAAACTAATTATGTTGGGAATTGAAAGACCAATTACAGTAACAGAATCCACCCGACTGTAAAGGTCAAACCTGATTTGCTGCACCTCAAAGGTGTTTTTCAGAGAGGAGAAAAAAATCAATGATTCCTAAAAAAAATGGTAGAGTTTTATTGATCTACACTTGTTGAAGAGCCTTTGCTGCATTTACAGCAATGTGATGAGTTGTCAGCTTAAGTAATAACCTTTACTTCACATGTCCATACTCTGCTCTCCCCTCTTTGTCCTGCATGTATCTGCTGTGTTTGACTCAGCAAAGTGTTGCCACGATGCAAAAAGACATCAAATGGATCCAGAGTTGCATCTCTGTATGTTTTATGGGGAATAACAGAACAGGTCCTTTGGGTTTGTTATGTTGCTATGAAACGCTGTATTTTGAGAGAGCAATTCGGAGTGGAAATGCTCAGCCATGGTGTTGATGACCATTTGCTTTGCTGGCATTGTTTGTATTAGTATGGTACACAATATAAACATGCAAACAGAGACAAAATCTTTCAGTGAGCTTAAGCAAAACACAGCACAAGGCTGTTTTTTTTCTATTTCTTGGTGGAGTATCGCATTCAGTCGGTTAGAAAAATATTTAAATGCATTAAAAGCAGTTTAAAAAAAGTCTAAAACAAGAAAAAAAATTAAGGTTGTTCAATTTTTCTGTATTCACATGAGCTGATTACTTATGCAGTGTATTAATCACAATCAAGAATATGAGGATGATCCAAATAAAACAATTTACTCACCTGGTAGAGAACAACACAGAGTAGGAGGAGGACAATGTAGAGGATCTTGTAGACGACTACCTGAGTAAGTGAAACATCACTTGGTAAATTTAAATCAAAGCCTTATGATGGGCTTTTTCAGCTTTACATGTACAAAACTGCAAGAGATTATTGGCCCCACCAAGATGAGGGACTGCGTTCAGTCTTTTCTTTTAATTTCTCTTCTTCTCATCTACTTCGTCATCTTTTACTAGTTTATATCTAAACATTTTATCCTTTAACATATAACAATAAGTCTAAAAAACAAAAAGGAAACATCTGAGCGCAACATATTTGATATGATCAACTAAAAAATGTCTTATGATTAAAAATTTTAAGTGTGGCATTAAATACCTTTCCAGAGAAGCTGACCACAAAGAACATTGAGTAGCAAAACAGGATCCAATATTTCACCAGCATTCCTTTAACACTCGAGATCAGCATCTCTACTAGAGGTGATGGCTGACTTTCCTCCGCTAATAACAAAGAAACAAGGTGAAAAGGTTTGAGGAAAGGCAGAAAATTGAGCGAGAGGGGGAAGTGGACTTGAAGAATAGATCAATAGAGAAGAAAAGCAAGTTCAAAATCACTGGAGAGGACAGGACGGTATCAAGATGATTTTTATCAGTGCAAAAGTTTTACTTTAACAAAAGTAAATGCTTTTTTTCTGTCACAAGCTATAGTTTTGGGAGTGGCACTCCAAAGATTAAATTACGTGGCATGACTTTGACTTCATCTAGAGATTCCGCCTTTATGTTCTTCTCCTCCGTTCGCTCCTTGAGCTGCTGACGAAACATCACCCAGAAGTTGAAGCTGTAGAAGACCTGCATCACAAAAATGGATGGTTTAAAAGCAGCAACAGATTTTCAGATTATCTTGATGAGTAAATGATTAAAGATTTACTTCTATTTATCAAATATTTATCTGAGGAAGACAAGCTGTGAGGACATCATTGTACACATATGAAAACCTCTTGACTGATTTGGAGGAAAAAAAAGTCAATGAAATTAGTCAGCTCTTCTAATTGACAGTCATGTTAACAGCTGGTAAACCTGACATGAACTCAGTCTTATCTGCTAAAAAGAAAAGAAATAAAATAACAAACTATGCTTAAATGCATTTGTTTGTAATCAGTGTTTTATTCTTTCACCCTCTCTGTTCTTTGGTCCAATCCCATTTCTGTTATTGTCAGAATACTGTGAAAGATATAAAGAGAATTCTGTGACTGAAATCCTTTTGAAATCAATCTGCCCCCTTATCAGTTTCTTTATAAAGGAGACAGTGCAAAGGATGACACGTATTAACAGCTGATGATGTGGTAAATGCTTTCGATGGATGACAGATCTGGACTGTAGACTCTAAAAGGTTATGGCCTGGAATGGTAGCAAGCCAGTTAAGCATCCAGACTCTTTTTATTTCAGAGCCATACTGATTTTATTTAAAGTGGTTTAACATTGTTTTACTGAAATAAGCTACACTTTCACTGGTAAAAGGGGATGGATGGGGACATACAGTATGCTGCTCTAAATCTGTGTTTTTCAAAAATTAACAGAGGTGTTACAAAATCAATGACATCCAGTATGGAATAATGTGTTTTTAAGGACCCAAAAAAACAGGTTTAAACCCTAGTCCCTTGTGAAAAGGGACATGCAGTTCCGCAACATTTGGTATCAACTGAGTACAAGTAAATAAATGGTTACTATCGGCGATACCGATACTTTTATGAGGGCTGTCAAATCTAAAAGTTAAAGCAGAGATTAATCTGTCGAATTAATGCATTAATTTTTAACGCATGAATAAGAAAATTATTACTCATACCATAAAATTCTGAATATGGCATTAACTTAGAATGATAACAGAATGATTTTGGGCACGCAGGTTCCTTCTCACCTAGGTTTGTGATGGTTTTCAAGTCTTACATTTAAAATTTAATAATCTGGTGTACAGAAACAGTTATTACTGGTGCCATTTTACAAATCTGAATTTGACATGATCTTGATGAGAGAAGCTGATTTTGGGTATGTAGGTGCCTTAACAGTGAACCAAATCCACCAAAAACCACTTTATACTCTTTATTTATGAAGATTCTGACAGTTTTCAAGTCTTACATTAAAGTATGGATGTTATAAAAGTGATATCAATTGATGTCGATACCAGTGTTGCTATCGATACTGTTGATATTTGGATTGATCAGCCCACCACTACTTGTGACCCCAAGTTTTTCTAAATCTGACACTTATCTTTTGCTCCAGCTTCAATTTCAATGGTCTGTATCCAGGTAAGTTTTCATTTTGAAAGTCTTTTCATAATCTTTTTAACAAAATGTTTTCTTACTTTTTTGGAAACAGGATGCAATATCAATACTTGCCAAGACATAGGGTTATTGTGTTTTTAAATTTACTAAAATAAGTTTAAAAAAAAAAAAAAAAAAGATAAAACAAAACTGAAAAAATATGAACATCAAGATGTTAGCCCTTGTTCCTTCCATTAGCATGACTTGCCTTGGCTCCCAGATGGATACAGGGTGCAGGATGGTAACTGTTCAGGTCAAAATCCACTATGACCGTCGGAGGCAGACCAGGGTAAAGTTCAGCTCGGCTAAGACGGAGTCCGCTCAGGAAGCCCAGCACCACCAGGACGGTGGTGTAGATGGCAAGGAAAGGGGCAGACATCATGGCATACCTCCGCCGATCTCGCATCATCCAGATGATACAGGACCAAACAAGCAAGGCAAAAGTCAGCCAGTTGTTGTAGGTGATACTCCACACCTAAATGTAGAGATATTTTTAAAGGACATTTGTTCGTTATTGCAGCTGCATTATTTTTGGCTTTTGCAGTATTTCTGCATTTAATAGCAGTAAAACATCACTTAAGGTTCACGGCTTATTTGCATTTTCTGTTGAATTATTAATACTTGTTAAAATAACAGCAATGGTTGTTTTTGTGAAATGCAGTTAGTTGGTGTTCAACTAGTCAAAGAAAATGTTCACATTTTCTTTTCCCACTTAAACACTACCAAAAAATTGTTTCAGTAATTTGTTAGAGAAACTAGTGATTATCGCAATCCTGCTGTAACTACCAAGTTTTTTTTTTTTTTAAAGTCATTCATTCTCGGTACCGCTTTGTCCATTACAGGTTGCACGTAAGCTGGAGACTATCCCAGCATTTTAGCAGGTGAGAGGCAGGGTACACCCTGGACAGATCACCAGTCCATCGCAGGGCCAACATAGAACGAAACAAACAACCATTCACACACACACACACACACACTCCTAAGGAGAATTTAAAGTGACCAGTTAACCTAACATGCATGCCTTTAGACAGTGGAGGGAAGCCGGAGTACCCTGAGAGAGCCCCCACATACAAGGGGAGAACATGCAAACTTCACACAGAAAGGCCACCACCCCCCAGGTTCAAACTTTCCCCCAGGATTGAACCAGCGACCTTCTTGCTGTGAGGCTCCGGTGCTAACCACCTCACCACTGTGCAGCCCAGTTTTTAAAGTATATATATTGTATATATTAAAATGGCCAAAGTTATCTAATCACAACTCAAATTATGTGTTCTACCTTTTTTTTGTAAAACTGATATTATAAATGGACTCTTTCAGAGTAATGGTCACTTTCAGTTGTCAGTGAATGTGAAAGAAATTGAAAATGAAATAGTAAAAACCCAAAATAATCACCATTACAAATATATATCCATTTCTATTCTATGTACAAGGGCATCTTTAATACAGTAGCTGTGGTTCAGATGATTAAGGAGGTTGTCCACAAATGAAAAAGAATAGGACGTAAATGCAAGCTGGGTTTGATCCCCAGCACCTCAATACATGCCAAAGTGTCCATGGTTAAAAAATCGTAGAGGCCATTACTTGCATGGAAGCTTTGTACCACAAATGTGTGTGGATGGGTAATTGTGGCAACAACACAGTAGAGCACTTTCAAACCACTTAAATACAAAACCTGTATAAGTTTCTAACCTGTTACACAATAACATTTCCTAATATCGCTCTTCTGCAGTTTTCCACTTTGGTGGCAATATCAAGGTTACTTAAAAATTGCTTTATAAAATCTAAACTTATGAATTAGGATGAGTTTGTACTTAACCATCATGATGATGAGGGCGCTGACGTAGCTGTGTTTTTGCAACAGCCGCCCAAAAATGACCAGACCGCTTGGGCCTGAGGGGGGAGGAGAGGTCTCTGTTTGACTTTTTGAGACCTCTTCAGTCTTTTCTCCCAGTTCCTCTTCACTTTCTGTTTCTGAACAAGAGAAACAAACAAAATGATGACATTAATGTACAAAATATGATAAAATAAGATAAAAAGGCTTTAAAAATATGTTGCACAAGCCAAATACGGCACTGGCACCTGGTGATTTGCCAGTTTTTAGGGAACATGAGAGATACAGATTTGCTGAAATTTTATAAAACTACACATGTGAGTGTGGTTGTTAAGGCTGTGTGTTTGTGGAGCGGTGTTTACCCTGTGAAGGAGAGTCTTTGCTTTCAAAATGTGGTGGAGTATAACAGTTTGTATATCCAGCCCCTTCTAATAGACATCCAAGGCTGTTGCTGTGGACATCTTGCCAGGAACTTCCAGTCATCAGAATCATTGGCTGCTGGAAAAAAAAAAGCATCACATTTAGACACCTACAGACTTTTTAAACAACTGTACTATCAGTCTATTAAAAAGTAAAAACTGCCCACCTCATCCGGCAGATAGGTTTCTTCATCAGTGCTGCTCAAAAGCTGGAAAGGAAAAATCTTGAGCTCATTGTGTAATTTAAATGCTAATGCAGTCTTTAAGTTTGTTTTACTTATGTTAATTGTATTATCCAGAGCAATTACCAGTAAGCATAAAGACTAGATTCCTGGTCTAACAAGCAACCAATTTTATAATTGGGAAAAAATATCCTAAGTGTTTGACAAGAAGGCAACTGAATGTCTTGATTCTTGTTGCAGCTGCTCTCTATTCAAGCACTTAGCATACTGAGAATCCAGAGCAATATAGAAGCTAAATGTATTAGAAAAACTGTGTTGACCTAAATTACAATTAGGAGGAAAACTATTCATGTTTCTCTGTCACCTCTTGCTTATCTCCTGTGATGTAGATGACCCTGGAGAAACTTGGAGGAGCCTCTGGGCTTTCTAATGGAGTCTCAGATTTGTCACCATCAGCAGTATCCTGACAAGCACAATAGCTATTAAAAAGGCATAAAGTGCACTCTGAATACTATTCATGGTCTTACAATCGTAGAATAGCTATTGCAACTGTAGTATAACTTGCATCTGCATCATTGGTAGTTGCTGCATTTGTGGTATGCTCTATAAAAGGATTAGACACCCTTCAAATAAGCTAGTACAAAACGGAAATTATTGTCCTTGCCTGGGGAATGAGGATGAGCTTGCAGAGCAAATAACAGTGTTTTAAAATAATTAATCATAATATGTTAATGGTGCTAAGTAATGGCTTGAATTTTTGTCATTTTTTCTGTCAGTAATTCAACAATGAAAGTTACAGCATTGCAGGGACACTTGTAGTGATACACTATAATTTGGTTCTATATCTTTATGACTGCATAAAATATCCAGTGAAGCTCTTTGACTTCTGAATATAATACTCTTCACACTCTCACAAACCTCCTCTGTGATGTGGACCCATTTATGTAGCAGAGCCACCAGTGTGTAGTAAAGCAGCAGCAGAATCAAAGGGTTGATGAAGTCGGGCCAGCAGACATGTGGGTGCAGGCCAAGAGAATGTGGGTGGGAAATGCTGGTTCGGATCACTCCAGTCATACCGAACACCCTGGGAAGGAGGTCAGGATGAAGATATAGAGGAATTAATTCATTAGGAGGGAGTGCAGGTGACTTTTGATTTAAAAATGTTCATTTGAGAAAGACAAATCCTAAAAAAATGAATGTATTAAACCAGACTACCATTTCTAAAGAATAAGCATCTTTAATTAAAATGCTTGTCATTGCACTCTAATTAGCAGGAAAAAAATTAAGTATGGGGGGGAAGAAAAGTGAATTCATAGGTCTAATTCTTTTATTCAGTCTCTTTTGTACCTGGCATAGACATCATCAGGTGGTACAAGTATCTGGGACAGGGGCAGTTGATAGAGGTACAGAGCCAGCAGGTGTCCCCCACTGAAGATGGCCATCATTACAGACAGGGAGCTGAAAAACAGCATACTGATGGAGCGGCTGAATATCCACCACCATACCAGCCCTAGAAACACCCCGAAATACACTCCTGAGGTGAGCGAGGGCACTATGATACCTGCAGAGACACACAGAAACACAACACGGCAAGTCAAGAGAATTAAAGGCAAAATCTAATGACATTTTAAAGTTACAGTATACCTGCACATGACAGCTTCTGTGATGTACTGTACCTGCCAGCCCCAGCAGTAGAGTCACCACCACTTTCCCTGCTGTGTTCATGATTGCTGACAGCAGCAGTCTCAGTCCGGCAGCAAACATTATCAGCTTCTGGACAAACTGTGGTGGGCCAGACTGAACTGGCACTGTCTGCTCCGAGCTGTCAAAAGATGAGCCATCTGAGTCACTTTCTTCCTCTGATTCTGTGTCAGAGGTTTCCACATCCTGCAAGACCCATGAAACAAATCAGAGATTTTCACAATCACATTTTTATCAAATAGTAATGTTTCAGGAATAGATAAGGGAGCTTTTACCTCAGTGTTTGATTGAGGGATTCCATTTTCATTGAGGTTGACTTGAGGTGGAGGATGTAGTAGTTTTTTGCACATTTTCAGTGTGAACAGCGTAGAGGATAAGAGGCCTAGATCTGGGGCCAAAAGACGCACAACATTTCCCGGATCAACCAAACTGAATCTGTAAAAACAAACACATAATGCACATGGAGGAACTTGGCACTTTTAGATATAAAAATGCACAAAAAACTCATTTGAAATTATGACAGCCAAGTGTGCTTCATACCTTACAATTCCCAAATGGTAGAGGACGTCTTCCCAGATGCTACTAACTGTTAAAAGTACAATAATGGTAATCAAGAATATAGTAATTATTTTCAGATTACAAGTATTTATTATTTCCATTTTAAAATGAAACAATATTTCAGCTAAATTTGAAATCTAGTCTGAAAGGTTTTTTACCATCTGGAGGGATGTACGCGAAGGGGATCTGCATGAAGCACTGCAGACTCAGGAAGATCAGACTAATGTAAATGATCAGCCGCAAGAACTGACCTGTTCCACCTAAAAGTAGCAACAAGCATGAAAAATACAAAGTCAGCACACTTTTAAGTTTTTAAAAATTCAGAATAAATAGCCTACATATATATATTTTGCAATTTCCCCCTGGGATTAGTTAAGTATTTAGAATTTAATTTAATTTAATTTAATTTAATTTAATTTAATTTAATTTAATTTAATTTAATTTAATTTAATTTAATTTAATTTAAATATTGCTGGTATCCTTCCTGTTAGGCAACAGTGCTAACCACTACAAGTTAATCATTAGGGTTAGTTACAGCTAATGTTGGCTTTAGTTTAACAACTTATCTAACTGACCATAAAAACTATTTATTCTTTAAACTGTTGTTGCTTTACACAAAATGTGTGCAAGTTTCTAAAACTTTTGATTTGTACTTTGGCTTTACTATATTTCATTAAATGTAACTGTGGTAAAATCAATAACTATGCAGATAATTTGGTTGGTAATTTAATTAAATGAACTATTCCATAATTTTTGTCTAGAATTTCACTCTTACATTCAAAATTTCTGAGAGCATTAACAGCTGATGTGGATCAACATTAGCTGAACCAGCAAATGTGTTGTTCATGTTCACCATTTTTACTAAAAGCATTGTTTCACTTAAACCTCTTACACAGTCGCACACGTACACACTACCAAGTATAGGTGGCTGCACAAAAACACATTTTGCACAAACTGAACACACACTTCATCACTTAGTCCAAAGAGAGCAGGATCATATTAGGAAGATGAACATAACGGGGATGTTTGAGGCTGAAAGGCTTACAGGTTTTAGACAGAGGACTGTGTGTAGGAGAAATGCTGTCAGAACGCTGACATCACATCTTTTAATTCCTTGTTGTAATTACCAGGCTATGCATAATTGATTTGATCATTCCACCCACTTCCCTTTTACAAAGTACTTTGAGGGAGGAGTACTGATACTTTAATTCATGAGAAAGCGGTGATCAATACAGAGGAGGCACATATGCATACACACATACTTCTTCTTGCTATCTTTGTGGTAATTCACCCCTGACATAATGCATTCCCCAGCCCCTAACCCAATCCCTAACCACAGCTGAACGCTTAACCCTAACCTTAACATTGTTCAAACACCTAACCTTAAAGCCAAGTCTTGTCCCTTAAAATGTTTTTATTTTGGCTCCAAAGACAGGGCCGCAGTAAAACCTGTTTCTGGAGCACACAAATATAGTAAGCTTCTGCATTTAGCCTACTACTGAAAAACAAGAACACACAAACATGCTTTAGAAACTTAATGACTCATTCTAGCTACTTACAACTATTTAAAACAAAACATGCTGATGACTAGCAGTTCTGCTCAGTCAAATCATAACTTTAAGCTTATTTAAATGTCTAAGTCTGGTAAAACTTACAAAGTTATCGCTAAGACTCTGAGGCCCATCAGATCCATAGTGAGAGACATTACCAACAAACAGAGAAGCTGTTTAAGTTTTGCTTTTAATCACTTGTCATAGAGCTGAATATCCTACACAGAACATAATGAGAACCACTTACTATGTGTAATTTTAAATGATTCACACTGTGAAAGTGTCTGCTTTTTGCTGCTTCTACGTAGGAAATAAGTATTGATTTTTGGTGTCGTACAGTTATTTAATCTAATTTAATCTGATTATTTTAAAATGCAGATATAAATGAGTGACACTGGTGAAAAAGCATAAATGTGTGTCCAGTTTACCATTGACATGTGAGTTAGGTTTGCATCTAAAATATTTCAATTAGTCACTGGTTCAGAGATAAAACAGAAAATCAAAAAAGTGCATTTTGTCTGTTGAGCCATTCTCACCTTTCAGAGTGACCAGACTGGGGTTCGGCAGCAGCGGCAAGATAAGCAAAAACACAAAGTACACCACTGACAGGCCATTGTAGCGAAATGAAGATGCTGAGAGGAAAATACAACATGTTAGAAATGGTCTGCATTGATTTTAATTATTGAAATTTCATTAAAAGCTGCACGGTGTCCTTTAATTGATCAAGACTGTTGCTTGCGTTTTAATTGTTATTTAATATTATTTTATTATGATTTTTGCACACCCTTTTAATTGTGGTTAATTTGATTTTATTTCTCAATATTATTTTACTTACTTTTTAATGCCTCTCCTGTACCCTGCTTTAAATGTTTTTAATTATCTAAATAAAGCACTTTGAATTGTCTTGTACATGATATGTGTAATAAAAATAATTTTGCCTTGTCTTAACCACTAAAAACCAACTACTAGGCTGTTTTTACATCATTTTGTGTAATAAAAACGAAAAAAGTCATCATAAGCATTCTGACCTGTTTAGGGAATAAGAAATTTTTTAAATAAACTTACCTTTCTTTATTTAAATTAAAAGGATTATTAAAATGTATTAATGCTATTAGTATAAGTAGTATTATTAGAAAAAGAAAGTTAATGGAGAAACTCTGCCACCTGATATATACTTAAGTATATGTTCAGTTTATACATGCTTATATAAAATTAAATAAATAATTATTAACATGAAGTGCACTAATATTGAGGTTTCTTTTGTTTACATCATCAAATATACAGCTAATATTTTGTTGCTTTCAAAGTCTTAGTCTCATTATTAAAATGCCAACGAATATTATCTGAATTATTAAATACAATATACATCAAACACTTTAGATTTGTTGGATAACAGAATTTCCAACAATAACTCAGCAGTATCGTTTATTCTATTTCTGACATGCATTCAGGACAAGGTTGAGCATCACTTTTTAAAAAAGGAAAAGCAGTTTCATGTAGTACAGCTGCATGAAAAGGAACTAAAGTCAAAGTTACTTAGTGACTTTAATCGTTTAAATCCCCCTGCTCCAATTAATTTATTGTATTTGTTTGCTGTCAGCAGTCTGTATCAGTCTCGATGGCAGCCAACAGTCATACTGTCAAATAAATGACTGAATTATTTTTATTTTTGTTTCCTCAGTACTTTGCACCAGTAAGCACAACCCCTGATGTCCTACAGCTTGAATGTAAACCACTTTTAAAACGCTTTTATGAATTAATCTTATTCAAATCTCAACTCTGAGATAAAAATACCTGGAGCAGCAATTATAAAAAAAATACCTATAATCCTAATAAAGCTGAATTTCTATCAGCAAAAAATGTATTTCACTGAAATATTTCAACAGACATCAACTCACCAGTCAGCAGCAGCAGTGGAAGTAGTAAGTTATAGAGCATTCCCACCACGAGGTCGCCTGCCATGTCTCTTTTTGTCTCAGAGATACCTCTGCAGCTCCTTTAGACGCTTTAACTCATTAGATAAATGTCTTTGACATGCTGAAGGAAAGTTCAACTTACTCACACATTTCTCAGTAAAAAATAAATGCAGCTTCAGTCAAAACATCCTCTGATAAAGCAGTGAGAACACAGTCCAACACAAAAACAGTTACAAGTCAGAAACGATGTCAGTCCAGTACAAAGCAGCACTGTGATGAAAGTCAAAGCAGAGAGAGGAAAACCTCTATCCTAAACTGTGTGTACTGTAGATGGTGACTCCCTTTGCTCTTTGCTTATGCCTCTGTCACACCCTCCCTTCCCTTCCCTTCTTCACCTCCCATTTTCTCAGATATAATGCCTTGTAGCCCAGCGTCTCTGATACTACACTCATATTGCAGCTAATCCCACACTGGACAACACACATTATCATTAATGTCCTGGAAAACATTCTTCCATTATTAAATAAAGAAAGATAAAAAGGAGCAACAATTCATTTATGCACAATATGACTGTTAGCTGTTATGAAATTAGCTCTTTTTTAATGTTTTTGTGCATGCTGACATCTCTGGCTTCATTCATTCCTTAGGATGAAACCTCTGTCCGAAACCACTCTCTATATTTATATATATTTGAAACCCAGACAGAAACCCATGCGCCACTATGTTTCTTTATAGCCAGATAAAGGCTGGCTCATCATATTTGTACTGTGGGGTGAAGGGAAGTGTATCTAATATTCATGGCTGTGAGGCCATTAAAGACCTGGTGTAACTACAGAGAAATGATCAATGCAAAGACTGAGACGAACAACAACATTAACTTTGTGTCAAATGCAAGAGACAGACTTGGAGAACAAATTTGGAAAAATTTTTAATGACCGAAATAACATTTATGACCACCAGAACAATGCAAATCTACTAATATAGCTGTCTTTTTCACAGTCCAGAAACATACAAGCTAAACTGATGATTCTAGGTTGACTGTAGGAGTGAGAGTGTGAGTGTTGTTTGTCTCTGTGTTGGCCCTGTGATGGACTGGCAACACGTTTAGGGTGTACCCCTGCCTCTCACCCAATGGTAGTTGGGACAGGCTTCAGCACCCCCCTTCATCTGATTAGGAAATGATTAGCACATAGGAAAAAGATGACGAATTGGTCGCTTCATCTGGAAGCATTGCATGTGCATATGCATATCATGTGCATTGCGTCTGTCACTTTAATGTAAAGCGTGTACTTTGGTTTGTTTTCTTATAAACACAAACAGGACTTGTGTTCTTCTACACCCTAAAGCTTTAATTCAGTCTCATATTGAGACATCTGAGCTGAAGTGATTAAATTTATGAATACTTACATTTACTATTCAAATGTTCTATGTAAAATACACGAATATTTCACAGCAGAAATAAGACTTTCAGCTGGAGCTGCTTTGTTGATTGATTGATCTACAATTTGTGAGTTATTCTACATGTAAATACAAATATTTTCTATCTTCCAACTTGTTATCTATAATGAGCTGGATTTTTCAACGTGTGGAAGTAATGTCTACTAACACTTCTTATAATACTCATTAATAGTAAAAGAATGGAGGAATGAAAAGAAAGTGAGCTTGTTTTCCTCTATTTACACAAGAAGCAATCTAACTTATTAATCTCCATTAAATCAGCACAATACCACAAATAATTACAAACTTCCAGAGT
The DNA here is from genome assembly GCF_017639745.1 of Melanotaenia boesemani. Classification (NCBI taxonomy): domain Eukaryota; kingdom Metazoa; phylum Chordata; class Actinopteri; order Atheriniformes; family Melanotaeniidae; genus Melanotaenia; species Melanotaenia boesemani. The sequence goes on from NC_055694.1 coordinate 21,028,397, forward strand.
AACATCAAATTACACAAATAAAGTCCTTTCATGCATTTGTCTGTTGATTATCAGAGGTTATTACCCTCTGCGGGCCGATGGACCCACTGACTCAAAGAGAGCATTAAAAAAATGCTCAATTACTCCTCAGCAGCAATAAATCTAAATTGGTTATGATGAGAGTGACTGCTGAGCATTTTGTCAGCATTTCACAACAGTGCAGTTTAAAAGAAAAGGGAGTGGACGTGCTGTAAAAGGGTCAAAGGTGTTGATGTAGTAGGAGTGTGTATTTGGTTGTTCATGAGATACATGACAAAAATTGTCACTTTTCTCAAGAATTAGGATCTACAGATTTGGTTTAGTATGATGCTGAATGTTGTTAGTTGTGGCCAAAAGAAAGATGTATGCCACATAATGTAATCAGTTTATAAGCAGAAATTGCTAACTGGCAAAGTAACATAAATAAGAAATTTGAATTTTAGCACCATATTATTAGTGAGTGTCCAGTTAATATTGATCTGTTGCTGGGAATAGTCTCACATTGTCCCATCATTTTTATTTTCTCCGACCATTTACAGACTTCCATTATTGATGCACTTTACCCAAATGCTCACTATAAAAAATCTAACAGTTTGCAGTGTGGGCTTTTATTGTGCAAATTTAGCTGGGTTTGTAAGGGTAAAGGACACCAATGAAATAATGTGGAGTAAACCAACATAAGTTTTAAGGCGAATATGACAAACTGTTTAACTGAATAGTACACTTTTTCTTCATGTTTACATACTTTATCATGAATTGCCAGGTCAATTAAAAAAGACTTTTTATTAATAAATCTATAATACATGGATACACATACATAACGGATGTTAAAATAAAGGACAGGTAGAGTGAAAGAATATTTGTGGGAAGAATAATCAACATCTGATTATAACTGTAAGCATGATTTGGGGTATTCAGAGTAGAGCAGTAAAAGCATAACTCATATTGTTGTCTTCTACAGTATGTTCACAGATAGATAATCATTTGATACATCTGAAGCACACACATTTGGACTGTGGAGCTTCTCTGTGATTTTGATTAATCTGGCCTCAAAGTCTGAGGAGCAAAAGACCTACTTCTAAAGGAAAATCAGCCATAGAAACATGAATATGTCACTTTCCTCATAATGCATTTAGAACACAGTCACACAGTCACATAATTAATTGTTATGAAAGGTAGTTTTTCAAATTCACTAAAGTATTCTAACCATTTTTTGTTGAACTTGAGTATTTATACTCAGAGTCATTTTTGTGATTACTTCTGGACAAGTGCTGACTGCTCTAAGGTTTAAAGGTGAAATGGTGCCACCTTGTGGCAGCAAAACATTACTGCTGATTTTTGTTTGCGTTTTCACTGACAACCTTTCAGTGTTTTTCCTGTTATAAAATTGTATGTTGATTTATATGTGCATATAACCTACAAACAATTTTATGCATATTGTAATACACCACAATTCGCTATCATTTAGCTGTACTTTTTAAATTAAAATAAACTCTAAATATATATTGATTTCTAAGCCGAATAAACTACATGAAATTTACTGAAACTTGCAAAATCTTGTTAAAACTTTCTTAACCTTACTAAAACTTGATTTATTTAAACTTCCTGGATGTATTTTTATCAAACATGTTATACTGACCAAATTTCCCAACACAACATGGCCATGCCAATAACCACAAAATATACATTAAAATATACAAAATAAAAATTAAATCTCACTGGTGACAACAGCCATCACCTCAACGACTCTGCTCTTCACCGTCAGTCATTTTATGCAGACACAAGACAGAATCAGAGAGACTTTATCAATCCCAGAAGGAAATACTGCATTGCAGTGCTTTTTTAAAACAGTTTAGTTAAATGATAATTTAAACACAATAAAGACATTACTAATTAGCTTAAATACACAATTACAGTATTTACTGGGAGATTATGATTGGAGATCTACTCTACCAGGTTATGGTGTCTGATGGCCGCAGGAAGGAATGATTTCCTGCGATCTTCTGTGTTGCAACATGACAAAAACGCATGTCTGTTGCTGAACATGCTCCTGAGGTTGTCAGCATGTTGTGGAGAAGGTGAGAAGGACTGTCTAGTATAGTCATTCATTTGGGCAGCATTCTGCTCTCTGAAACCACCATCAGAGAGTTCAGCTCCACACCCACAACATAACTGGTTTCATGGATAAGTTTGCTGCCCCAACACAGCAGCTTCAAGAACGCCACTGGCCACCAGTCTCATGAAATACCCTGAACATCATCCAGGAAATGTTGAAAGATCTCAGCTGTCTGAGAAAATGGACACAGTGGGGGTGTCAAGTCTCTGTTTGTTCTTAAGAAGTTAAATGCTTGATTTTCTCCATATATTGACAGGTATATGCTAAAAATACAAATAGGGAAATCATCTAGTGTACCACTTTGCTCAGGCTTGATTCTGATCACTTTCTTCATCTTCACTGGTTAACATTTGATGATCATGTGCTCCACTCAATCAGTGTCCCAGCACGTTGACCACAGTGTTCTTACAACAAACTCTTTCACTATTTTTATCAACTAAGTAAATTAAGATTGCAACTGACCCAATGGTGACCAGCTGGATTAAATCCAGGTTAATGTGGGTAAGTTGGGCAACAAAAACTGCAGTGACCTCTTGATAGAGGACAGTTTCATCCCTTCTGACACTGGCTGCAAGGGGCAGCATGGAGCTAGTTATTCTCTGGCTGATCCTGTTCATCTCCTTTGGGCAGCAGTGACTGACAGAGTGGAATTACTTGGAGAAACACAAACAGAGAAAAGAAATCCTTAAAGTAAAATTCCTCATGCATAATAGAAACGGGTATAATTTAAAGGTAACTCTAAAAAGCAGTGCTGATAAAAACTACCATCAGTCACCTAAGAACCAAGTCATTAGAAGTTAGCCGTGAACACTGTCCACCACAGTGCAGGATAAACACCCATTTCTCACTCACACACTGGATGACACCCTCACCGATTCATTTCCCAAGTCTCATGATAGTTTTCTAGTCACCAACCTCAAGAAAGCGACTCAGCCAAGAATATGAACCCAAGTGGCAAGTACCTGACCCAAGAAGCACATCAAAATCATTTAATTACTAATTTGACTTGTCATATCATTGAAAACTAGAACCTTATTATTTCACATTTAATGCAAACAGTGTTTAATATTTAGGCAAATGGTCCCCATATTCCTGCTCAATTCTAAAGATCAAGATGTTTCACATCACCTCACAGCTTGTTCAACCCAATACTGGATGATCTCATAAAGCCCTGAGACAAATAACACAAAGACTTGTGCTCTTTTTCCCAAATCCTGCATAACCAGTCTATAAATGAAGGTGATGAATATCAGGCTGAGTGCGTTGAAGCCTTCGACACTTCATCAAGCATGTCACTGGTGCGCTGAGGCCAGAAAAGTTGAGATTATGAAGCATCAGTTATCCCTGCCTCTAAACTTGCTTATTCCTCAGTCAAATGGAGGAAAGAGGCTCACGTTATCATTACAGTTCACAGAAAGCAAGACACTGCACTTAAAAAGGAAAACATAGCTAAAAGTAGATTGTGTGGCACCATGTTGCTATCATAAAAGTTAAACAGAAAAGTTAAACAGTCAAAACAAATATGCATCATATAAATGTTGAGAAAACATGAAAGTAACTACAGATGCAATATAATGCAGCTGTTATTATTATTACTATTTCCAAATTCATGTGAAATAATTGGTGAAGACAGGTAAAAGTTGTCCTGTTATCGTGTAGCTTTTTAAACCAAGTATTAAATCACTGTTACATTCTATGATAACCCATCAACAGTTAAATTAAAAGTAAGCTTTCGTGTCAAATTTTAAGAACCTTCCGGTTTCAGCACATCTCATTAGTGGCTCTGTGATTTTATAAAGAAATTTTTACTTACCTGAGTTAGACATCAGAGTTGTAGCCACAAAGTATACGGTCACATGCAGGGCATTTTAAAAAAATCTTCTGGCCCTTAACAAATCTTAAAACTAGACAAATCCAACCTCAGATGAGTAATTATAGCACATGACATATTTCAACATGTTATTCAGCAAAAAATAAAAAAAAAAGAAAGAAAAACAATGCTAAAATGCTGAAACTGAACATATCCTGTTTCCTTAGGGATTAAGAACTAATTAAATAATAAGTGTTAAAGCAAAAGCTTCTGATCTGTTTGACAAACATAATGCCAAAAGGGAAAGACATAATGACCTTAGAGAAACTATTGTTGAAACAACCCATCTATAAAGGGTTATGAGACCATTTCCAGAATATTTAGAGTGCATTATTCACAGCTGAAAAACTTTAAAGACAGTTGTCAATGTTCTTAAGAGTGGATGTTCCAGCAAGTTCAGCCCAAGGTTGGACTGTGCAATGCTCAGAAATGTTGCAAAAAATACCCACAAACTTCATCTCAGATACTGCTCAAAGTTTAAAATCCTTCCACTTTGTCTGTAAGGCTTTGGACAATCTCATTACAGGATACATCCTCAAACCTGCAGTGCCTTAAATTCCCAGTAGACCTCTCAGGACTTTTGAACAAGATCAACTAGTTGTTTCTTGTTCTTGGCTGAGAACAAGAGAGCACTAAGTTTGCTATCCTTGGTTTACTACTGAAACCTGTCTTCCTTTGAGAGTTAGGACAGTGAACTCTCTGGGGTGCTTAAACTAGGGGTTCTCATTTGGGGGTTGGGACTCCCATGGGGGTCACAGGATATTTTCAGGGGTTGCCAGATAATTGCAAACAACATATAGTCTATATTTATCAAATAAATGTGTTTTTTTTATCAGGGCTGTCAAAATTAAACCATTAATGAAGACATAAATCTTTGAAATTAGCATCTTATTTTTTAACACATTAACACATAAACAGCAAAGTTAGTACACATGTCAGATTAAAAATCAGAATTGGACTTTATCAGCATGAGAAAAGCTGATTTTGTGCATTGAGGTGCCTTGTCATGTGGTGAACCACCAAAAATTACTTACTCCTCTTTTAGAAAGATTCTGACAGTTTTCCAGCCTTACATTTAGAGGTTGCTGCAAGATGGCCCATCTGATACATCACACATTAAACAAGTCGTCGCATGGGGGTCGTGAACACCAACACGTTATTTTGGGGGTCATGGCTCAAAAAGTTTGAGAACTATTGCTTTAAACTGTGCTGTAGGCACATCTCTTTTCAAAATGTGTTTTGTTGTTTGTTTGTTTTGTATCTTGGATCTTTCTTGTATCTTTCCTGCTTCAGGTTTCTGTATTTTGTTGTTTTGCATAGTTTTGTTATGGTTCCTGTTTAGTTTTTTTTCCTAAAGCAACCAAAGGTGCTATGCAGTTCATTTGACCTCTATACCTCATTTCTCCTATTTACTATTATTAATTCAGTGTGATTCATTGCATTTTGTAAAGTTATACTGTATATAAATGTAGGTTTACCCTTGTTTGGTGTGTTCTCTATAATAAAGAACAGCCTATTTATTCAAATACTGTACTTAGTTACAGCTTTTGGAACTTGTGTTCTTGTGTTTGTATTTCATGCTATTTTGAAGGTGTATTACATAACATTTTCAGATGGATTATACTCCATTACTTATTCAACTTCTTTTTATTTGTATGTTCATATTATTAATACAACATATATTGTGGGTAGGCCGTTTAATTCTCTCAGCTCCTTGTATTTACGTGATAAGTCTATATTCATTAACCGGATATATAACTATTTTCTCCACTCAAGTAAAGTTTAAAATTCAGGGCCTGTTCCTTTGAAAAGGAGCAACTCCTCCACCACCCTCTATACTCAGAGAGCTCGGGGCTAAGCTCCTGACCCGTGGTCTGCACGACTCCCACCCATTTGCGGTCTTTTTCTTCGAAGAGGGCGCCGTTTTCTGCGCACAGTCGCGCCGCTGACGCAGCTCCGCGCCACGGCCATGTGACGAAGCGCAGCGGCCTCTCCTCTCCTCCTCTCTCGGTCCTTCCTTCCCAGGGTTCAATGAGCGCTGTGTGGCCCCACCCCGTGTCTCTTCAGCGCTGTCTATCTCCTCAATGTAGGCTACTATTCTCGGAGGGAGAGAAAGCGAGAGAGAGAGAAAGGGAGAAAATAATAACCTCCAAGAATTGGTTTTTGCTGTCTTTCACCTTCCTCAACCAACGACCAGGAGGGGAGCGGCCTTCACGGTGGGAATGTGCTGCTACAACCCCGCGTCCTATTTTTTTTCTGAATGTAAATGCACATGTAGTTTCAAGCCTGTAGCCTGTTTTCCCACCTCGGATTCAAGGAGAATATATGTAAATGTTTATTTGTTTGACAGTCTGTAGGTGTTTAAACATATCGGCCGTATGTATAGACTCTAAAAACTGAGCCTGACAGCGGGGGTTGATTTATTTTTTATTTTTTTCCTTCTGCAAGAAACGTGGAAACATTTCGAGGGATTCTTACATCTTTGTCACGTCTTCTTTTTTCGTTTGTAATTTTTTTGCAATTATTATTATTATTTTTAAATTTTTAATCTTGGAGGGATTAATCGGATCCGAGCCTGGAATCAAAGAAAAAAATCGTCTATTGGTGCGCAGTTTTGGAGGCTTGGTGGTGATGTGAGGAGCTGATAACACATTTCACCAACAAAAGCGAGGGGCAGAGAGAGAAGGCCTTTTGGAGGAGAAAACACTGCAAGGAGCAGGCATCGCAAATAAGGAGGACAAATTAAGGGGAATTGGATCGTTTCAGAATTGAAGGTGGTGGATTACCAAGACGAAAAGACAACCGCAACGAGTTTGGAGCTGTCTTGGCCTGAATTGATGCAGGGAATAAAGAAGAGCCGGATGACGACGGACGCAAGACTATCACACATGTAGCGTTGGGTGTAAATATTATATCCCTTCCTGCTGTCCCACTGGGTCCCCGACGAAGACAGCCGTCGGGGAGACATATATATATATACAAAGAGTATAAGAATACACCTATGGAAATGTTTATTCTGAAAGGCGACGTGGAGACGAGCCGCGCCACAGCACGGGCGAGCTTTTCGGACACGCCGATTTCGGCTCCTTGTCACGGGCAGCAGTGAGACGCAAGACCCGGGCTTTTGGACATGCAAATTAGGTTGTTTCTGCTGCCTCCGTTTGAGGTGAAATCCAGGTTTTTGTTATCGTAACAAACCTTGTGGATTACAATTCTTTATCCAGTAGACAAGGGGGAGATTTTTGAAGAAACAATACAAACGCTATAGTGCACGTGAAGGAGGAAAACTCGAGCAGAATTCAGCAAACTGAGAAGGCGGCCTCCGTGTCGTCAGCAACAGTATCCTGCCCTTTTTCTGACAGCAAAATACGCTTTATAGACACATCATTTATACTGATCTGAACCACGGATAGTTGTGGAACAGACCAGGATCGTTAAACTGTGTAAATGTGGGTAACATTGTTGCCAAATCCGCGGGTTAAACGAGGGATCTAAACTAGTTCAATTTATTTATTTTTTTTTCTACATATCCCCCTCCCCTCCACTACTTCTTCTACCACCTCCTCTTCCTCCTCCTCCCCTGGACCCCCCTTTTTTTCTTTTTTCTTGCGGGAAGATGGGTTGTTTGGGCAACAGTAAGACCGAAGACCAGAGAAATGAGGAGAAGGCACAAAGAGAAGCTAACAAAAAGATAGAGAAACAGCTCCAAAAAGACAAACAAATATACAGAGCGACACACAGACTACTACTTTTAGGTGAGTGTGATTCTTCTCTCTCCCCGTGTCTCTCCTTTTTATTTCTTGTATCTGTTCTTGCTGCTTTACAAGCAAGGCCTCTCAGTTTGCACAGTTGAGACTCGGTTTCCTCCCCGCATAACCTTCTGGGATGTTGTTTTGGGAAACATTGTCAACAGTGTGCCTGCCATTGCATAAGACTAAAAATGCAGCACCTTGCTGTCAAATTAGACATGTATCCTACAGACATGTAGATTGCATTGGGTGGTCTGACAATATAAAAGCAGTGTTAAACATATGAAGTGGACAAACTGCTGCCTGTGCTCGTAAGATAACCAGGTTCCTGACTTGAATCAAAACAGCGTCTGTTGATATTTTTAGATTATAAATGCATGCTTTTTAAAAGAACATATCCTCTTGCAGCAACATGTTTTAGCGTTTATCCAGCACTAGGTGTGAAAAGTTTGCTTAACTGAAAATTACCTGCCAGTTTATGGGTGTGAGCGGCCATAAGGTATCATTAGACATATATAACCTGACTAACAAACACTCAGGAATGTTGTTAATGAAGAAAATAACACGTAAAAAGTGGTTGTTTGTTAGTTAAATGGAAGTGGGCTGAGTCTGATATTGCATAAGAGACAAATAAGTGTCTAACTTGGCATAAAAAATACTCCTTTGTTCCATCCATGTTTGTACATTTACAGGTTTATTACTTCTAAGAGACTGTGTTCTTTGTAAAAATCATAACATTTGGTTTATCTAATACCATTGAGGGTGAATTATGTATGATGCCAGTATTTGTGTTGGGTAGGAAGTTGTGGTGACATCAGAAAAGCAGGACAAGGGCCACATGAAAACCATAACAAAGATATGTGCCATTAAGTGAGCTCCCTTTTATTATATAATGTACTGTTTGTTGGACTCCAGGCCTTTTTTTATCTGTCTTCCTAATTGGGGAGATGTTTTTAAAGTGTGAACCAAAATAAGGCATTACAGGGTCACAATTTCAGCATGCTAGACCTTGTTTTTGGTTTGTATACATGCTGAGAATCAATATCTCTTTCATAACAGACATGACAAGTGACAAGTTTCAGAGCCCACCAGAAACAGCCAAAACATTTGGATTGTCAGTCTTTGTAGTAAGTGCAGTTTGCACACAAACGTCAGTTGTTTGCAGAACCAAACTCAGCATGCCTGTGCACCAAGTTTGAATATGTTCATGGCTGGTTTATGCTGCACAATCTGATTGGATTTTACTATTCTTAATTGGTCACTGGATTAGACAGCCAGTTTCACTGGATTAACTGTCATCTCATTAAACTGTTAATAGGATTATGGCCCATGCTAGCAGTGTGTGTTTCACTTGGAGTGTAACAGCTACAAAATAGTGATGAAACAAGTATGTGATCGACTGAAGGGTAACACAACATCCCTGACTGGTTTCTTCATAGTACAGAGGATGATTTTCAGACAGACCTCTTTTCAACTTGAGGTATTGTCTTCATGTATGAAAGTTAAAAAAGTGCAGTGGAGGATAAATTGTTTAGCCCCTAGACTTCAGAGATATCAGGTATGTTCCAAATCTTGGGGTTTTTTATTAAACAAGTTGAATTTACAGTTTAAAATTAAGGCAACTTATTAAAACGTAAGCATTCTAGTGTAATATCACCACAATATTTATAATTTGAAGGTATATTCCTGTGGATGTACTCATATACTTCTAAGTTATTGAGGTTTAATAGCTTAAACCCATCAGTGTTATATCCTGCCACTGTCTAGAGTAGTAGGGGTGTCCACAGTCAGTTCTCAAAGGCAGCTGGCCTGCAGGTCTTGGATATGTCCTACTGCAGCACACCTGAAACACATTGATGAGTCAGCACGATTGGGCAGCATTTGACTACAAGCTGTTGAGGAGAGCCATTTAATATGAGTCAGGGGTGTTGGAGCAGGGACACATCTAAAACCTGCAAGACAGCGACCCTTGAGGACCGGAGATAGATAACCCTGGTCTAGAGTTTATTAATTCCCCCTTACTGGTCTTCAACATAATGATCTTTTCAGACTGTCATTATGAGGAAATTTACTTCAATCTTGTAGTCATTAGAAATTGCTGACATCTTCAGAGAGCCTAACCTGTTCCGACCTCTGCCTGCTATATATGTATCTCATTTAATGAGGCTTATTAGCAGTTTAGATGTTTTTATTATGACATGTTGGAAAAATTCACCCAGAACTTGACATTTTTGTAATTTTGGACATACAAGACAGGTTCTAAAATGATTAGTGTGTTTTTTAAAACTCCTGCACATTAGCACCGCACTACTGTACTTTACAGGATTATGCAGCTGTTTTTTATCTTGTTACTCTGCTTCCTCTTTATCTGATGATGCAGTGTGGGAAAAGATGGGAAAATTGGAGAGAAACAAAAGAGCAGACACTGTGACATGAGGTTATCGGTCAGATTTGAGGACATGATATTAATTTCATGGTATGCATGCTGAACCACTAAGAATGTCCAACCCCCAGGCTCTTCTGTGACCACAAATTAGGGCTGGGCGATATGGCCTAAAAATAAAATATCCGATTATTTATAACCAAATCCAATTTCCGATTTTAATCGTTTTTTTCTTTTTCTTTTACAAAACATGAATAAACTTATTAAAAAAATTTATTTGTTTATATAAATGAATGCCAGCTAAAATAAAGCAGATAATTCCCCTTATGAATGTTGTCTCTTAACTAGGGTTTGTGGGTGAAGCTGACTTCTGCATCTCATAGAGAGCAGCATTTCTCACTGCAGTTATACGCACAGCTAAATCCCAGGCGTGAGTGAAGGGTCACTTCACTGAAAATCTGTCAGACAAACACCGTTCTGGTGTGGAGGGAGGGCTAAGTCTGCTGCTAGCTATGGAAAAAAAAAAATCCAGATTTTCCTAAAAATAAATCTCCAGAAATGGAAAGTTCGATTTATCGATTAATCACCCAGCCCTACCACAAATGCATCTCATGAATGTGAAACCCAGGATAAATCATCCCAATAAATAAAATGCTGCAGATTTTTTTCCCTCTTCTCAAACTGGATCAAACCATAAAGAAAGTTTGTGCAGTAGTTGTTGGGTATTTACACTGTTATATTTACCAACTTAAATTTATGAAAACCTCAGTGTGATGAAGTGAAAGGGTAATTAAACAGAGAACACCAATTCAACATGTTTCTTGTTCACGTTTGGACTCAACACTTAATATCAGCATAAAAAAACACAAAAATTATGCATGCATGTAGTACAATAATCTGGTTTTGCTGGACAGATTTTCATGCTCGGGGGTGGGGGGGGTTAGATGAATATAAAAGTAATTATTTAGTAAGTATTAAAAAAATGATCAATTTATTGCAAGCATCCAATACCATATTAACTTTAGAGAGACTCAATATGAGCTTAAACAACTGGTGTAGATTGAAAAGGTGCGTTTATAAGCTTCACAACTGGACTCAGTGTTTGACTTTTTAAGTTTTTATCTAAGACATGCAATTGATTCCTTAGCTTTCCTTTAGCTGTAAAGCTAAAATTAAGAATGGTGGGGGGTCAACGACGACAGACTCCTCTTTATAAAAACAAAACAGCAGCCCTGAGACTGGACAGACATTGGGCAGTGCAAAAGAACTGCAACTTATACAGTGGAGTCATTGTCATTCTTGTGCATACAGCCGATTTGACATGGCAGAGTAAGAGTTGTGAGTTTCATTCTTACAGATGACACACATTTAGTAACGTGTCGCATATAGCTATCTATGCAGCAGGGCCACATGCCACCAGTTAAATTCAGTATTTAATGTGACCAACTACTGCCTTTAAAACAGTAACACGTTTTTCAAACTTCATGGCAGATTGGTGGTTCAGGATGTTGTCAGGGTCAGGGTTCTTCTTCTCACTGAAGGTGTTATTTATTTATTTTTTTGGCTCTGATCGTATGATTAAGTTTGCTCTGATGCTGCAGAATGAATCCTGGAAAGATCATAAGTTTCCCTGATGGTGTTGTGTAAAAATACAGTAGATCACAATCCATGATTGCTTTGTGTTCTTGCTCATTTTTACAGCCTATAAACATTTTTTGCACAGGACATAACGTCACATAATGATCTTTCTTGTTTGTTAGAAGATAGTTAGCATCAGCTAAAGAACAGGAATCCAGAGAAGACTTCACTGTCCAAGCAGACGTACATTCTTATGGCATTATTCAAACTAAAACTTGAATTGGAAATGTTCACACTACAGCTCAGAGATCCACCTTTCAAAATCAGGCACACTGTTGTCAACTGCAGGTTAGCTTGTATTAATGGTGGTTGCAAAAATAAAATATAAAGGCTTATTGATGAACCAGTATAATATTCAAAATCAAACATAATGCATTATGTCAATCTTTTACATCCCAGAATTTAAGCTTTTGTTTTGTATCTAACACCACTGGTGCATGCTCTTTTAATTTTTTTAGAAAGTCTGAAGCCTTTATTCTTTCTAGAAATGAAAGCTTAAGATTGTACTTCATCTTATATTCATTAATTTAAACCTGTCCCTGCCTTTACCCACTTTTTAACCATTTTTTTTGTTCTTTGTCCAAAGTTATACATACAGTATAGTCGGTCACAGCTACAATACTCAAACCCCAGCTCTATGTGTGTTTGTATATTTATGTCCACCTGTCATTCATCAGTGAAATTTCAATCTGTTTTTCAGGAGCCGGAGAGTCAGGAAAGAGCACCATAGTGAAGCAAATGAGGATTTTACATGTCAATGGCTTCAATGCAGAGTGAGTATGAGTGAACACCTATAAATAGTTGAGCATTTGTAGTATTGGCTCAGTGCTCCATTCATTCAAGATCAAGAACAACGTTGACTTGTTTTGTGGAAAATATCAACTCCAGACTGAATCTGGACACATCTCTAGTCATCCCAAAGACTAGCTGCACCAAAACTCTGACTAATGTGTAATAACTGGAAGTAAGATACTTAATCTAACAGTAAGGCACCAATTGTTTTCTTCATTCTATAAATGGGTTGTCTGCCCAAGTACACACCATTTCTGACACAATTCTGTGGAGACTTTGGCATGCAATGTAAAATTTGCTAAAACCCACCTTGTTGTTGCCATATGTCTCCCTAACATACTGTTTTGATTGGATGAGTCAACATGACAGACTACATCGTCTGCAATTGCCTGCGCGATGCAACTTTCCACATTCAACATCAGCAGTGGTCCATGTATGTAGTCCATGAATGCAGCAAGCTTAAACTGACCTTATGAACTGTCATTTCACATCAATACTTAAAGACAACTTGAAAAAAACTGCTTATTAATATAATCGCCATTTGTCTTTAAGGCCCACATCCTTAAAAACGTATCTAGGCTATCAATAAAATTAAGTGGTTAACACACACTTGTGATATTTCCCAATTTTGAATCTGCAAAGTTTTACTCACAGTTATCATAAATAGGTTTTGGGTATTGCCACTTATTTCCTAAATTGACTCAATTTTGATTCACAGAGCTCCAATTTAGCTCACTTAAGGTTTCTGGTCAATCTGATGCCGGTTCAGTTAGCAATATTTCAGATACAATTCTAAATTTGCTCAGATGTTAGGCAGAAAACAGTTTTGCACACAAGACTAATGAAGAAAAGCGTTAATTTCCGAAGGAGGAGGCATAAATGGTCGCTCCACAGATTTAAAGTTCACATATTATATATTTTTTCAACAATTTCATATGGGTGTCAGAGGTCCAACAACATTGTTTTTAAAGTGTATTACCCCAAATTCAGCCTTGGTCTTTAATTTCAGCCATTCCAAAAGTAGCTCTAGTGAGCTCTACTGAGAACGGGCTGTTTCTGTGTTTGAAATTTTAAATGTTCATGAGTGGTGCCTCTTCACGCCCCTCTCTGGGAGAGGATCTCGCTTTCGCTGGCGCCTGCACAGGATTTTAGAGGGCAGGCTCAGTTAGCCTTTCCTTTTGTGAGGTCACAAAAGAAAAGATCTCAGACTCGACTGTTTGAGCACACATTTGCTAAAAAGTGGAGCAAGCAAGTGAGAGGTGACAGAATTTTCAAATTTTTGGGCCTCTATATACAGGCTATGAGGACACACATGACTGTTAGAAAACCTTTGGAAAGTGAATTTAGCACAATATGTGACCTTTAATTAATACAAATAAGATCATTCAGTAGATGGTCTTTTCTAATTATTAATTATGTATTAATTGTGTTTTCAAAATGAGACAGCTTTGTCAACCCATCATGATGTCGTCTTTGGGAAGCTGAAATGTGGTGCCCCTTCTTCAGTGCAGTTTTAGCTTTGACAGGTTGAAATGAAAGGCATATTTCAGGCTTGCAGCATGAATTTATACATTATTATTATCATTAATACCAGGTAAAGAAAGTACACATATTGGGCAAAAAATATCAAATTACTAGGTTAATATTAGCCAGTTGGTCAACACTAATCTTCATCGGGCCAAAAATGTAATGTGTCTGCTGGGATTGGAGTTTTTAAATGTGCTCCAGTGTTTGTCTAAATTTTCTGGATACACAGTAAACCAGACAGCTACAAAATTCTTATTTTATTTAATTTTTCAAAGTTGATAAGACTAAAATTTTTCATTCCAGAAAGCTCTGAAGTAATAATAATTAAACATTATCTGGTCTCTTTTTCTCTTTTCTCTGCATTTTGGTTTCTGGATCACATCTTTAGCTTGTTTCAGTAAGCTAAAAACAATCTGTGTGCCAGTGACTTGGCGTGTAGTCGTCTGGTGGTTGTCATTTATGGGTTGGGACGGAAGCATCGTTGCAAAGTTACATTAGAAAATCAACACCTAAAGCAGACTAGAGCATATGACCCAGTGCATGACTTCACAACACTTATATGTGTGTTTGTGTTTAATAGAGTCTGTGTAGAAATGTATTAGCTGCAAATTCTTATGCTATTTCAGACTTTTATTTTCCTAATAATTTATTCAATTTGAAATGTAACCGATAATGTTAAAATATTGACTATGAAAAACTTGAGTATTTTCTCCAGAACCGCACCAGGTATAAAAAAACCTAGTATAGTTCTGGTAAAAGTATGTGGTAAATAAAAAAGTACGGGTTGCGTTTAGGAACTGTTGAGCATGTACAGAACCCCTATGCCAGTTTGCTTTCCATTGAACATGCACATGCAGGAGTAATCTGATTCTCAACCACAATATCTAGATTCAGTGGTCCAACTTTATAAATTCAGTGATGCAGTTAACTGATTAGAAAACTAGACATGTGTCCATTGAATTCTACGTACTAACAGCGCCCAAAATTAACACTCACCAGGCACCAAATCCGAGTAAATTTTTGTTTGGCGAGTAAATGTCAGAGTAAATGTTTGTACCAAATTAGTCATATTTTTCAGTCTTCCTTTAGGTGGATTTCTTCTTTATGTTCCTCTGCTGTCTGCATGTATGAACGACGCGCACATTCACAAACTGGGACTGGAGGATAAATCAGCAGGGCTTACAGCCCCAACCAGAAAGTTCAGTGAAAAGTGATGGTTTGGATATAACAGCGCCTTCTGTCTGCTTCACGGCCCGGTTCCACTCGCTTCCCACGCGCCGACTGTAGGCGGTAACACACCTGCACGTGCCGCGCTGTCAGCATAGCAGCACTCTGTTGGATGTGATGTTAGCCTGTTAGCTAAGCTTAGCTGTTTTCAACCTGAAGGGTGACGACAGCTGCATAACAGGTGTGACGTGACTCCGCGAGACTACGAACAGCTGTCAACCGATTAACTTATCAATATAATTATAATGATACTTATTATTATTGTATTTTGGAAAATGGTAAATGGACTTGTACTTATATAGCGCTTTTCCAGCCAGTTTGACCACTCAAAGCGCTTTACATTACTTATCACATTCACCCATTCACACACACATTCACACCCCGATAGGCACATCGGGAGGCAACTTGGGGTTAAGTGTCTTGCCCAAGGACACTTCGGCATGTAGTCAGTGGAAGCCTGGAAATCGATCCGCCTACCTTCCGGTCGAAAGACGACTGCTCTTCCTCCTTAACTACAGCCGCCCCACAAAAAAAAAATTTATGATTATTGATAAGCTATTTATATTCAATATTACTGATTTGTCATGAATCAGATTAGAAAGCTTTAAATTTATTTATTATCAATTTTTGTTCAGTTTATTTTTTAAACGATAAAAAAAAAAGCAAATATCAGGGAGTATGATCCCACCAAGGCTGTAATGCTGTGGCACAAGGACTGTTAAGAGCATGAGGCCAGACTTCACGGACTGTGTAAAAGCACGAAGAGTAGAGAAGGAGGAGACTGATTAGGTTTTAGTTAATGAATTCAGACATTAACACTTTATCAAATAAAACCATTTTTCTTGTTGCCTTTGTTTAATGTGACTTCCACTTTCAGTTTGGATACGACACAACATAGTGTTATAGAAAATAACATGTGCGTAGAGTTGTGTGTGTAATTTGGCCAGTAAAAAATATGTTTGGCCGGTGGATCAAAAAGTTAATTTCGGACACTGCGTACTAAAGAAGTGCTGTGCCAGTGTGAGTGCAGAGTGGGAGCGTGTGGCTGAGCTGTTATACACATGATTTGTTCTGTTGACCAGCAAAAAAGTCAGATTTCTGAAAGCCTGGTCACAGTCTAGCAGAAAATGGACCAATTTTGGTCACCTATTGAGCAATGGGACATTCCCAGCTGTGTGTGCTTAAATGGTGGTAGACAAATGCAGGATCATCAATTGCCATCAGATCTGAATTATTCATGGCTGCTCTGTTTCCTTACGTGCAATAGACATGTCCTGCAATCAAACATTACTGGATCCACACTCAAACGGGGACAAAACCACAGTCGACAGTGATAGGATTGTGATCAACTTCCTTGATAAACAGAAATTTTTAGCATTTGTCAAGTCTTGCTGGCTCACTAATAAAAAAAACTAATCATAAAACTCAGTTTCAGGGTTCAGATTTTTTATAGCCCTCTGGAAAATGTATGCTGGTAATATTTCTGAGTAGTTTTACCTTTTTTTTTTTAACTGATAGCTAGCATTCTATTTGATTTTATTGGCAGAATGGTGGTAATGTTTCTGGGCTCAATGTGTAATAATATTTATGACAACTTAACTTTTTTTTTATTATTTAATCTTTTTTTAACCTGGTGAAATAAGGTTTTTTTTTATAATAAAGACAAATCTTGTCAGGAATAGTGTCAGGAACATAATATTTAATTGAACTTTATTTATTTTCACTATACCATGTGAAGTGATGCGTTGAGCAGTTCATGGTGATGGATTTGTTGGTATAAACTGTGCAGTCCAAGCTCATTTCCAGACACCGTCTCAGAATATGATGTCATATTTTTATTCATAATATTCATATTTTTTTTAATATTATGGAAATGTCATTTAGTGTTTTTACAAAAAAAAAAATTTGTGTGCAAGAGAATTGTTGGAGCAGATGCATCCAGCATCAGTTCCCAAAGGCCGCAGTCCTGCAGGTTTTAGATGTTTCCCTGCTGAAGAAAACAAAAACACCACCGATTAAATGATCTGATCTGAATTAAATAAATCCGTAGATCGACCATTTATGCCTCTTCATTTGGAAGTGTGAAGGTTTTTCTCCATTAGTCTTGTGTGTAAGCTTGGATCCACAATCATCTTCTGTTCTTAGCAAATACAAATGCCATCCATCTCTTTGGGAGCTTGGTTAACTATCTTGTCATCTCTTTTTAGGAGCTTGGTTAACTATCTTGTCATCTCTTTTTAGGAGCTTGGCTCTGCCAAACAATCCAGGTTAAGCATTGCTTTTTGCCCCCCAACTGTCCCTGCACCTCTGTGATGAAGGTGCACAGAAACCCATCTATAAACTGGAACACCTCCATATAATTTAGTTGTTACATACAAGTTTGTGTGGTCAGATGGGCTACACTGATTTTATTTATTTATTTATTTATTTATATTTATTTATATTTTTTTTCATTGAAGTTACGCTAAAACCAAACTCTAAAACAGTGGCATATGTTAGTTGCTTGTGAGGCTTCACATGGAAAGCATTGTAATATTTATAAGATCCCCAGCCTTAAGCAGGACATTAATGCACTGATCTAAGACATAAAGGGTTCATTGATGTCTGTGATAAAAGATTTTTGGGTGAATGGATTGAGAAGTGTGGTAAATTCAGCGTAATTGCCCTGTGACCAGAAGACTGGTGGTTTCTACTGTTGGTCAGATTTGGGAAGATGAAAGAAAGAAAGATTCAATTCTACATTTCATTTTAACTGTGATGATTGAACTGTTTATGGGCAAGACAGTTAACTTCCAGTCTCACCACAGGAGCTTTGAAATGGTCAAAGTTGAGACAGTGATGGCCTTTTATAATTTTTTTCCCTCATTTTTGAGAAAAAAACTCTTGTAAATCAAAAATTTCAATTTAAGGAATACATGACGTCCATAAAATTGAAAATGAGCTGACTGAGACGATACTGTTATGGTGTTATTTATTTATTTTATTTTCAACTACATAATTTTGACTAAGTTATTTCTTAAAAGAAGAAACCCAACCAAAAAACAAACAATAATAAGTTTTAACTTGCATCCCAAAAAAACAAATTTGACTAATATATTTAAGTGTTCAAGTTTATTTTATTAAGCTCACTTAGGACGACCTTGGTTGCTCAAACACTAATAGTAAAACAATAAAAACAACAAAACAATGGTAACCATAAAACCATTAAACAACAACAAGAAAGTCAAGCTCAACTATGTTTAAAGGCTACTGCAAAGAAGTGTGTTTTTAGCAAGGCCTTAAAGACAGAAGGAGACTGACAGCTCTAATGTGTAGAGGCAGACCGTTCCACAGTTTGGAGGCAGACACTGAGAAAGACCTGTCACCTCTGGAAATGAGTCTGGAATGGGAAACGTCCAGGAGCAGCTCGGTGGAAGACCTCCGAGCTCTGACTGGAATGTGTTGATTAACTAACTCAGAAAAATATAAACAGGCCATTTAATGCTTTAAAAAAACACATAATAAAATGTTGAACTGGATCCTAAAACTGACAGGTACCCAGTGTGAATCAGCAAGGACGGGTTTCATGTGATCGCGTTGGAGTTGAGGAAGAGACAACTGGCCAAGATCTCATAGCAGGGAATTCATGTACTCCAACTGGGACATAATCATCAAATGAATGGCTTTCTCAAGGTCACTTCTTGGCATGTAGGGCTTAATCTTACTACGCAATCTCAAGTGGAAAAAGACACTTTTAACCACTTAGATGACCAGCTTGGACAAATTGGTTTGTTCTCATGTCAGTTAGGTTAATATTAATTTAACAAAGTTTATAGCATGAATTTATAGCACAATCATCTCAAGGCAATTTTAAAAATAACAGTCCAGTTCAATCCACGTCACTGTAGTCCAATTATAATCCAATTTAAACAAATCCATTATATCATCCACATTAGACACATTTATTATAACTGTGTTCATATGAGCCAATGGGTTAAAATAATAAGAGCTGCTAACAAAATCTATATTAGCAAACATTAAATCATCACTCATAATTAGCGAACAAACCCCCCACTGCCCACAAAAAAGAAAAGATATATCTAAAGGTAAAAATGCAGCAAATCAGTAGCCCAATCAGTCAAAAAGTGCACCTAATTTATGTGTACATTCTTAATTACAGCTCAGTTTGAGTCACCAGTCATCATAACTGCACTGTTATAATTTATGATGTCATAGGTTTCTCTTATCTGCTTCTCTCTGGCATCACACCTCTGTGAGTGCACTGATGACAACTTAGGTTACTTTACATGTAAGAAAAACTTCCCAAGAAGTCTTAATAAGTCCAAAACCAAAGATGGAAGGTTGTTAATTCCAAATGTGAGAAATTTGGGCCAAAATCAATGAATGTGATGACTGCAGTGAGGATACTTGACTCCAAGACATGTTTGCTGATGGCAGGAAAGACTTGTAGAGTGAGTACTGTCAGATAATGTTACAGCTAAACACCAAAACAAAGAACAAAAAGGGGGAAAATGAAAATACTAAGGCACGGAGGCAAGTGATCTCGAGACGGGAGAGTGTACAACCATGTGATTTATAATGACTGTCAGGTTGAAAACGTAAACTGGGCCTTCTCAATCTCTTTTCTAACCCAATAAGCTGCTTTACTACCTTTTTTCACTCTTTCTCTTTCCTCCGTCAGTGTAGAATAACCTCAAAGGTGTTTTTTCTTAGTAGCTGGAAAGAAATCTGGCTATTTTTTATGATGCTAGAAATGTTGAAAACCAAATGTTAAACATCTGTTAGGTATAGTTTTGTAAAGCTTGTAAGTTTATTTGCAGTAACACGCCACTTAGCTGCAAGGTGTATGTGTATGTAGTTTGTTTAAGACATTGTGATATCTTGTTTTCATTGTGTTTTGTTTTTTTTGTTTTTTTTCATGCAGCCCCAAATATTTTTTAGGGGAGATACTGCTATCAAAGATTTTCTCCAGGGTGAGGTTGTAGAAGAATTTCTCTGCTATTGGTTTTGGTTATAAAGGATTCATACTCCACCTCTTTCAATGAATTCATAAGAAAACCAGTAGAAATTGCAATGTAGCTGCAAAGTTTGGAAATTTTATCTTGTTAATTTTGTGTATATTTAGAACAGTGTGGAATCATCTCTTGTTTAAAATGTGAAACAAGCACAGAACTATGAGGTTCAACTTGCCCGTCAACACTGATGTAAACTATTGTAAACACAATGCACTGTTGTCCTGACAGACTCAAGGTAAAAGATGAAGACAAACCGGCTCTTGGTTGCATTTATCAGAAACATTTCTGTCTCAGAGAGTCCCAAATGTCTTGTACACACAGCTGTCTTTCCCAGCAGACATAATTTCTCCACCACGCGTGCCAGTGAAGGTCTATTTACCCTTCCAGATCAAAACAAACTCAACGCAGTGGCCACTGTCAGTGGAACGCGGATCCCTTTCTCTTCTTACTTTATTTATATATATATATATATATATATATATATATACATATATATATATATATATATATATATATACATATATATATATACATATATATATATATATATATATATATATACATATATATATACATATATATATAGTGTTATTTTTAATATATGCCAGTACTTGCCAGTTAAACTAAACTGTTTTTGTTCAAGTTAATATGAATTAGTTTTACAAATTTTTGACATGTATATGTCAAAAATGTACATGTCAAAGTATACATTATACAGTAGATACATTTTACTTTTATTTATTTTAAATTTTTTTTGTATTTAGCCTATAATATATTGAGATCTGTTTTTCTGTTCCAGAGAAAAGAAGCAGAAAATTCAAGACATCAAGAATAATATCAAAGAAGCTATTGAGGTAAGTGTCTATGTTCATAGCCTGTATGCTGCTTGTAGAACTGTTTAAACTAAAGGTTTAAAAGACTTTTATATATATTAGAGCACATGGTATTTTCTCCAGTTTTTTTAAATTATGCTCACCTTTTGCATTTTGCTGTATTTTATTTGGGTTTGTGTGTTATGACAGACCATCGTAACAGCCATGAACACACTCACACCACCAGTGCAGCTGGCATGTCCAGAGAACCAGTACCGGATCGAATACGTCCTCAACCTTGTCAACCAAAAGGATTTCGAGTTTCCATCTGTGAGTAGCCTGATTTCACTGGAGATTTGCACAAACACAAACATACACACACCCATGCAATCAGAAATATTCCTCATAGAGAAAATTTGGATGACAAAACAAAATTCCTGTGGCTCGAGGGTGTCATGTGACCATGTAATTCAGTTTGAACCTACTGTACTTTATTTTAGGGCATTCTGAAAGCATTACATTTTCAACAAAGATTTGAAGTTTTTTTCCTCTAAAAAGTTGCCAAGATGGTAAAGTTTAATTTAGGATCTGTTTGAAATCTTGTCTGATCCAACCAGCGGCTGTGTTACCAACACAGAGGTTTGCTAATGACCCCATGGGTAGTGTCTTTGTGGGTTTTGTATTCTCAGTGGGATGTTCCCATTAACTAATTGTCCACACCAAGAGACTAAACTGCAAAGCCTCAGTTTTCATCCACTGCCACCTGTGGGGCTGAGCTTAATTTAATTTTCACTTTATTCAGTCTTACCTGTTCTTGATGTCATCATGGAGGCATCTGCCTCCATGTAACCAAATATGAGTTCACATTCAAATTAAAGCACACTAAACAATGCTCTCATGGGTCCGACCTGAAATATGCTGGTGCTTGAGATGCTGATTAGAAGTTGGGACTTGTTAGAAAAGGTGTGACACTCTTACTGACACTTTTTTTTTTTAACAAAACATGATGTAAAAATAATTGTACACTGCAAGAAAAGGGGCATTACACTGACGTAACATTATGATAAAGGAGTAAAAAATACAGCAACAACAGGACTAAAGGCTAAAGTTATAACATTTAAAGACAATTACAATGAAAGTGACAAATGCAGGAAAAAGCAATAAGTAGGATTTAAAAGAAAATAAAGTTTTAAAGTAATAGTATTTATTTGTATTGATCATGTATGTGTCATTAAGCTAATGCGTGTGTGCGCACACCCCTGCCCATGTCCATGATGTTGCTCCTGCTGTCATCCGTAGCTGCAACAGTGGTTTTTAAAAATGGACATAGCTAGCAATCACCAAACACCTACATCATGTATGTTCCTCTGAACACCCTGCGTTGAAGTAAAAGCTATAGTGGTTATAGGAACTGAGGGCCATGATCCCTAGTTCCTATCTGTCAGAGTGCGCGAAAAAGCGGCTTTATTCCTGAAAAGGTTACTGGAACTTCAAAAAGTTCCTACAGTGGGAAAGTCACAGGACAAAATGGAAGTCGTTTCTCTCTCACTGTTCCACCAACAAGTAATAATAATGAAAAAAATAACATAGCAAGTCCACCCTGACCCATCAGCACCAGAGTGAAAGACACACCAGAGTGCTATCTGGATGTCCTAACAAGGGTCAGTATGGGTTTTATTGATGATTGCATAGTTAACATCTGCTGGTCATTACTTTTATTTGCATGGTTATTGTGATTAATGTTGAACTTCTATGAGCCACGCTAACACTCGGGCTGGAAAGAGCTGGCCCACAGCATGACATTCCAGCAGGGCAGTCCTCTCCTGTGGATGAGGCAGAGCTATATTCCATCCATCCATGGACTTTATCTAATTGGGTATTTTTGGTTGCATGGCTTGTAAAATTAATGTTGAACAATAAAAAAAAATAACAAGTTTGATTTGAGGACAAAGCCGATTACAAAGATGAATTAAAAGGTAAACAAAATAAGGTGGTCAGCCATGTTTAAATAAAACCCAAATCCACATGACATTGATTTATATATTTATTTATGAATAATAAAGTGATATATAGTTTCTGAACAGTCCGACTCAGCAACAATTCATTAAGCAACATCTGCTGTTACAGGAATCAGATGTGTGGGTTCTTACAGGACTTTCTTTTCTGCACAGTGTATTGCACTCAGTTGTTGAAAAGCCATTATGTGTTGCTGTTCATCATCTTTGGCTGATTGGCTGTACTTGTTTGTTGGGTTGACTTGTTTTTGGCAAGCGCTACATAGTTTCCAAGTTGTAAAACAGAATGGCAAAAACAAATTGCGCTGTCACTGGAAACTGCTTTTGTTTTGTTATTTTGCACATGTGCAGGGGTATACTCAGGCTTCATAGACGCAACATCATTTCCACTTTGTTTTTTCCTTTGTCATTTTTCCTAGGGACAATAATAAAAAGAAGAATCTGTTTTTTTTTTTGTTTTTTTTTTGTTTTTGTTTTTTTTTTAAATGGTTGAGATTACATCTAATAATGTTGTGGCCATACTTAATCAATCAAAGCTTGAAACAGTAATGGGATAACAAACGCTTATTTTATCATTACATTTCCAGCCCAAGTGGTAGAAAAACCTCAGTTAAATTTACTTCCACAATTTTTTTATGATTCATTCGAGTTACTGAAAAATGTGCTCTTCCAAATGGTAGTACAGGCAGTTAAAAGGGTAAGATGGTAACCAGTTGCAATAAATGAAGTTGCTTTTAATCTTTGTTCAATAATGCAGCAAATTGGTGACCTGTATAAAAATTAAAGCTCTATTTAGATGAGAATATTGACTTTAGGCAGGGTATCAGCATTAGACTATAGCAGAAACAGTGCTGCAGATAGTATGTAAAAAGCTGCTAATCGGCTAACGCTGATCTTGTGTGGGTCTGATCTGAACTCATTCACTACAGCATTGAATGTTACAGTGCAGTTAACACCAGTTTCCACAGTACTGGGGATTTTTTTTTACCAGAACCTTTTAAATATCTTTATAAATATGAGATGTTAATGTTAGCCCAGACCACTGAAAATGTCAGAATAGAAATATTTTACATTGCCATTTTATTGGACTTTTAGTAGTTATACAATTTTTTCCCCATTCATTACAATTCATTTGTAATTTTTGAAGACTTACTACAGTTTGCATAATTCTCACTATGTTCTGTCCAAATTATTTAATGTAAAAACAGTGTGATAGACCCTTATGTAAAACAAAATTAAACAAGCAGGCAAAGATTCTTCAAAATCTTTGATGCTGAGCCTCAGTCTTAAAGGTGTGCAAGTTCTACTGACGTTTAGTGGTTCAGATGGAGATAGCAACCATCTCAAACACCATAAACACAGTCTTGATGTTGCAAGATTATGTGAGAGTAACAGCCAGATCTATAAAAGCAAGACCAAAAAAAGATGGCACAACATTCAAATCAACACATGTTTGACCTTCGCATCTCTTTTGGGTTTTCTTGTTTTGTAAGGAGTAGACACTTAACTAACAAACTATGCTTTATTAAACAGAGGATTATTTCCTACATAACATTACATGGCAGTTGAAGGTTTTATTGTTTATAGAAAATATGTATATCATTGTGAGATAAAACTGCTGTTTTTTCTGTTGACATGAGCAGTCCAACAGCAGTATAATACAGTCAGCTGTGATGGCAAAGATCAGAGAAGCCAGATGACTGAACAGAGGTTCTCTCTTTCAGAAAAGACATACTGGGAGGGAGTCACGTGTGACTAACAGACCCAGTGAACTCATGTACACAAAAGAGATGACAAACTGTGTTAAAAGGCTTATCTTGTGCTAATTATTAATGATAATTCCCTATTAAGGAATGTTTGCATCATTAACAACAACAACTCAACAACTAGGAAGACATTACATTGGCACATCTAATGAAATTTAAAAAAAAAAAAGAAACATTTAGCCGATCAGTTGCTCTCCAGTATGAAAAACAGCAGATAAAAAGATTCATTTTAAAACATGGGCTTAATATGAAGCATTCGATAATAAAAATGGCAGAGTTAGAATCCTGCAGTGTCTTCTACTGTCAGGATTCTAGTGTAGTTTGTGTGCAGTATGACTATTACTGCTGTTGTTCTCTAATTTTCCACCTCTTTTTAATGAAAAGGACACATGGTCACTTAGTATAAAGAATAAAGTACACAGTGAAGTGCTTAATTAATGCCATATATTTGTTATTCAATGAGTAGTAAAGTATCTCCCCATGGCTTCACCCCTGTTTACCTTTGCAGACATGTACACAGGCATCGACCAGACACAATGTATATTGCATGTGGTGTCAACAAAAATGCTGTTCCCCTGGTGACCTCAGACACACATCATTGACAACAGACAGCCTTGTCATATTTGTGATTGGCTGTCATCTCTGTCATGACTGCATAGTAAACACTCGGCATGTCTCCTACTTGTAAGGCCATGTCCTTTCTTTGAGTCACTGTACAGTTACATGTAATGTTAGTTGACACTGTTAATAAAAAAGTTCTTTATGTAAACTAAGAATTTTATTAACACAAGACCCACCTTCTTTGTCATGGCCTTCTTTGTCATCCTTTCCCCCCTAGGAGTTTTACGATCATGCGAAGACATTGTGGCAGGATGAAGGGGTCCGGGCGTGCTACGAAAGATCCAACGAGTACCAGCTAATTGACTGTGCACAATAGTAAGTACTTTTCTGTTTGCTAAACACCAATTCTTCTTGTAGCCACCTTTTGCCATTTTTAATGCAATGCAATAGGCTTGCAAAAGTGATGATTTATATGAAGTTTCTTATGTTTAGTGTTTATTGTCATTGGAAGTGACTCAACTCACTGAAAGAACATTTCTATCACAGTTATATGGCTTCAACTCCTGCATGTGTAGTCGCTGTTTGTTTGCTACTTGGTTAATATTTCTGGATTTTGTTCATGTTTAACATGACACAAAATTTTCTAGATTCCCTGAACTGTCTTTGAAATGACACATTTTTCAGGATGTACTAGGTTGTGGCATATGGTGGAATTTAGGAGTGTATCTGATGGTCATTTTCATTAATTACCTTTTATGATAATGACTTTTGAAACCAGTTGAGCACAAATAAATTTACTTTTTATAGTTCTAAGCTAGTTAATAAGACAGACTTGAAACCTGGTTTAATTTTATTTCTTTATACATATTTCTTTTGCCTCAAAGCTTTCTCTTATTTGAAAAATCTCATTGGCTTAGGAAGGTTGAATGCAGCTATGAAAAGAGCTGTTTGAATTTTCTTAGTTCTAAGGAAAGAATCACCAATGCTTCCTTTATTATCTGCTTTAAGGTAGAAACACTGGAGTGTCCTTTATAAGAGAAAGGAGATAATTCTGTCTCACAATTCCTTACAGCCACAATTTGTAAAGTGCTGATTAGTTATGTTTCTGTAGTCTTACTATGATTGCTGAGGATTAATATGAGGACAGTGGGGTGATTGTGACATGTTTTACTTTGGTGCCTTTTTGTTTAATTGCAAAAAATTGTTATAAATTGAAATTTTATATTTTAACATACTAACATGATATATGGTCTCTGTGTAATAATCTGATATAATTTCAATAGATGAAGTATCTGAAACACTTTCTGCAGAATATTTATTGAGCAGCTTAGTGTCCGTGTGCTTGTCTTTACCTAAGTCCTTCCACATTTCTTCTACCACCTTTCCTTAACCCCATTTTTTCCAGTAAGGTTGGGCAACAGAGTTTGGTAGATGATAAATGGCCTTTGTATTTTATTCTTTTTTTTTTTTACTATTCAACTGTACCCAGAAAGGCTGATAAGGATTGGAGGCTATTTATTAGTTTGATAAAGTGACATTATTGACACACAGAAAAAATGTCCTGAGATTATATATTGAATTTCTTAAGGTAATTTAAAGAGAAACTTTTCAATTTCAATCTTTTAGCATTATTCAGAACTTGTATATCTGTAAGGTTATTTAAATTTGACAAAAATACACAGGCCAGGTTTTGCATTCATGCCCATCATCTGGTTGTCAGATGTCAGTATTGCAGAATTTATCCTAATTTCTGGCAGGGCGGTCTAGATTACACTCTGAAGTCTGGAAAACAGTAAGTTTACCCCCAAGGAAGATGGTCAGAAAAATATAAACACTGCCCAGCTGCTAAGATCAAATTTAAGAAGAATTGCAACTCAATACAGACACCCTGGGGTCAAACATGAAGCCAGCTAGTGATTATTAAAACTAATTTCAACTCCATGTCTGACCCAAAACAGCAAAAACCATTTGACCCTACATTGTTATTCCTCACAGTGAGTAAAAAATAAGGATTTTCTTCCTCTCAAGATCATCTTGCTCCTGTTAGTTGGTGGATTTTTTTTGTCTTTTTGTGTTTATTTCCCAGGCACCTTTAAAAAAGTCACTCTATAGTGTGGTTGGAGTACCATAATCGTGCATAAACTTTTAAAAGCTATACTGTAGCTTTTATAGCTTTAATGGGTTTAATTAGCAGGTCTTCACTGAGACATCTGTAACTTAGCTTTGCACAGTTAAAGGTCAACATGTGTAGTTTAGTATTCAACGCTGACCAACTCGATAGTCACATCATATCAAGTACTATTGAGTCTGAATGAGATATTGCAAAATAAGTATTAAACATTTAAGTGAATGTGATAAAGATTTGGCTCTTTAGCAACACCTAGTGGCAGCTGTAGGATGCCACCCTTTACATTCACCAATTTCAAAAACGTAATTGGCCTCTATTGAGTAACTTTTTACTTTGCTTTCCTCTGTGTCTCTTTCAGCTAACTGCCAAATATTGAATCATTGCACAGCGCCAACATTAGCTACATGCTTGTCTAATTAACAGATCTATTTCATCATTTCAGTGGTCATACATAGTGAGTAGTGAATTTTTTCTCTATGTGAACATTCAGAAATCTCAACAAATGTGGGTCAACACAGACTCATTTAACACCAAATCCTCTGTAGTGATCATAAATATTTTATAATGTAGACATTTAACTGATACATTAATCACACCAGAGTGTCTTCGATCTATTGTTACCATCTCATAGTTAATTGCAGAGTTGTCTGTAGCTCACACTTCTGGGGCAAAAAGCAGTAAGAGAGTGAAGGAGTCATGCAACAGCAGCAGTTTGTAGTGTTTGGGAGCAAACATGGCCGAGGCTGAGTCATCGACAGATAAGAGGATGTTTAGAGAAAGAGGAGGGGTGATGTTTGAGGAGGATAACTTTCTGCAGGTCTGGACTACAAGCCTGTAGGCCTCAAATGCTTTCTACCATTTTATAACTCTTGGTGACTACAACATGCATGTAAGTTAGGCCTGTGAATTAATTTGGTCTGTTAGGAGTTATGATGGGGAGGGGGAAAAAAAACAACAAAAAACGGCCCTTATCTCCCTCAGGCGGTTTAGATGGTACAGTCCAAAATTGTGTTCCCCTCCCCTTTGTCGCTCATGCATCCAGCACAAAAAACACAAACTCATCCTGCTCTCGCTTTCTTTCACTCCTCTTCTGTCTTCTGTTTCTACATCTCCATCCATCTGTCTTGTCTCTGGAGCAACTCCAGCTGCACAAGATTGGGAGCTGATATACTATTAATAGTGTCTGTGGTTGTGTCTCCATGGTAACCGCGCTGCAGGCCAGGGTGCTGGGGAGCTATTTTTGAAATTTGCTCTGTAAATGTTCAGGCTGACGCCACTACACTTTCATCCTGTCTCTGTCTCTCCATTCTCCTCCTTACTTCTGTTTATTTACACAGGATTTGAAAAAAAAAGAAAGTTTAGTTTTTGTTTAGTTTGGTTTGGGTTGTTTTTCACTTAGGTCCCAAAGTTTGTTGTGTTTTGATCATCTCAGAAGATTTGAGTAATGGCAGATGCCACCCACCCCCCTCCCATATAAATGTATTTACTCTGTAGAGAATACACCGTTAAAAGTTAGATGTGCCACACTGTCTTTCCTGCACAATCCTGCAAATACAACTGTTTTACATCTTAGCTGCAGTGTTACATGTCTTTTTCACTTGTCTTTATAACTTTCTAATACTTTCTGATGAACCTTTTCTTCTGTGTGTTGCAACAAGTTGTTAAAAAGGGCTTTTTTTTCTGTACAGAGCACAGTCATGTTTGGAGTTCAGACTATTTATTTTTCTATCAGACTATTTAAGTTTTACAGTATCACACGAACAGTATGAATCCACGATCAAGTCAAGTGTCTAATTTCACTGATTTATCTCTCCTTGTTGTTTTGTGTCTTGTCTTCAGTTTTCTAGATAAGATCGACATTGTAAAACAGAGTGATTACACTCCAACGGATCAGGTGTGTATTTTGAGCTAAAATGTTCTGTTAAGCTGTTGGGATAATAATAGAAGTTTGACAGTGTAGACATGAATAGGAGAGTTCAGGAAAGTCTGTTGGGTGGGAATCTTCTGAGTTAATTTTGATTTTCCCGGCTGTCACAGAATAATCTTTTAGTTTCATTTTCATTTTGCTTCCAGCCTGCCTCTCAAAAGTCTTAAAAGTGGAAGAAAAATTTTTTAATTTGCCCCAGTTTTATCACTTGTTATTGAAAATGGGACATAGAAGCCGTTTGTGCAGTCTTAACAATTGGCCCAGTTTTTACTGTAAAAACCATCAAAATTCCTGTAAATTATGTTAAAGATCTTTTCTCTGACTTTATGTCAATTTCATAGGATTTGCTTCGGTGCAGAGTACTGACCTCAGGGATCTTTGAAACAAGATTCCAAGTGGACAAAGTAAATTTCCAGTAAGTAAGACTAGAAGAGGAATAAATGTACCTCTTATCTGGCACTTTCTTAGAAAAATAACACTGTTCCTTAGGATATAAACACATGATGCGACTGATGATCAGTTAATCCACATAATGGCAGTGTTTCATAAATTAATGCCGATGTCTCTTATTTTACCTACACAGTATGTTCGATGTTGGTGGTCAAAGAGATGAGCGCCGGAAATGGATTCAGTGCTTTAACGGTAACTTGTGTTAATTTCTGCTTCCTCCCCCTTCATGCAGCTTACATCATTTTCTCTCCCTATGTTTTATTTGATTCTGTTTCTTCCTCTTCCTCAGATGTAACGGCTATCATCTTCGTTGTGGCCAGTAGCAGTTACAACATGGTGATCCGAGAGGACAATCAGACCAACCGTTTACAAGAGGCCCTCAACCTCTTCAAGAACATCTGGAACAACAGGTGAAGGAAGATGCCCTGTCTGTTTTCACTCGCTCTTCAAAGATGTTAAGAATGATGAATTTCTAAAATTGTTTCACATGGAATGTACGGTTCAAAATGGCAACACACAAAAGGAGAGTATCAGATTTTTGTAAAAGCAGACCGGAGTTATATTAAATTGGTTTGATGATTTGAGCTAAGTCAGTGAATTAGTGTAGAATTAAGTAAAATGTTTAACTTGTGAATTCAAGGCATTAGGTCTGAACTTTCTCTGCAGCTTAGCGTTACACATACACTTCTCGGCAGATGTTTTGGTGGATATTATTGATAGTCACAATAACAAATATTCTGCAGCGGTGCCCAAATATGCATCACGTCCTCTCCAGAAAGCAGACATAATGCACAAAATGTGGTGATCACAAAATATATATATTATATTATAATTGCATGTAGATTTTTGTCTGTCTTGTTAAGTTTTCAGAACAGGAAACACTTTAAGGAGGAGTATAAAAAAATCTTAAACTCATTTGAAGTTTTTTACTTATGATTAGCAAAGTTCAGAAGCTGTTTCACTCTGTGTTGTGAGTTTAACTTGTAAAAGCAGCTGTAAAAAAACAACTTTTTTTTTATTTGCAGTGCTGGGATAATTATTGTGTCCTAGAAATGATTTACTCTTGTAATGTCATTTCCTGATACAGATATCATCTACTGACCCTGGTTTAGACCCTCTCTTTCCTTCCCAGACCTTTAAGCACAGTTTAATACCTCAGTGTGTGAGGTATTCAGTGTTTTGTTTTTTTTCTTTATTATTTTTAGGTGGCTGCGGACCATTTCTGTCATCTTGTTCCTAAATAAACAAGACCTGCTCGCAGAGAAAGTGCTGGCAGGGAAATCCAAAATTGAGGAATACTTCCCTGAATTTGCTCGTTACTTCACACCTGATGATGGTGAGCAGATACTTAGATCTCTTATGAAATTAAATGTTATATACATTCAGTGGGTTTGAACATTTGGTTTCCAAACTGCCTCAAATTATTGTTGAAGTTTTGTTCCTTTTTAGGTCTCAGCAGGATATAAAGGCCCTTAAAAACTGTACAATGCCTTGTTTTAAGTGGCTTCTTTTTTTCAGACTTTCCTAAAAGTAAAATATTAGTTTCTGGTCTGGAAAAATGCCAGTATGCTCTTCTTTTTTTGTGTGTGTGTGTGTTTTGTTTTGTTTTTCTTTTTCACTAATATATTCCAGTGAACTTAATAAAAATGTGTCCTTATAATGTGTAAAAAGTCTTTTAGAATGCAGATAAAACTACAGGATTCTTATGAAGGAAAATTGAGAAATGAAGCAGCTCTGCAAATACATGCAGAAAAAAACAAAACAAAAACAAAAAAACAACTTGTAGTGGTCATCCATCCAAAAATTAGATCCACAATTAGTGAAACTAGCCACTAGAGGTCATCCTTGACTAACACTTCAATGTCATAGTTAATCTCAATGAAGTCTCTTCTTACTCACATCATAATGTGTATCTGCTAGCTAGAAATTATGTGATCCATTCATGTTTGCATAGTTCTTACCTGACAGGTTCTTATTATTAAAGATTGGTAACATTTCTGTCTCCTGACAGCAACACCAGAGCCTGGAGAAGATCCACGTGTTACAAGGGCAAAATACTTCATAAGAGACGAATTCCTGGTAAGTGTATATTAACTGTATACAGCATAACTAGTAACATTTGTATGCTGTGTGTAAACTGAGTTAAACAGGACATATTGTGAAAAATGTAATGAGAGAAATGCAAGTATTTGAGAATTAAGGAAGCTGCTGTGGCGTGTCTCTGTGTTGTTTTGAGGAAAGCACACTAAAACAACACATTTTACTACGATTTTAGAAAATTGTGTCAGGTTTTGAAAAAGAGAAGTGATTGCTGTTGTAGGAAGGAGTCTTTTAGCTGCTGGTAATTCTCAGTGAAAAATTG
This sequence comes from Melanotaenia boesemani, assembly GCF_017639745.1. Taxonomy (NCBI): domain Eukaryota; kingdom Metazoa; phylum Chordata; class Actinopteri; order Atheriniformes; family Melanotaeniidae; genus Melanotaenia; species Melanotaenia boesemani. The sequence continues at coordinate 21,060,753 of NC_055694.1, forward strand.
TGCGTTTTTCTTTGTCCTTCTGCAGAGGATCAGCACAGCAAGTGTGGATGGGAGGCATTACTGTTACCCCCACTTCACCTGCGCCGTCGACACGGAGAACATCCGCCGCGTCTTTAACGACTGTCGAGACATCATCCAGCGGATGCACCTGCGGCAGTACGAGCTGTTGTGATGGGAGAGGAAAGGTCTCCACCCAAAACCTGAAACAGATCGGACTTCAAAAAAGAAAAAAAAACACTGAATTTTGATATGTGTGAGCTCCTGTGACAAAAGGAGGAGGCAGTCAACACACACGCACATACACACACACACACACACACACATATATATTCAGTAAACACACCCAGAACTGCCCCTGATGCAAACTCCCTACCTGATACAGAAAGAGCTATTTTGATGACAGGGTTTCAGGGGCTACATCATAAAGAGACTCTGATCTCCACCTTCAGCCATATTCCAAGCTCCGTCACCTTTGTCATTATGTATCGTACCCTGTACACATTACCTTCACCTTTCTGAGAGCTGTGAACGGCCCAGTGTGGACCGTGTTTCCTGCAGTTGCGATTGTAGGATTTTCCCTGTTGGTGAAAAGCAAGAGAGCTAAAACATCAATGCAACTGGGAAAGAGATAACTGTTGAATTATTGCAAAAAGAAAATAAATGTATCACAACAGATCCGCTGAACACTGTATCTTACACACACACACACACACAAAAAAAGAAAAGGAAAAAAAACACAAGCACTGTGCTCAGGACTTGACTTGAACCGTGTTCACCAAACCTTCCTATCACTACGACATCTTTAAATCCAACCAATCTGCTTGCACAGAAACGTATCACACCTGCTTTTTAAAGGACAGCATGACCGGAGGGAATCTGGAGGTGCTTTTCTGGTGACAAGTGGCGGGCTTCTTCAGCTGCCCACTAATTTGTCCTGAAGGGCTTTGAGATTAAATGGATCAAGTGGCTGTGCAACTAGCCCCGAAGAGCTGCATTACCACGGACTAAACGGACCACGAGTGTGTTACAGAGACTACAGGGTGGGTAGGGCTTTGGAAACAGGACACACCTGACTGATGTGAATTTCTTTGGAGTTCAGACATCTTAGACAGGGAAAACAACGACTTCTCCACAGAACTGTTTTGCCACCTGACTCTGCCTTGTTGGTAGTGGAGCAAAATGTGAGGAGGATATATTGAATTTAAAAAGAAAAACAAAATGAAACAAAAAAGCCAACTTTTTTGGAATTTAAATGGAGGGCAAAAAGTTCCCTTCTTCAGTACAGTATCATATAAGTTAATGAGAACTCTCATCTTGTTTTATTGTCTCCACAGCTGTTTTTGTCTGTGTAGACCTTTGTGCCATTGTGCCCTGTGCGCTTTTTCTTTACTCTGTCATTCTCTCCTTTTTTCCACCCTTGACACCCTTGTTCACTCTCCTCTTTCTTCCCCACATCCTCTTTCTCCTCTTCCTCCTCTCTCCCCGTCTTTCCAGTTGCACTTTCCTGGCAGTGTTTGTTTAAGGAGAAAATTAAATATTTAAACCTGGACTATGAAAAAGAAAATGACAGCAAACCGAATTTTATTGTTTTGTTTTTTTTTTTGTGTGTGTGTTTTTTTTTTTTTTTTGTTATTTGTACTCGTGGTTGAACAACCTGCCCATAGCTCCCTGCCTTTCCTCCCCCATCATTCCTCCATCTTTCCCCCAACCTCTTACCCCTTTGTATGTCTGTCTTTACTTTACTGCTGAACTATTATTCTTGTACAGACTGTAAAATGTATTATTTTGTACAACTTTATTGAAAAAAAAAAAAACTTTTAGAAGATCCCTGTGCCTTGATCACGACTGTACGTGTGTAATGAGCTAAAGTGGGTGTCATACTGCGCTGTATAGCTTGGCCAATACCCTCCTAAATCCCTGCCTCCCTTGCTTCTTCCCTTTCTTTCTTTATCCCTTCCTCTTTGTCTCTATCTTGCTTTTTCCTCTGTCCTCGCTCTTCCTCCCCGAAGATTGTGGACAACCATTTGTAGCTTTTGTAGTTTTATTTCTCTTCCCTTATCCTTCCCATTCTCTCATTATGATTTAAATGTCTATTTTTGGATCCATATACCCCAAAAAGATAAATATATGAAATGTATATGGGTTTAAAAAAAAGTATTTTATTAGAATCAAATGAACCTTGACAAATTGTACACTTGATAGTGTGCGTATTGCTATAACTTAAATCCTTTCAACTGAAGTTGTGTTCAGGTTTCTTTTGTTTTCTCGTGCCAAAATCTGCTACAGAGGTGACTGATGTAAATCCTTGCTTGTTTCAGAAATCATTTTCTTTTTCTTCCTTCTTTTGAAAAAGGGCTTAGGGGGGAAAAGGTAAAAAAATTAGATTTTCTGATAAGGTGGGATGGAAAGCCTTGCTATGAAGAGAAAGCTTTTATCATATTAGCATCTCTCCTATCTTTGTCCCCTGATCTTATTTCAATCTATTTATCAAATTTGGGTCTACTTTTTAGCTATAAGAAGGATTTGTTTTGTTTTTTTTCCCTAAAGATTTCAGGTTTGCGGACAGCTATAAGCAATTCATTACACATGACATCAATCCCACACACAGGAAACACTTATAGGTTTTCTTATAAATTGCATTTTACAATCTTATCCCTAAATTTTCATCTGTCAGAAAGGGGGTTGTAAATCTTTGCCAGAGGAAGTGAAGTTTCCTGTTCGTTTAACCGTTATTTCCTCTACACATAGTTTCTTGGGATGAAAACCTAAGCTTTAAAGTCTGATTCTGAAAGGAGACCTTCAGGTTTGAACCTGTAAATTAAGATTAAAAGATAAATTTATTTAAAGGATCATCTCACTTTCCATCAACATGACTGAGTTGAAAATATGTAGATATCCAATTTCCTTCAAATACAGCTAATTTAATTTTTTCAACTGTTACCTCTACATCATTCAAAAAGGGAACATTTTTGCTTCTTCAGTGTCGCAGAACAAACCGTCTCAGCACCCAAACAGTGTCCACACTGAAAACTTTATTTTAATTCCCATCTCAGTTTTTTTGTTATGCCAGATTTATTTGGCTGAATTATGGAGAAGTAAGTCTAAAAAGGTGAACAAGCCATCTCTGGTAGCTGCATCTTATTGAATGTTAATCCTTGAAAAAACACTTTGAGTTTTACTCCAGCTTCACTCTGGACATTAGAGAATTGGATGTCAGTAACAAAACTGGTTTGATTTAACTTTACTCTTACAGTTTTAATGTAGGCTAATGACTTCAAAATGTTTTTTTATTCAAACTGCCCAACTATAAAAATGCTCTAAAGTGATGGCTTCATAAAAGATTTGGGAAGCGGTTGAGTTTTGACCTATGTGGTTGGTTCAGACTGTTAAAAGTCCTCACAGTTCAGTTAATTTGCAGCTGTTGTAGAAGTAGAGTTTCGTAATTTTGCCTTTTTTTATCTAAATTGTGACTGAGAGGACATAATTACACTTTAGGGTAAAGAACCAGCTGCCAGAGTGTTTTTAGAAAGTATCAGTTTGTCAGAGATTAAATGAGATCTGGAAGAGGTGGGGGAAAAAGCAGATTATGAATCATATCTGATTTATCGCTGCACATCAGTCCAAAACAGCATTTGGATGAACAACACAATATATTAGACTGAACAAGGTGTCGGTAGTGCAAACGAGTTGTGAAGGTGAAACAAACTTTTTACATAACTTGCCAATTTGACTTAAACTGCCAATAAGCCAACACATCATATAGCTTTAAATTAATAGTAAATGTCTGTTTTTCAGGGAGACATGCTTTATCTTAATATCACATCTAGCTTTGTGTTTCTCAGGAAATTGTTCTAGATATTTGTATTTTTAAAAATTTAAATGATAATGCTCATAATGAGGTCTAAAGAAAGGAACTTCAGACCTGCTAAGTTGACAGTATTTGACTGCAGTCTTGAGACTCCAGAGCTGCTCCCTACTGTTTTATTAGGTGTGTTCAGGTGTCTTATGTTTGGTAGGAAGAATACTTAATTGCACATAGATTTAAACAAGATGGGTGTAACAATAATCATATGGAAGCAAGCCCTGTTCAGATGAGGGACAACTTGATAAAAATTTATGAATTTGTTGAAACTACTAACAAGTTTCATAATGTAGTTAAATTCTGTAAAGCCTCTGGTAAATATAAAAAACTAAGCATAATGAACAGTGTGTTTAAAATGATAAATTATTGACTGACTAAAGTAACAGAAAATATTAAAGGATGAAATACAAACAACAACCAGACAAAATATTTAGTAAAAGTTGTATTCCAGTGTAGTTTGGTACTTCTGTTTATGACAGTGAAGTACCTTTCTGCTGTTACAAACCTAACTGAGTCTTCCTAGACATGGTATGTTCAAATTTTACTTCTTCTTGGCCTTCGTAATAATAGAGGGGCTTCAGTGTTTGAGAATTGAAGTTACCCAACTAGTTATTTCTTTAAAATATAAAAAGTGGTGTGTATCTGTGTAGTTTATGGGCCACTAGAAACTGCAAAAAAAAAAAAAAAAACAGACGACAGCAGAAAAATGTCAAGTTTAGCATATTCTCTCTAACTTACTTTAAAAAGTAACCAGTTCCTGGTTGGACCCCCTGTTGCCTTCAGAACTGCCTTAATTCTTTATCACATATATTCAACTAGGTGTTGGAAACATTCCTCAATGATTTTTGGTTGGCAACATGTAGTTGCAGCTGATTTGTCAGGTACCAAATTTCCATTCCACCACATCTCAGAGTTGCTCTACTGGATGGAGATCTTGACTGGAGATCATTGGGGTACAGTCATATTTAGTTACATTGTCATATTCAAGAAACCAGTTTGAGATGATCTGAGCTTTGTAATATGATGTATTATCCTGCTGGAAATAGTTTTTAGAAGATCAAGTCAACCTATTTAAAAAGCATTTTTCGTGCACAAAGCATCAAAGTGCATTACATAATAATTTATCCATATTAAAACACAATAAAGATGAAACAAGCCTTCATACACCAAATTATATAATACAGCAATTCAAAAATACACACCTGAATTCTAGTCTCTTTCACACATGCATGCCCAACACTCGCTTCCTCCGTCCCTGTTCTACAGAAATATGAACTCCAGTCCCTAATTTCTGTCCCATAACTGAATAGAGGTGTAAAAATAATGAATAGGAATCAACATCTGGCTTGACGCTGCTGCAAGGAAACACTATCTTGGAGATCCGTCCACACCAGAGCCAGCCCACCAATGGCCAGAGGATGCCGCCACAGGAACCATCCAGATCATGGCATGCCTTAGTCCACACCACAGCTGTAGGCGCAGGACCCCCAGCCACCTAGGCAAGGACAATCACCCTGGCAACAATCCTGCAGACTGAGCAGGCAGAGCCCCCGGTGTGCAGGATCCCCCATGAGGAAAGCACTGGAGATAAAAACATTAAAACAAAGACCCAATAAACCTAAAAACAATAAGAACAACAAAAATGAAACTAAAATGAAATAAGACTAAAATAAAATGCTAAAGCACAAATAATTCAAATTTCAGTTAAAAGCTGAGCTCAAAAGAAAGGACTTGAGCCGCTTTTTAAAAACATGGACAGTCTCTGCACCCCTGAGATTCTCTAACAAGATGTTCAACAGGCGAGGGCCACTGAACAAGGTCTCATCACAGGTTTTAGTTCTGACTTTAGAAAAACTAAGACCAGTATCAGAGGACCTTAGGGTCTGTGAGGGCTCATAATTTAAAAGTAGGTCAGATGAATAAGAAGGGCCAAGACCCTAAAGACATTTATAAACGACTAAAAGAGCCAATGCAGCAATTATAAAACTGATGTAATGTTTTCCCGCCTCCTGGTCCTCATCAGAACATGTACCGCTGAGTTCTGGAGTAATTGTAGGTTAAAAATATTCTTTTTGGGAAGACCAGAGAGCAAGGCATTACAGTAATCTAATTTACTGGAAATAAAAGCATGCATCAGCACCTTGGTGCTGGGAAGAGAGAGAAATGGGTGGACTCTGGCGATTGTTTTTAAGATGATAAAATCCTGTCTTTGAGAAATTTCTAATATGTGAAATAAAATCTAGTTCAGAGCTGAAAAAGACACCTAGATTTCTTACACAATGAGATGGTTTAAAGTTGTTTTTTTTAACTTTGGTACAATAAAATCTCTCGTCTTCAGTGCTGATAATTAAAACTTCCGTTTTGTCCTGGTTAAACTGTAGGAAATTCTCTGCTATCCATGATTTTGATTCTAAAATACAGTTTAAAAGGACATTAATTGGTTCTAGGGGACACAGCAATGCACAGCTTTGTATCATAAGTATAGATGTGAAAATCAATGTAGTGCCTCCTGATGGCATCCCCAAGAGCCAACATGTACATATTAAAAAGTATTGGGCCTAAAATCAATCCTTGGGGATTCCCATATTTAGTTTCATGGATTCTGGAGGAGCATGTACGAAAAAACCTTTGATCTGTGAGATAGTAGTAAAACTATTCAAGAACAGTACCTGAGAGGTCAACCAAACTTCCCTTGTATGCAATAAAATCTGGTTATCTACTGTATCAAATGCAGTAGATAATCAGTAGCACTAGGACGGAAAGTTTCTGAGAGTCCAAGTCGTTGACTATATTTAAAAGGACCGTCTCCAAGGGCTTCTGTAGTTTATCCTAAAGCCAGATTGATACTTCTCGAAAATGTTGTTTATTTGAAAACTTGTGTAACTGCATAAAAACATTTTTTTTTTTCTATCATTTTACTTAAAAACTGTAAGTTGGGTGCAGGTAGTAGTTATATGTCTTTACTCTTATGCAGAGGAAGTCTCACCATGGCCGTTTTAAAGTCATAGGAAAACACCTGTCCGAAGAGAGCAATTTACTATACATACTAATATATATATATATATATATATATATATATATATATATATATATATATATATATATATATATATATATATATATATAGTGTGTGTGTGTGTATGTGTGTGTGTCTTATTTAATGTAGCTATAAAGTGAACAGTTTGTATGCGAGCGACTAGCTTAACAATTGTTAGTCGAAAAAAAGGCAACTTCGAGGGAGTTTTGGATATATTACAGCTGCATTTTGATTTAAGGGTAGTCGACCATCAAAATGTTCATGAGACGTCAAGAATCTTTCAAGAAGGCCATACCAGCAACGCCCATGTTATGACGTCATAACTCCTCCTTCTTGTCTCCGTCCCCTGCTAGTGGAGTTAGCAATAGCACGCTAGTCCCCAGAAGCAGTCGGCCAGCCTGTCAGTCCGAGTGGTGGTGCATTTGTAAATCCCCTCCTACCTTTCCGTTGGTAAACCAAAGACGGCTGTGTGGTTTTCTTCGGGGGCCAGCTGCTTTATCCCTACGAGCCACTAGCTATATAACGTTGTTGTCCTTACCGTTACGAACGGAATTCGCCTTGGGACATGGCCAGACCAGAACAAGTCCTGGTGCTAGAGCCACAACACGAACTGAAATTCAGAGGTAATGTTGAAGCGGAGGGCAGGGCCGGAGTTGGATAGCTAGCAGAAGTGATTAATGATAGCCAGTGTGTGAATTTTTGTGTCAGTCGTTAGCGTTTTGAAATGTTCCATTAGTTAATGTTGCCACATTTTCTTCAAGAAAACGGATATTGTCGGCTGAAGTCTATTGTGACAGTTGTGGCGACGATGCTAACTAGCTAGCTAGGCAGCTTTAGCTAATCTAACTAGCAGACAACTGCTAGCTGTCATTGCCGCGTCAGGTCAGGCCCACCGTTCCGTTTCTCAAATTCTCTCATTTTATTTCCTCTTATACTTTCTCTTTCGCTCAATGACAATATATGTAACACGATTATGTGATCTAAAATATGACATATAGCTAGTTTCTTCTAATCCTATTAAAACACGACTGCCAAAAAGTGACTATTCTAGCATTTTCCACGACTTGGGTGTTATTACTTGGTCATGTTACCATGCTTATTTCCCAATAATCTCAGCTAGCAAGCTCTGATTCAGAGATTTGTCGTTTCTTCTACTATGCAACCCAAATTCTTGCCCAGCTTTTCTCTGTCCAGGCAAACTGATTATGATAATACAAATGCTGCAAGTGTGTCATGGATAATTGGTATTTTCTTGGATAATTGATTTATCATATTGCTTAAGAAATGGGTATAGTTAGTATAGTAGGGGGGTGTTTACTAATTAATTACTGTAGCGCTTTCTTTGAATGCTCAAATGAGCCAGAAGATGCATACACCCATTCAGTTAGACATGAACAGTGTGACAGATTATTTGTCGAAGACACTTATCCAAAATCTTACTTTAGGCATTAAACACGGTGAGATTTTAAGAGCAACATGTAAGAGATTGAACGCTCGACAAGCAAAGAGACAGTAGCATCATTTACTCAGCCATATAACAAGTTTTCTGCAGCATCCAGCTTCTGACTGAGGGTGGGGCATGAGCAATAAACTATTGCATATGTTGCGGCTCTTTCTGCAGCTTTGATATTTTATTTTTCATATTTATGGCAAGCTCTGTAGGGTTCCTTACAGACAAGTCACAACTTCATCTGTGCAACCATATGACATATGCTGTTTATATACTTAATTAAACAAGTGATAGCTGAGCCTGTAAATTCCCATTCTTGCAAGCATATGATAGATGCATATGTGTACCCAAATCAAGAAATGAATGTAAAATAAAGATGCACACAGACCCTAAAAACCACTGAGTGTTTCTTTGTTTGTATCTGTGTCCTCCTCAGGTCCGTTCACAGATGTTGTCACTGCTACCTTGAAGCTTACCAACCCCACAGATAGAAATGTGTGTTTCAAAGTCAAGACAACTGCACCTCGCAGATACTGTGTGCGCCCAAACAGTGGCATCATCGACGCTGGAACCTCCATCAATGTTTCTGGTTCGTAATCATTTTTGTATTGTAATGCAACATGTGGACTATCAAAGTAGTAGCTTGAGATGTTGCAATGAGATTTTCAGAAATTCTTTAATGAGATGTCTATCTGATCTGTCATTGCTTTTAGGAAATGTTTCTTGTATGAGAACTAGGTGTTCACTGAAGAAGAAACATTAAACACGTGGTTCTAATGACAAAGTATAAATTTTTATTAACCATTTTGCCCTACAGCAACCCTAAAAAGTTATGCTGTTGTGTAATTTTTACTGAATGCAAGTAAAAAAAAAAAAAACAGTTCATTATCATGTGATTAAAATCTTTATAGTTTTAGTTAGACAACACTAAATTCTGTTCTGTTAGTCTGCTTGGCTTGTGTTTACAGCCCCAAAGTAAACATTCCACTTAAATCTTCCATCTCTACTTTAGGGCTGCAACGGTTAGTCAACGTTGTCAACAGTGGTCGACAATAAAAATAGTCGACAACAAATTTAGCCGTCGACTATTGTCGGCAACAAAAAACAAACAAACAAAGATACAGAGTGAGACATCGTCTTCTTTTTTTTATCTCTGCTGAGAGTTGCACATGTGCAATAAAGTCCGCAAGGGGAAAAATATGGTGGCGGACCAGGGAGGAAAACGGCGGCAGAGAACGTCAAAAGTCTGGGATAACTTACAAAATATATTAAATACATTTGAGATTTGTAAAGCGGACCTTGTGTACCACGGAAGTACGTCTGCAATGCTCGAACACTTAAAGAGGAGGCACGTCGGACTTAACAACGTTATGCAAAATTTCAAGGCTGAAAGTGAAATCAGATCCATTTATAATAATCATGAGATACATAATCTGATTGGTTGTCTAGTCGTTTTAATAGTTGGTGACTTATCGACCATCAGAATAGTCATTAGTTGCAGCCCTACTCTACTCTAAATCATCATAAACATATCAGTTCACAGTTGAGATGAGATGTTTTTTATTTAACTAATTTCATTATGAGGAATAAAATAGGAGGCATCTTTTATAAATGTTTTCAGTGAGAGTAATAACTAAGGAGCCGTCCCCACGAAGTCGAATTGCAGTAAAACCGCATAAATATTTTAGCAATCCACTCTTTCATCCCCACAAAACCACGGATTAGCCTCCATGAAACCGATCATGTCTGAAGCCAGGTATCAAGGTGGATAGGTTTGAAACCTCTATCGTCTGTTCCGTGAGGACACCGTAACGGCACAACTGGAGGATATGATGTCAATGTGGTGAACACGCACCGATCCCCAATCCACGCCTTCCTCAAATTTTATTGCTTTGTTGTTCAGTGTTACTCGAAGAAGCTCGACTTCATCAGTCCGAACAAATGTTTCTCTTTTGCCTCACAGTGAATCCTCAGCCATCTTCTCTTCTTCCAATGTTAACTTCCTGCAACACGCAGTGAGCCTTTATCTGCACACGCGCTACGTCTTCTTCTATCTTTGGAGTGTTACTATTTAATCATGATAGTGCCCCCCACAGCCCTGTAGCATGTACTACAGTAGTTTCATGTGGACGGTGAAGCCTTTCTCCTAGTCTGTTGCCACTGTTTTTATAACTGAACTGACTTCGGTGCCATGTAGACATAGTCTAAGAAAAAAATAAAATGCTCTGTCCACTTTGTTTGAATAAAAAATAAACTCATAGATGAGATTTTAAACTAACAAAATATCATAACTGTGCTTGTCATTAAACTAAACAATTTGTGTGTAGATGTATTATAAATCCCAGAATAACGAAACATAATTATTTCACAGTTGTGGTTTTACTTAGGAGCTTCAACACATCTTTAAATAGCATTTGTTTTTAAACAAGGGGATAAAAAGATGAAGTAAACAAGCAAAACTAAAGTTTTAGATACGATTGAACAAGAACAAATTTTAAGAATTAGCTACACTTCTAGAAGCTGTTACTACTGCTAAAATGGAAAAGAATACAAGTCAGGGATTAAAGTCATAAAAGTCTAGATTAGATGTAATGGATTAGAATTTAGGAACAAGCAAGACACAGAGGGTGAGCGAGAGAAAAGCTCTTGAAAAAGAATAAGTGTTCTGGTTTCCTGACTTGGTAAGGTAGCATGGCATAAAAACATGAAATAGTTGAGATTTATTTTTGCTTTTAATACATCTATATTAGATTAATTTAATAACAATACATTTATTGATCATCCAGATAATAAAAATAAAAAATCTTCACTGGGAGTAAGCAGGTCTTTTTTTCTTTATTTAATCTGATAAAACCTGACTGAGGTTTTCCAAGTATGATCTTCCCAAGAAAAGTAGCACACCCTAAAAGTGTCCAAATAGTGGCACATAGTATAAATGTTCAATGGACAAAGCTATACATTTCTTTGGGAATTTAAGTTTTGTACATGAAGTTAGGTTTTCCTTGATGCTCTATCTCTTGGCATTGTTTTCTCCACAGTTATGCTACAGCCCTTTGACTATGACCCCAATGAAAAGAGCAAACATAAATTCATGGTGCAGTCCATGCTGGCTCCTTATGACATGACTGACATGGAAGGAGTTGTAAGTATCTTGGCATAAGATCTGGCTTTGATGTTTCATGTAATAAGGGGGTATTTGGCAATGTACTTGTTTCTTGTCATTTTGGATAAAAGCACCTGCTTAATGGACATGGAGTTTGTTTTTTAACAAAAAATAGATAAATACAAGTGCATTACTGCTGTCACAGTTAAAAACAAAGTGCTGTAATATTTATAAGGTAATGTGTGGATTATTAACTGATTCTCCTCTTTTTCATCACAATGTTCTTGTCTACAGTGGAAGGAGGCAAAGCCTGAAGAACTGATGGATTCAAAGTTGAGATGTACATTTGAGATGCCTCTAGAAAATGATAAAACTGTAAGTATAGATTGATCTGTTCAGGTCAATAACTTTTGCAATGTCAGTGTATGTATCCATGTAAGGTATAGATGCACAATAGGAATATTCTCACATTATCATAAGCTTTGTAAGCACAGAATTTATACAGTGTATTTCACAGTTCACTCATATTGTGAGTTAAATGTTTGTATTCTATGTTTTATTAAAATTTACTTTCCCCTTTGTAAGTATTATTTCAGTACCTACCCACCAGCAACACATCACTGTGTTACCATTGGTTTGTTTTCATCTCATTCCCTGGCACATAACTGCATGTCTGTTCATTCCGTTGTCCTTCCTCCTCTTTCACCCTCGTCCCACCGATCGCCCCCACCCTCATTCTCTCTCCACAGCATGAGAGTGAAAGCAACAAAACTGTGTCTTCCTCTACCTCTGTTAAGACTGAACACTCTGTGCTGCCTAAGTCAGCCAGTGTCTCGCTGGATGACGGTGAGGTGAAGAAGATCATGGAAGAGTGCAAGCGGCTGCAGATGGAGGTTCAGAGGCTACGGGAAGAAAACAAACAGATCAGGGTGAGGCACACTAAAACAAATAAGACTCTGTGCTTTCTTTCAGGCTTGTATTTGGCATCTGCTGAGCACACCAAAGCATGATAGTTTTGTAGTTTGATCCTGAAAAATCCATATATTCTGAAATAAAATTACACACTAAACTATTTTGAAATTAGCTGCTTTCTTGGAGGTGGGTTATAATAAAGAGAACGGAAGTAGCTCATTGTGTGGGACTAGAATTATGTTGGGGGAAAAAACAGTTGAATATTTATTGAAAATTTAGTAGACAATTACCTGCATGCTAACTTTATACAGTGACTTATAAAGCACAATACCTTTTTTATATACTTTTTTATACCAAGTTCTACCTTGCAGATTTTGCATTGCACATGCTTCTCTACAATTTTTATAAAATGTCCCCAAACTCTCGAGCTCTGTTGCCAGCTCACCATGATACTGTTGTTTCACAACTTTTTCGGTGATGTCACGGCTGACCCAATTGCCACTACTGCACATGTGCATCATGGACAGAAAGGCAGACAAAGCATCGGAAGGTACAGCGGCAGTTTTAAAGGAAATATTTGTGCCACCCTTTTCCTGGCCCCGGCCTAGCCCCCCATCAAAACTTTTCTGCATAGTTGAAGTATAAATCTTTCTACCACCTGTCAACTACATTGTTGGACGTAAAGAAGGGTCCTGCTCTGATTTGAATCTGAGAACTTGTTTATAATTTATCTCATCACATTTAATAATCTTACCTGTGTCAACATCTGCACAGCACCAGTGAATTAGAGAAGATGTCCCCTTGCTTCCTTTTTGCTGTTTCACTAGATATCTGAACCTGATCTCTTATCTGTCTCATGACTAGTAGATTTTACAGCTACGTGAATAGCAAACCTCATTAATACTGAAAAGTAATATGAAATAAAGGCAAACACTAACTAACCGAAACAGGCTGCTGTTAACATTTTTCATTCTTCGGCTTCATGTTATAGTGATATGGGTCTGTTTGACATGACACTAAAAAATTTTGCTTAGTATTTCTAGCATGTCCAGAAACAATACTTTGTGAGTATATATGTGCCGGTATGAACCATGTACTGCTAGTTTCCTCCTTCTCACCTGAGCAATAAATAAACACAACAAGAGAAACGATAACTGCAACAGAAAAGCTAATCACCGTCCGTCAGTGTGATGATTCATGGAACAACAGGAGATGCAGGAGAGGAAGAGCGCAGACATGGAGGAGTAGAGCAGCGACATTAGTACAGAACTATGGGAAACTATGTTTAGGTTATTTGTTACAGCAGTGAACCGAACCCACCAAAAACCATTTTATCCTTATTTATGAAATTTCTGATAGCTTTAAAAGCTTACATTTGGTATTTTTTGTAATCGGGTGTCCTGAAATAAATTTGTTACTGTTGCTTTTTTCTAAAGTAGTTTAAAAGTTTTGTGAAAGGAATCTGGTCATCTAGTTCTAAACTGTAAGAATGAAAGAAAACTTGTCAGCTAATGTTGCTGTTCATGCTGAACAACATTGCTCTTCCCAGTGTGAGATTTCAGATACTGAGCTGTTTTGATTGTTTTTAATTCCTTTTCTGACCTCTTTAAATTACAGGAGGACGACGGTCTGCGGAAGAGAAAGGTGACATCAGTGGCTGCTTCTCACTCCTCTAACACCATGACAACCACGGCCATGAGGGACGAAGGCCTGAGCACCCGTGTCCTGGCGCTCTGCTTGCTCTTCTTTGTGATTGGAGCCATCGTTGGCAAGCTGGTCCTGTAGAGACACTGATGGACAGCACAGTGACAGACGGACGGATGGACAGCTTGCTCAGCACTATGTGTCAATGGTGGAAACGGGGATGTCTTCTGGGTTTGAAGTGTTTAAAACTAATGAAGGCAATCCTGAGTTAAACCACGAGTGTGAGCGTTTTTGTCACAGTTCCGGCCTTTTTCTTTTCTTTTCTTTCTTTTTCTTTTTGTGAAATAATGACCACCTGTGATCTGTTATTTCCGTCCATCTCTTCTTCCTAAATGATCTTCCCCAACTTGCACAGATAACAGTTCATGGTGTGATGGTGGCTTCACACTGGCTGAATGTTTAAAGTCTTTCATTGATTCTTAGATTTTAAGCTCTCATTCATGTTCTTTAACTTCTGATGATCTCTCTTCTTCTCATTACTGATAATCTGCAAGAAGAAGTAAACGCAGCTGATCAGTGAAAGACTTTTTCTAAGCTCAGACTTAATGTATTGACTTCTAAACGGTTTGTGGTTAAAACAAAAAATATATAAATATAAATATATATACATATATGAGCCAGTAGAAGCCGCATTTGTGTCTTGTTGATTTTGCCTCCTGCAGGTGCGCTGATGTGACTGTGTGGATGTTTTTATGTGAGGAGACTGCAAACAGTGAAATCGCAGGTTGCTTTAGAACAAAGGAAGAGGGCTGCTTTAAAAAAAACTGTCATCTGAGCAGGTTTCCTGTATACAACAGAAAAAATAAAGGGTGTTTATTGGAAATCATGGTTGAAACTTTTGATGATTTCAGTCTCCATCTAGACAGAGAAATCTGTTGTAATTCAGTAAATCAATTTTTGGGTCATTAATAAAATTACAACTGAGTAAAATCAAGGTATTGATTATGAATTCATGCTGTGTATACATTAATTTACAAAACAAGGCTGGACTTTAATTTCAAACATTAGTTTCCTGATATTTGTCCTGATCTGTGGTTCAGTCACACCAGGCTACTAGCAAACCAACTTATACATTTTTAATAAACTGAGTATTTAACAGTTTTGCCCATGAAGGATGGATTTTCTATCCTTGTTTTTCTTTTTTTGTTGTTGTTGTTCTCCTGTATTATCACAGTCACAATGCTTCTGTTATTATCAAATGCACTATATGCAATTGTGCACTCCGCAGCCTGCATGAAATGGCCTGGATCTATATGATTATTTTTTTGAGTGATAGAATTATATAAGCAAAAAAAAAAAAAAACTTCAGAAGGGACCATCTTTGGTTTATCATTTTGTCTTTTATTTCATTTTGATCAGCTGTTCATTTATTTCCTGTTGGGCTCTGGTAGTTGTATGATAACACAGCTGTATTATCTTGGCTATTTCATGACCATCTCGGCAAACTTGGTTGTTTTTTCTAGAGACACATCTGCATTTTTCATTCCCTGATGAGTTTGGGGAGCAGAGATGTGTGGATGTTGTCTTCTGACAGGAATTCTGTGAATACACACTACGTTAAAGGAAAAAAAAAAGCATCAAGGCTTCAAACCATGCCTGCACCAATACAGTCACAACAATGTAATCACACAGTCATTGGATAATATTTTGTATGTACATAAAAATTCTCAGTAACTGGCAAAGTTGTAAACATACTGTAGTAAAGGAAGAAAATTGAAAAACAACTATGGATCATGTAGCATCATAATGGATTAAAAATGCATAAGCCCCAAGTGTTTCTGTGAGACGTCTAATTTTTCCCCCCTTGATATAATAAAGTATGTGAGGCTGCTGAAAAAACAATAGGCAAAATTGAGAAAAATAATCTGCTACTTGTTAAACGATGTAAAAAATGCTATGCAATTGTTTACATGGCTGTCTAGGACTGAATCAACAAGGAAGTAATTATATTAGCAATTAAATTGCTCTTCAATTGACATTTCTTGATTATATAATGTATCCTGTTTATTTTCAAGCAGGAGCCATTCAGTCTGAATAGTTGTGGCCAAAGTTTAGAAAAACAGCCTTGGTGGTTACAGGAATGTGCATTAAATAAAAACATGTTTTTTTTAGTAAAGGTAACTGAGGAAGCTACAATATTTTATCACTATTGTCCTATCATTAAGTCCAGAGAACACTGTGTCCGTGATTTCCAAAAACAATTTCGAATTTACATGTGTTTAATCATAAGACAGAATACTGCAATGTTTCTGGATCATGTTCGGATATTGCTTATTTTTAGCATGATGGCACTGAAACCTGCATTTTTGGATGACGTGGCATGTGTTTACGGATTTCTGGAAGTGTTACAGAATATGCGGTGATCTTTATTTGTGAAAGACATTGCCTCTCCCCAGGGCGCTCTTTAAAAAATTACATGTTGCCAAATACCTTTAGCTGCAACGTTGCTCTTTTAGTGCCAATTTTCCAGGCTTTTGTTCCCTCTGTCCCAACATTTTGGGATGTGTTGCTGCCATCAGGTTCTAGATGTTTTAATGTTTTTCATTAGGGTCGTCAGCCCACCACAGCCTCGTTGATCAGTGCTGCAGTTACGTCAGTTGTCCAGCAGATGGAGACAAAACTATAGGCGACGCCCACTGGTGTCGTCTGGCAACAGACGTCATCGGGCCTTATCCAGGAAGTAGAAAAACATCAACAATCCTTCCAGGTTTGGCTAGGGCTAAGTGTTGTCGGGCTGTCAGCGAGATAGTATTTCACAGGCGTGAATTTCCCTGGTGGTTCACTTTTGCTTATTATTTACACGCAAGGGATTTAGTAGTATTTTAGTTATGTCGTTGTTTGGCAAGATTTTTGGAGGAGGAGGAAAGGGAGGAAAGGGACCGAGTCCACAGGAGGCGATCCAGAAACTCCGAGAGACGGAGGAGATGCTAACGAAGAAACAGGAATTTTTAGAGAAAAAGATCGAGCAGGAGCTGCAGATAGCAAAGAAAAACGGCACCAAAAACAAAAGAGGTAAGATATAAGGACGCTATTTCTTCGAGGCTCTGTTCCCCGTCTCTTGTTTTTTTTATCAGGTCAACTATCAAAATTCAAATGTTAGCTAGCACGTTAGCTGAATTGGCTAAGTTTCCAGGGCTGTCGTAACTGTTGGCAGCCTCACCTACCCGTTTTTATCATGGCCATGGTTGCCCCTTAAGATAGATATATTATTGATTGAAAACCAGTATTGAATATATGTTTTATAAGCATGGTTAACTTATTTTGACCGGAGCAACGTTACTGAACTCTTCTTACGTATTATGAATGGTGACTTTAGGAATCATTAGAGCTGGTAAAAACTGTGGCAAGACTAGCTATGACAAGGGTTGAGCTCTGTATAAGTGGGCGTGTTTGCACCTTGACCAGGACAATAAGTGTAAGGGTTTTTAAAAGTAAATGTTATTTACACTTTTTATGTATTTTGAAATGTAAAAAAAAGAAAGACAAGGTGGTTTAGGTGTTTGGCCTTATTGATGGGGAAAACGGATTGTAGTGGTACAAGTAGACCCTGTAAGGAACAGATAATGTAGAAAATCCCTTTTAATTATTCTCGTCAGTGTCAAACAGGTTCACCATCACTTAGAAGAATGGGTTAAATTTTAATGTCATTGGCAATCTGATACACTAGTCTGAGGATAGTTCCAAAAGAAAATGTATGGTCTTCCTTGGTTTTTGTTTTCATATTACTTCTTGCCTTCAAATGAAAAAAAAGTTCAAATTATATCATTATACAGCTTCTGTACTAGCTTGAGTACTTTGTGAACATTATCTCTATGTGAATTATAGCTCTACAAATGTTGACCGAGTCAGCCCAGAATGACACACAGGAGTTCATGGTTGTGGTCATGTAAATGCTGCAGTTGATTAATTTTATATATCCCAGTTTTCCTTTCCATCACACTGAACAGCTATGGTATATTAAATAGTACTTTTAGAGATTGGTGTGCAGCTTTTCAATTATCCAAGTACTAGTAGCCCCAAAACTGAAAGAAGAGAGCCACTAAATTTCTGGGGCCTATTGCACAAAATCATTTGTGGTCCAGTTACCCAAAAGCAGAATAGTGGAAAGTGTGATATGTTGTGACATAAGTTACCATGGAGATTTATTCTGTGGAGCTAGCCTGCTCAAGAGCAGGCTAAATTCCAAGATTTATTTAATGTCAGCCCTTATTACAGTCAGCTGTCACTACCAATGAAAACTAATACTATCCTACCTGCTACACATTGTCATCAAGTTCAACAAGACCTACTATCATTATTTCAAGACTTGTGATCATTACCTAAATATTTTCATTGTTTCAAAAATAAATAAAAACATTAGTGGGTCATCCTATGACCATCCTCTAAATTTAAGGCTTGTAAAGAGTCAGAATCTTCATAAATAAGGAGAATACGGTGGTTTTTGGTGAATTATGTTCACAGCTGTAACAGAGCACCTGCATGAGCAAAATCAACTTCTTCCACTGAGGTAATCCAAAAGTCATATTTTAATATAGCATGAGTAAGAACTTTGTTTATGCAATAATGCCCGCAAAAATTTAACACGTTAATTCCAGAGATTATTATTACTTAGCATTAACACATTCATTTTGACAGGCATAGGATATATATGTATATATTTATGTTTGAGAGGGGCTGGTCTACAAGATAGAGGCACAGCATCAAATAATATTAAACAACACAAGCATATAACATTCACAAAGGTCTGTAATGAATACACCCCTCATGTCTGCATGGTGCAATAAATGCAGGACAGATCCATACACAACAAATTAACAGACAAATGAATGGATGCAGCAGCCTCCCTGCAGACGTGTATACAGCATAAACGTCATAACAGGCCAAACACCAATTCCTCTGCCATTACAGGTCATATGTAACTAAAAAGCACTCATATTAACTAAAATAATTTAAGACATATTGTTCTCTGACCAGCCGACCACTGTAGTCATTCAGGAAGATGTCAGCATTGTCTCAGTCCACATGTGCATGGCATGGACATTGTTAAAGGCCCGCTTTGTTTCTTGGGGGTCTGCAAACAAGTAAGAAGAAAAGGCTGGCAGGCGTACCCTTTGTCCACCAGCAACATGCTAGAGAATTCACTTGTGAATACAAAATGTCATCATCGCAACCTCATAAATAGTGATAGTCTTGACCCAGCCATGATGTTAAACGAGATTATTAATAAAGTTTCTGTGGCTCACCTTGTGATAGGTGCTGATAGACTGCAGAGGTCTGAAACACTTGGGAGTCATGGATCGAGCCAGACCACTTTGCCACAACATTGCTGATTAACCCGTCAGCATTGCAGACCATCTTAAATGATAAGATGTTGACTATTAAACCAATTAATGCATATCACAAGCAATGTACAGTCTGCATTAATGGACAATATAAAAAGTCATTTTCACCTGAACAGTAATGCTGTGAAAGGATTTCCTTTTCACTCCTCATGAGCACCCGAGGGGGATTTTATTTTGATGTGGGTGCAGCCCAGTGCACCAATGGCATTGCAGAAAGCTGTTGAGCAAAGCAATAAATCTCCTAATATGACACCTTTCCTGTAACTCTTGTTTTGGATTTAATGAACCCAGCTTATTTATTTATCTTGGTTATCTGAATCCTACTTTTGTACAATAGGCCCCTGATCTGGTTCTTGAGGACATGCATTCAAGATGTTTCCTACAACTTAGAAGAGCAGGAATTCAATGTGTTTTGAAACTCAAAGGGAAATGCTTAGAACCACAAGAACCACTGAGGTTGTGTGTGTTGTTGAACAGCAGGTTTGGTACTTAAATGGCTTCAATAAACCCAAAAAAGTCAAGTTGCTGTTTGCATATCCTTTTTGTTGTTTCAGCTTTCACTAGCATGGTAGGTGATGATTTTGAAAAGAAAATACTACCAGTTAAAAGTTTGGACAAGCTTTCCCATTAAATCTAATACTGTGTGTGATGCTGAGTAACATAGGTTTATGGTGCATTCAACTTGTCCTGGAATTCTGAGCGGCCAAGAATATGTGACTTCATTTCCAGGTAGTTTATGTTCCAGTTGCAACAACTCGGGGAAAAAAAATATGGAAGCCTCCAGAACAGCCAATTTGTGAGCATTGTAGAAAAACCTGAAAATCACAAAGCCATTGTGAAAATGTGCACCATGAGAACAACAGCCAATTTTGGTGATAATGATTAATAAACACCACAGAATTCTGAGGACAACTGGAATGCACCATCAGTCTCTAATCAGACTGGTCTTGTTAAAAAAAAAAAAAAAAACTTGACAAACACCCACAGTTCACATTTATGTTTCAATTATAGAATAAAAGCTGAGGTTAAAATGTCATGATAAATTATTATAATTGAATGGTCTTTTTCTATTTTTATACCCTTATCAGTGTGTAGTAGTTCTAATTGTTTGACAGAATAGGCATTTTAAGTAGACATTTAAATATACTTATTAAACAAAATTACACAGGGCAGATGTGACCTAGAAAATATTTAGTAATTTTGCTGCATAAACAACCAATTATCTTCCTCAAATTACTTTGCTCACTGCCTTCAAATGGGTTAAAACCTAAAACTGCTGTTGTGTTTTTCTGTGTAACTATAACCATTACCTGTCATTAGATGCTTGTGGAAATGCTGCTGATAATATAAGTGCCCGAGGTAAATGCTAGTGGAGCTAGTTCTCCATGCAATTGCCATTAAACTATTTCACATAATGATATAATTCAGAGTGCCAGTTAAAACTTAAAACTGTAGAAATAATCTTTTTTTATTATTATTATTTCCTCCTCAGCGGCGCTGCAAGCTTTGAAAAGAAAGAAGCGGTACGAGAAGCAGCTCGCCCAGATCGATGGCACGCTGTCAACCATAGAGTTCCAGAGAGAGGCCCTGGAGAACGCCAAC